>NC_089142.1:46524210-46830642 GCF_009819655.1 Sylvia atricapilla | reverse complement strand
ACAGCAATGGAGTCAAGGGTACCTACATCAGGTGTAGGACCAATCCCAGAAGAGTAGCCAGTGAGTCCAGCCAGCAGAGGCACGACCAAACACAAGTACTCTGCAACATAGCTTGGGCAAGGCAGAGGTACCCAGCTTGAACTAAAATATTAACTCCAGACCAAGGTGCAGAATCCTGTAGGAATGTTCAGGCTGAGGTCAGCACCTGCTGGTGTGTTCAGAGCTGTGAGTCTGGGTTTTCCCAATCCTGCAGCACATTCTCCTGTGACTAATTTTACAATAGTGGCAAAAAAAGTTCTCCTGCAAATATGAAACTTGTTGATTGGAGTAAGTGGACCTGATTGATCCATCTTGCCTGAACTCCCACAAGGGCATCATTTGCCCATCATGCCAGAACTCTATTTAGGCTCAAACCTGGACACCTGGTGGGTTCAGCACCTCAGTCCTTCTTGGGCACAGTACCCCTGTCAGAGTAATCACTGCCCCTGCCCTGTTGTCAGCTCTGGGGGCAGTCCACTCTTGCTGCTTACAGACACAAAACCACAGAAAACTGTAGCATGATGTATCTGACTGGGAATGGTCTAGATATCATTGCTGAGTAAAGTAAAAGTAGACTTGATCCAGACCCCAGGATTTCAGCCAACAGGAGTGGTGGAGATAAGAGAGGCTCATTATGCCAACATATAGTTATACAATATTTATCCCAGAGATAAATAAAGTAAAGCAGAGATCATGCTAGTCATCAGTTCCAGAAAAGGCTCAAAATAAAAAGAAAATAAATTGATTAACTAGAAATTTCAATTATGCCCCAAAACTGTGGTTTTTTCTCTTTACGCTGCCTATAGAGAAAATTTTAGATAATTTCCACAATGTAAGCTTACGTAGTATACATATACTGTAGTATGTTAGTAATACGGAACAGCAGGAGATTTGTGGAGTAAAGCATCTGATGCTTAGGAACTGGTATGTGCTCTGTGTCTGGGGGATTTTACATGGCTTGGTCCTAATCTCACTGTCAGGAATGTACATTGGCACGTCTAGTATTAGCAGGTGGAGTACATTAGGTGCATTCTTGAAATAATATTTTGCTTTAGCTAAGGAAGTCCATTCATGTGTTCTGAGGCTGCTCTGTGATATAAATGGATGCTCAGTAAATGCTGGAAAACTGGGAGATTTGTTCGAACTAAGGCACTGGTATGGATGTTTCCATAGTTGTATAAAGTGGATGAGATTTATCCCACTGTAACAGACATAGTGTGATATATTGTTTTTCTAGTTGATTGCAAAGTAGTCAAATTTCTTCTCTAGTGAAGTGTTACCTGCAGGTACAGGTAGATTAGATAGCAGTGCCTTTACAAAACTCAGTTTTCCAAGCAATTACATTTAGTTTAGTACTGGAGTCTCTGTGCACCTGTACAATAGGAGCCAAAATCTTGCAAATAATAATAACAAAAGCCCCTAGTCTCATTTCTTTCATACAGTTGCTTCAGTGTGAATGACTAAGATGACGAAGAAGAGGTGAGACTCATCTTTGGGAAATCAGTTCTAAAAACTACTCCTCCAACATCCTCCAAATATACTTCTTTATTAATTTTCCTAACTTTATTTTCTTGCTTCCTGCATATTCAGGAATGAAATTTTGTTCACTTACAATTAATAATTTCTTTTTACCATCACTCCCAAGGTACATTATTAAAATGCCCTAATTGTATTATACCATATTATACTATCCTAATTATATTTACTGCAATTTCATAAAAGTCCCTGATGTACCAAAAACATACCAAAATAGCTGCAGAAACACATCTACATATATGCAGTAAAATAAAAGCAATTTGTCCATACAGGAACGGGACTGATTTCACAGCATCAGCTGCCTGTGCTGCCATGTGGGAGGAGTCTTAATTCAATTGGTGTCTTTGAAGGCTTGTTCTTTTCCAGTTGCCTTTCTATAATATAGAAACACCATTATTATCTGAAAAGGAAAATGCTGCAGTGAAACTATAACATTTGATAACATTCCCAGTTGTCTTCATTTGAGAGGAGTTTGATGGAATGAGTACTTATAGCTTTCCCTGTTTGGCAGAAACCACCCTGTAAGACAGGGAATAACACAGCCAGGAAGAGGGGAAGGAAGTAATACTTTCATTGAACTAAGGAAAGTGCAACTCTACCTTTTTTATATCACCTCTTCACTCTCACATTTCATTCTGTTCACACTTCAGAGTCTCTTTGAAGGCTTATTATCAAGATTTGCATTTCTGGAAAACAGGCCTTGGATACTGATATCCCAAATTTGAAACAACTCATATTTGACCATTTTAAAATCAGTAATGTCTTATGCAGTGAGCCTTTCCAGAAAGCATGGGAAATAATTCCAGAGTTCTCTTCCAGAAAGAGTTATAGGAGAGTTTGCTTCGCTAGATAATGCTGATGGATGTGTAGGATTTTCTCAAAACAGAAAGATATTTACACTGCGGATTGAAATATTTAGTATTGCCATTGTAAAATCAGATTTAACATTGACATCCATGCAGACCAGACAATATCCCCTTTCAAAATTTTGGCAACAGTTAAATTTAGCTTATGTTGACTCTTTTGCACACAAATTGCAATCATAATTATAACTTCAGCTAATAACAGGATCCTTCAAGTTTTTTCCCCCCACTTAGCTAATCTGTTATATAACAAAGAGATTTAAAATTTAAAAATAATTGCTTCCAAGAAACAAGAAATGAAGTTGTTTTGGTATAGCTTCCAGCTTAAGAAAAGCTAAGTCTTAAAAAATTGGAGATCTATGAATATATTCACTAAGAAAAGAAAAAAAAAAAAAAAAAACCACAACAAAACAAACCACCAGAAAAATTAGTTCTAAAATTCGACAGGACAAGCAAATTCTGTGATATTAGTTGTCTGATCTTTTTATTTTCCAAGCTAACTGAAGGAATCAATAAAATTCTCACTGAGCGATCAAAGTCCAAGGAAGTGTTTGTAACATTTGTTTTTTTAATTTTTATCATGCATGAGTTCATAGTGGGATTTCATCAGATATCTAAAATTATTTATCTCAAAGATGACAAAAGTCTGCAAAAAGCCCTAATAACATGATTTAAAGAAGGGAATACTAACTTCATAAGAGGCTTAGTACAATATTATTAAAAGATTAGCATTTACTTTGAGATATGGTTGAGCACAGAATACCAGCCAAGTACTTATCTTTACAGAGGAAACACAGAGCTGGGATTGTCCTTGGAAAGGCAAATGTTGAAGACTCATTTGGACACTCAGTCTGCAACTATTCCTATGTGAAGAGGTAGGAAGATTCCACAGCTGTGAAGATGTATCCTCTCGGTTTCAGCCAGTGTGATTGATGGCTTCCTCTGACAGCCCTAACCACAGCTTTGGAAAGGCTTAGAGGTTGGAAGCTGGTTTGCATCCAACCCACTGACTCCTAGGAAAGATCCGAGGAATATCCTGTTAAGAAACAGAGCTTCCCTGACATACCATAAAGCACAGCAATGGGAACCAGATATCTCGCTGGAGTTTTTCAGTGCAATGCGTGGTGGTGAAGCGTGGCCTGTCCCTGGCAGACTTACAGGTTAGGTGGTATTAATCACCTCTGCTTAAGTGGCTGGTCATGAGTATTTTGTAATGTAGCTTGTGGATGTCTGTAGTGCTCAGAATGAGAAAAGTCAAACAATAAACTACAATACAGAGATGTTGCAAAAAGGAAAACAAGTTGGAAAAAAAAGCTAATGGAATTGTGACATGGTTGAGTAACTGGGAAGAAATTTTAATTTTTTTTAAATAATCCTTTTTGTTCAATCTCTAAAATAAATATACAAGAAGTCATTTCTCTTACTCTCAATCTGATTGTGCAAGTCAATAATACATGCAAGCACTTACATTTTCAGGTATTTTATTTACTTTTTGCCTTTATCATTTTGAGATTGCTTTTAAAGATGTATTCCTTCTCTTTGCAGAGACAATATGAACTGTCTGAGCAAACAAACTGGTTGAGTTAGCAACTGGAAGGAACGAAACACACTCGCACCTAGAGAGATGTGCTTCCAGCAATCACCTTAATGAGCTGGTTTCCCTTTGAAGTCTGCCTGACCCGTGGGTAATAGTTTTACAGCTTCAAGACCAAGAGCAGCTTGCCAATATTCTTGTCCTTTAAGACTCACTGTAACAACCATGTTCTGTGTTTTAAATTAAATAAATGTTCTACAGATACACAGCTGCAATTCTTCTCAGACAGAAGAAAATTCTTACAATTGTTCTGACAATAGAGGCCTTTCCCTCTTTATTTGAATGTAAGTGAGGGGATCAGATGTGTCCTTAGTAAGTTTGGATTTTGGGGTTAGTAAAGAATGAGTAGAAAAGTAGTGCACCAGAGGCAGTGGGAATTTTCACTCTGATTCCTTGGTTCTAACCATCCAATTGTCTGAAAAATAATAATTTTTTTGAAGGTATTTTCTTTTCCTCTGACATGCCCATAGCTATCCTCTATCTCTTTTCTTTATCTTGGAAACATACATTTGACATCTCTGTTTAGATAAGTAAATAAGATGTGACTTAAGATCTGCAACACCAAGCCATTTACTACTGTGATGTCTAATGAAGTCTAACTCAAAGAAATATCTTTTTGTATGAGAAATGCATTTTTCATTTTGAAGTTATCATTTTTAACTAGGAAATAGCTTATTGAAATATTTCAAAACAAATCAGTACAGATAAGAATTCTGCAGTCTGGTATTTTGATTTAAACTTTGAATATATAAACAAAAACTAAATATTGGAAATTGTGGCAAGATAAAAATATTTGTGTTGGACTAAACCTTTGAGCAAGAAATTTCTTTAACTTTTATCCTTCTCCTTGCTCTTTAATTCATACTTATTCTACAAATTCTAAAAGGAGCTCTACACCCTGCAAATAGTAAGGCCTAACACATGCCAGAGTCAGTGTCAATCTGAATTCAGCCGAACCAAGTATTCAGGAAGTTAAATATACATACGCGTGTGCTGGAGTGGGACCTTAAAGGAATTCTTACTGAGACAGAAATATAACCAATTTTGCTTTTCAAAGAATGGCAAATATTGCTGAGATGAGACTTAAATTTAGAAGTGATTAGCACATTTTTGAAAGTACTCTTCAGTATTTTTGAAAATGTGCTCCCTCAACACACCAGTCACAGATTCTGAGCACCTAATTTGCCTGACAGTTTCAGTAGCCCTGCTGTCAGTGGGACTGCCTGGTGTGAGGCTGTGGCTGAATTTCTCACTGCTCTTTGACAGGCTTCAGGCATAAGAAAGGTGTCATCAGTCCTCTGCAGACTGTGCCACAGCAACAATTGACCTAGCTGGAAAAGAAAATGGGAAAAAGGACAAGATGAATGGAGACCTTTTAGAATTCAGTCATTAAAGATAAAAAATAAAGTACATTTCAGAGTTTTGCGTGAAAGCTGCTTATTGACCATTAAATTTGTTATGGAAAAAAGAACAAAAAATGGCTACACCATCTGAAAAATACCTTCTAAATATTTCTCATTGTTATTTTGTGTAATAATTCAAAAATCAATTTTGACTTGGTTTTCTAACAGCAAAAGAATTACACCTTCTTTCTTATTTTCCTGTTTGCTTTATATTTCTTTGTTTTGTTTCCCAATTGTTACAGTTAATTATTTGTAAGATCTCTTTTTTAAAAATCAGTCACAAACTCAAATTATGCTGGACTTCAGTTCAAAGTCATTAGGAGCAACTAAGATTTTCAAATGTGTCCAAAGAAGATGCATGAAAAAAATGCCTTTAAAACATATCTTTAGTATTCTGGCCAGTTTCTATGAATCTTAGACATAGGACTATGGGTCATCAGGCAATATGATGCCAAGACACAACTTAAAATTTCAAGTCTTCAGTTACTTATACAACAGAGCAAAAGTGATAATTAAAAAAATATCTTGATCCTTCTTGCAGAAGCCTGGATTTCCAAGTCAGTTTACTGCAAGATTGCAGATGTGAATTACGATCTTTTTTCCTCCCCAGAAGCCTTCACTTTTTTCTTTGAACACAAAGAAATAAAACCAGACTAAATTTCATAGGGCTTAAAATAAGTGCTGTAAAATCTTCAGACAATATTTTTTTCCATAGAAGACTATGAAAGACCATGAATTTCCTTTTTTTCATTACAGTTCATTGGAGAATTTTTGTAACACTAGTTCAGCTAAAGTTGTTGAAGAATCTCTAAAACCAGTAACTATACTTCCTTTTTTATTATTCACTTTGGTTAAAATTTTATTTTTATTGTTTTTTGAACCAGCACAGTACTAGCAGTCATATATGTGGTATCACATGGAAATAGCAATCGTTATGGTCCATCAATCACCTGTTTCTGGATCAGCAATAACATTCTGTACAAAGGTCTGCCAGGCTCCTCAGTGGCTCTCTCTGAGTGAGAGAAATGTAGAGTTCCAGGGCTCCTGCATTTCAGTACTTATATCATCCATACCCTCATCTCTTTGCAGGGTGGATATATTCTGACTATTTCAGGCATCTATATATGTTTAAATATATGTTAAAATCCCAGAAAAGTTTTGAGGAGATAGGTCTTATGAATACCTGCTTTGTCCAGACTTGGTGACTGTCAGTGAGCAGTAAAAAGGTAACAGGATTACCCCAAGCCCTACTATGGCTATATTAAGGTAACTTAGCATAAGCATGCTCACAAACAGAATCCTGTGCTGTCTCAGTAAAAGATGCAGGTCCTACATGTTTATTTACTTTGTTCCTCTCCCATGGAAACAAAACATAGTTGTTTCTGAAAAATCCATGTCAAACTAAAAGAATGGTAAACCATAAGATGAAAATTAAAACATGATTGAGGAGATCGTGCTTAAATTTTCTTAAAAAATATAAGCCACTCCTCAGATAGAGGAGTCCCTTTTTTTTTTTTTTTAAGATAGAGACGTTAAAACTTTCTGTGGGAAAAGCAAAAGTTTTGCATAAGTGGTTAGGAAGTGAAGAGAGGTTGTAATGGTAAATGGTTTACAACATGAATGTTAAACTCTAGAAAACTGTGTATAATCCTTACCTACACAAGTCATCCCATTTTTAAGATAAAAATAATGAGAGCCATCTGATCTAAGAAATATAAGGGTCTGTTAATTATTAATACAATATTATACTGTGTTTTTTAGAATAATTTAGCAAAAAGCAGAGCAGCTGAAAACAAGTCAGCCTAAAATTCACGGCAAGAAAAGGGAGGTTTGAAGTAACAACTTTGCAATTTTTGCAAGGGAGAAGTAACTGAGAGTGAAAAATGCAGAAGCCAAAGACAGTCTGAACTTTGGGTCAGAGAAGATGAAAAAAGTTATTCAGAAATGCACTTTAAAAAAAATATATAAAGAGAGAGGCATTGAGTGCAGAAAGCAAGATCTTACAACAGTAAATGGGAATAGATGAGCAGACACGAGGAAAATGTCATGTTCAAATGTAGAAGTCAGCAACTAGAACAGCAAGAGGCATTTTCATATCATATTCCAAACCACATCTTAAATATGTTATTTTTCTCTGGGCATTCTGCTCTAAGGGTATCATTGTGATAATTTCTGATCACATCTGAATCATCCTCTGGGCTCTATTGTTGAGCTCATGATGGTCCTGATGATTTTGGTCAAACTAAAATGCGTTTAATGAATCGTGTTTTGTATAAGACGAACCATGATTATTTCAGACAACCTGCAGGTTGGAGAGAAGTCATTCTCCCTCAGTATAAGAACTTATCAGCTTCCAATCTCCATTATCATGGAAATCTCCACTGCTCAGTCTAAGCACAAACTATCTCCACCTTCAGTACAGTTGAGGGTCCAGGCCCTCAAAGAAAATCAAGTCAAATTCATTCTCTTGATTTATGCCATTCTCATACTTTAGTCACTGTTTTCAAACAACCCTCTTTAAAACAATATTTTTTTCACTTTTATGTTGTCATGTAAGCAAATTTAATCAAACCACATTAATTCTGAGCAGACAAGATGAAGAAGCAAAGGAAAAGGTCTGCAAGGGTAAGCAAGGGATTGATTCTTAGTCTGGCTTTCACCAAAGTTCCAGCAGCATGCTACCATTAAGAAAGGCAGAATCAGTCAGAGATGATCAATTAAGAACCAAAAACTCACAAGTAGTTCATAGTGAAATCCCTATGCAATGAAAAGCCTACAGCAATATTTCCTTGAATTTGTAAAGTCATGTTTGAAGCCAGGATCTCTTCAGTGATGGGGTCATGGCCTCTCCAGATATCACCAAAAGTAATCATAGGGTTGTGAAGCATTGAAAATTTATTAGTTACAGTAAACAAAATCTTGCCTTTCCAGTCCCGTTCTATCCTTCACCTTCAAGAACAAATGTCAGCCTATTATCAAGACCACAATATATATGCACAGATAATTCTTGCAGGCTTGTCACTCTTACTATGTGTATATGTTTTCCTGCTGGCTTACAAGAAATTCAAAAGTTTCCTGGCATCCTTTCTTGGTTGTTTTTGTTTTGTTTTTTTTTTTACTTTTTAGAAGCTAGACTTGGATTCTAGTAACATGAATAACAGGACACACAAAAATCTCTGGAGATTCAAGAGCACTGACAAGCAATGATTTCAAAAGCAAATAAACATAAAATCATGGAATCATAGAATTTCCTGTGTTGGAAGGGACCCTACTCCTGTAGGGTCTGCGTGGGACAGCACCAAGAGTCACAGCATGTGCCTGAGAGCATCGTTCAAATGCTGCCTTTGCTCTGGCGGACTTGGTGGTGTGATCACTTCCCTAAAAATCTTGTTCCCATGTCCAACACACCTCTGAGTGAAAACTGCTTCTTAATAGACAACCTAAATCTCCCCTGACACAAGTTCATACCATTACACGGTACAATGGTATCTCCATATCAGTATGAAATTCTTTGGGAAAGGCTGTGGCAAATAATATTCCAAGATGAACCACAAGGTGACTTGTAGTCAAGACAGGCGCTGCACTCAAAGTGCTTCTTTAAAAACATCAGAGGGCTTCAAATATCATCACCATGTTATGTAGAAGTCTTTCATACCGTTTCTATGTAGTAATCCTATGGGCAGCTCCACAGAGGTCTGACTCTTTCTCTCCTTCTTCTCTCTTCCTTTTGCTGTTCCAGTTCACTGCTTCCTGTCCCTGGCATAGTCACTCAACCCTACCTGTCCCTCACACCACCTCCCATCCCTCAGTCCTCAAAGCACAGCCAGCAGACTCCAACTGCCTCTCTACCAACTCATGCTTTTATCACACCGAGCTGTGAGGGCAAGGCTGTTCCCACTCTTTGGTAATTAACACAGCTGCAATACATTGGAGGCAGGATTACATTTAGCACAATCTTTGTCTTCCCACAGTGACTTGTTCAAACCAGACCATTCTATGATTCTATAAAATAAGGTAGATAGATAACTTAATAAAATCCCAGAGTAAGGCAGGATGCAAAAGTAGATGCAGCCAACAAGGAATAGCAAACTGCCTGCTCTAAATATGCCTGAGGGAAGAAGAATGTTCATTTCCAGGACCATCAGCAGATCCCCATCTCATCTTTGCAACTGGGTTTCTGTTGCTGCTGCCAAAGATGAGAGGGAGGACTGGAAGAACGTGAAGGAGGTATTTCCTGAAAACAACAGCTTTTCCTCTGAAACACTTGTCTGGCTGTTTTCCCTGGCCTGGGCCCGAGATTCCCCCACACTGGGAACTGGACCTCTTCCAGTTACCTGCCAATGCTTAGGAACATGAGAAGAGAGTGGGGACACTGGATGTGAAACATTAGTGTTTAGTAGGGGCTATCACACCAAAGGGAAGAAACAGGAGTGGGAAAGAGGAACTGAGATGTGAATGTGGATACTCTACTTCTGAGGAAAAAATGAAGGGATTCCAGGAAAGAAAGAGGAGGCATGGCCTCATTCAGGTGTCCTGGAGCTTCCTGACCTCTTGGCATCTTTCTCCACTTACTATTGCTTACAATTACCCCACACTTACTATTTCTATTGGCACCTGGGCAAAGCTGCAAACACATTTTCAGAGTTTATCTGTTCAGCCCTGTGGGGATGGGGGTAAAAGTTGCTCACCACAAGCCCATGCAATTCTATTCTGTTGGTCCATTGCTCCATGGACCAACGCCTTCACTGGTTTCATTTAGATCTGTCTCACTTTCGCAGGAGCTATACCTTTTTTTCTGAAGGGCAGCAAGAGATCTTTGCCTCATGGAAAGGGCATCTTAGGGAATTACTACCTAGTTCCTAGAGGACAGTAATTCTTTGTTTTTCTATTTGGTTCTATTGTCTATCTTTTAACTGGTGTTTTCTTCCCAGGGTCAGTGACCCTGTTGCTTTGTTTGTACCCAAGGTAAAATACCTTGATATTTAATTATTTGCTGCAGTGTACAACAGCTACTTGTCTCAGGAGAGGATGCTATCTTTGAGTTACCTTGCAAAACACATCCCCAGACATATTGTCAAAGTTTAGTGTGCTCCAAACAGCCCACTCCAACAAAATAACAACAATCAGGAAACAGGCATGGCCAGATCATATCAGTCTGAAATGTCAGCATCAAAGAGCCAGCAAGATGAGAACAGAGCTCAAATACACCACTCATGGTCTAACAATCCAATTCCGAACTGATGGGTAAAGGAGATCTTAAAGACTCAGCATTAGACTCTCAGAAATCGCTGGGACTGTAATCAGAGACATTTCCAGAGTATTAGAAGCAAAACCTCCATCTGAACAGACAAGGCCAAGGTTTGTTCAGGGATGACTTTTTATATTCTTTTCTAAGGGAGTGAGATGAAGAGCTATAAAAAAATGCAGAGATTTGGTTTGGTAGCTCATTTTGTCCCTTACAAGTATAGTAAGGACCAGGAAGTTATCACACAATGTGTTGAAATCAGAAAGGATGTAAAAAAAGGCCTACAACAATGAAGTTAATGGAGAGTCAATTAAGACCTGCTGCCACACAATAGATTATATGAGACATATACTATAGCAAATAAAGAAATATTTCTCCAAAGTTTATTGCCCAAAAGAACAAGAAAGTGATGAAATGGAATCAAGATGTGCCTTGAATGGTAGTTGCAGATTTATTACTTTGGAAAATTCTTTAAAAAAACTGTAAGAGGCAATTTTTAAAGGTGGAGTCGAGTCCTGAGCTGGAAAAAGATGAATATTTGGGTCTTATGCACATCTCTGTATTCCTGTTCACACCTAAGTTAAGCTCTTCTCTGTTAGAATTCAAATGAAGGTAACATCAGAGCTGCTTCATACCTTGTACCAATAATTAGTTTTGATCAGTTTTTTTTCTTTCAGCCCCAGCTTCCAATGTGAGTCACATCCACACTGAGTTAGGTGAAAATATCACTTGGGACTTTAGATGTAAAATTATTGTAACTTACAAAATCATAAAAAAAAAAGTCATATTTTAAAACACTTGCTTTAGTGAATATCAGACAGTTATAGATAGTAGGAACCATGCTTAGGAAAAAGTTGGCATGATTTCAAGGAAATGTGTCTGTGACATCTTAATTATAAAATCACTTTTTAGCAATAGTAATGCCTTCTTTAAACAATAAACAGTGTCTGATTACAGAAGAACCTGGAAGGTAAAATTCAGATCTCAGGTTGTTTCAGAAAACATTTAAAGTTAATTTTTTGCTCCAGTCTAAATGTGGAATCCGACACCTTTCTTTCAATAAGGTAAATCTTTAAGACTTGGAATCTTAATTTCAAAGTTCAAAAGAAGGAAAACCACACAAGATGAGCTTTTCAGACACTGGAATATATATTCAAATTTCTGAAATATTTATTTCTAAATCTCTTGGGATCAAAAGATGACTTATCACATTCACATTTGAGTATTGATGCATAGAATCTATGATCATAATAATTAATACAGATTAATACAATACTAAATGAATTTCTAAAGCACTAGTTTTGGGAAAAAAGTTCCAGAAAATCTTATATTTGTAAATAAATTTGCCATAAAGCAGACTAAATAAAAGAAAAAAAAGTCTTTTCAGCTTGTATGGCAAGATTAAGACAGCAGCACATATCTGCTTTTTCTAAAAAATTAAGATTGACAATAAATTAGGGTCAATCTCCCACGATGTAGTAAGGAAAGTACAGCACACATGTGAGAGTGACCCGCAGGTTCATAGGTTTTTAAGGCCAGAAAAATCATTTGAATTATGTTGTATGACATCTGCTATAACATAGATCATAAACCATCATCCTGTTTCTTTCCTTCATGCTATTAACATGCCTTACTTTAAAGTATTCCAATAAATAGTAGAATATTTCTATAAAACTCTTCAACCTCCTTTTTGTATATATATATATATATATATATATATATATTTATTTTTTTTTTTTTATGAAGTATGCTGTGGTTAAACATTGGGCTGTGGGGAAACTTTGGGCTATTTATAACATTCACTGGGAGTGCCATAAATGTACCTCTCATTCCAGACCTTGCCTGCAGTTTTAATGTAATTGCATGGGTCTTATGGTCATTAAACTAATGTGTTTGAGGTTGAAGAAGTATGTTTTATGACAGGCAATGAGGCATCTCACCTGATTTTTTCATAAGAAAGGGTTATTTTTCTTTATGAGGTTGCAAATGGTATTAGGATTTCAATATTAGGGCCAGGATAGCAATTTACTTTGGAGTTTTAGAAGACTTTAATATGAGGAAAAGGCACTTCCTTTCTAGTGGAGACTATCACAACCTCTTTCCCCTGCTGGACCACCATAGATGTGAAAAATGAAAGCTACAGACCCACCAATGCTTTCAAAAATCTCTGACTCAGAAAATCGAAACCACATATCAAACTTGAGAGTTTAATACACAGTAATTGTCGGGATATTTGTATTTGCTTTCTTGAAAATTTTGACAGAGAGATTTTACAGGTTGTATGAGTGGAGGTTGGTTTTGAGTATTGCCCTAACTATAGACCTGTCTACCTGATCTAGAGAGCAAGCTAGCGTGCTGGTAGGTCTAACTGTTCTTATACTTTCTACATCTGCTTTCACAGTGGATTTTAAGTCCAACAGGTGAGAACATCTTTTAAGATGCTTACATACAGTAATCCTACGAGCAGTTTCTGCTCAAAGATTCTCACTGCTCTTCTGTTTCTGTGTATTATGTAAATTGGAAAAATATTGTATTTCAGTCATGTTGTGGTCTCACTTTGTGTTCAGCAAATGCTCAGAGATTGAGAAGGAAAATGCAAGGAAAGTAAATCAGATATGCCTATGCTGACACCTTTTTTTCCCTCTTTTCACAGAAAAAAGATTAAATGCTTTAAAAATATTCTCACACTGAATAAGGAATTGGTTTCTGAGGCACAACAGAAAAACAAATCTCTAAATCTAGAACACAAAAACTTCTTCAAACAAAAGCAGTAGCACTGTTAATAATATGTTATTTCTTTCAGAGACTGTTGATGGATGGATTTATCAGGAGCCTACCACAGCAGAATAGCTCTTGAAACAGACTTCAGCTCTATTAGGTGGACACAAGGCGTAGATGACCCTACCTGTAGCTGACACTACTGCTAACAATGATCTTGAGACAGTCAAGATTAAAAGATCACTTTAGATGAGTGCCCGCAAATTAGATGTGTATGAATTTCAATGCTACAGATTACACATGCAAAGATATCATGTTATTTTTATCATCATTGGAGAACGATAGACACTGTACTGGTTTTTTAGCTTTCTCAGAAGTCGCTAAATCTTTCATTCTTACCAAAAGTTTTGATTTTTCTCCTTTTTTTTTATCCTACAGTCAAAGAACAGAAAGTTCCTAATGGAACTTCTTATCCCTGCTAGCTTTTGTTGATCAAGCTTTTTTTACAAGGGCTCTCATAAGCAAAATTCTCAGACAGCCTTAGTAAAAACCTAAGCTTTCTGCAGACACTAATTTTAGGGAGCTATTATATATAGTTTTTGGTATGAAGGGACATTACCAGATGCCTTCCTGATCCTACTGACTCTGTTTAGTAGGTCTTCATTCTGTCATGTTTGCATTTCTCTTGGGAAATTACAGTCAGAGGTACTGAATGCCTGTACTAGCAGTCACGTCCTGAAAGCCATTCTGTCTGTGGGGGGAACTCTTCTGAAATGTTGTCTGTTGTGTATCAAGATGGATATGAAAACCTTCTGTCTTTTAGGCTAATTTGGAAAGTAATGAGAATGTTCCAATATTTGAATCCAGCTGTCACCACTCACTCAGGGTGACCTCACTGTGCTAAGGCACAGTTATACTAAGAGCTGCTCTGAGATAGCTCCAAATGAGATGATATGTCTACATGATACAAGTCAGGGTTCAAAGAAGACAGAAAAAATTCATTAGAGTAAGTGGAAAAAAAATATAAACACTTGCAAGCAATCAAAAACTTTCTGTTAATAAAGCCAGCATGCTTCAAAGATAAATACAGAATGGAAAAGATCAGTCAAATAATTTTTAAGTTCTCCTCAGGTGTGGTCAAGAGCAATTTTTAGTTTGCTTTTCATAAGAGAATTTGTTGTCAGAGCTAGTTCATCCATTGTATATGGCTCTTTTCAATGATGAATCTACTGTTTTTTCTGTAAATCATTGTCTCTGTGTTTTCTAGATCTTTAACAGAGCTGATAAATAAACTCATCTGCAGTGAAAATGAAGGATTATTTTTCTTTCAGATCACTAGGAAGATTATTTATGCTTATACTGTCCTATCTGTCAGTCATAGCTCTCTGCCATATTTTCCATTTTTCCTTAATGAATAGAGAAGCCAGTTCTCCACCAACTGGTAAGACCATTGCTGCTGGGATCTTCAGTAAGAGGATACTCCTGAGCCACCTGGTTATATTTTTCATCTTTGTGAGCCCTTTCTGGCTCCATCCACACAATTCACACTCTAGTTTATTGAGACGCACACTGAAACCAATGTGACAAAAAGGACTGTGCATTTCTAGCCATGTATTTTGTATTTCCTTTCACAGCACTAAATTCCTTAATATGATCTTACAACTTACCTATCAAAAATCTAAGTGACTAGGAAAAAATACTGTGTGGTGTTAAGAGCTGCTTTGCAATGACAGACTGATGCAAACTAAAAAAAAAGAGATGATGAATAAAGTGGTTGGGGGTTTTTATTTGTTTGTTTGTTTTGGTTTTGGTTTTTGTTTTTTGGGGTTTTTGTTGTTGTTGTTGTAGTCCATCAGTATTGCTGCTGTTAAGCCCCACACAAAATACATCAGTACTCACATTTCCATTTTCTGCTATTGAAAGATCTGGGTTACAGAACAAGTTTAGATGCCAGCCACCTGCCTGCATTTCAGCTAGTTACCATACTTCATTATTGGCATTTAGCAACTGTTGATACAGCAGCTGTTGAAAGAACTAATCTTCAATCTTCCTCTATAATTAAGACACAACACTTTTTAAGATAAAACTGTTTATGCCAGGCTTACAGACAGTCATGACATGAGATACTGCTACCGCCTTTTGACAGGATTCTCCCATTACTTGTGTGAGTTATGAAGGGTATGTAGACAACAAGATCAGAATTGACAAAGGTTATACTTCTATACTGCTTCTGAGCACTCAAATTAGCTAGCTTAATTTGTGAGATCAATTTCTATCTGTGTGCTTCTTATTGACATTGTACCTGATTTTGTAGTGAGGGCAGATAGAGGATGCTTTTTATTACTAAATGCAGATTGATCATTTAAAGTATTATCAATGTAAACCTTCATGAAAGGCCTTTTATTGTTTTACCAACTTGATGAATTTGTTTTAATCTTTTTTACAGCAGTAGGCATGCACTAAAATTTGCAGATTTAATTCATCATAGACTTCAGTACAAACTGTATTCAACAGTGATACCCCCATTAGTGCAAATGTAAGAGCACGAATGAGACCCACTTTTCCCTCCTAAGCAACACCAAGGAACAAACTTCTGATTTAAAACTGCCTATACAATAGCTTTCTATGGTCTGATGATATTATGGCAACACTAAATGTAATTTTAAATTAAAAGTGTTTAAGTTTTTTTACCTTCTGGAAGCTATATTACTTCCTCTTTTGTTGTGTTGATCTAGGATCTGACTTACAAGAGTGGGAAAAGTAATGAGACTCTCACGGGATAGCAAGTGAAGAAGGTAAATGCAACATTGAACTGATAAGCTTTAAGGTGGTAATGTTCTTGTGTGCACTGGTGACAGCTAGCTGGAAGATTTGTGCTGAAAAAAAATGGTTCTCCAGCTAAAAAATATTTGATAAAAAAGAAGAAAAAATCTGGATTTGGCATTTGCCTTTGAAACTAATCACATTACCCAGGAGAATAAAAAAAAATTTTTCTTTTCAGTAAGAAGGCATGTGCTTGTATTGCTAAAATGTAGAGTAGGAAACTGTAGTCTTAAGTGATCTGAAAGCCTACTTCATGAGTAAAGCATATGAAAACATGAGGTAGAGACAAGCAATAGTTACTATCTACACTAAGATAGATAAATATGAAAGATAGATAAATATGACTCAAAAAAGGAGAAGTATCTGGAGGAAGAATCTGCAAAGACTTCAGAATTGCAAGTACTTTCTAAAAGTTGATTTATATGGATTCACTGTGTATATTTTTAATAAACATGGTCTCTCATCTCTATTTAGATTTTTTAACTCAGATCCTTTTAGTATCTAGTTAAATAGTACGCCGGCCATATACAATGCATACACATGAAAACCCCAGACATCTCCATACTTATGGCTGCTGCCTCAGGGATTTTGAGGGCCAGCTGCTGAAAAAGGAGAGCTAATCAGTGACTCACGAAAACGGAAGGGGTAAAGGCTTACCTTTTCCACTTCCATGAAGTCTGAAGATGTCAAAACATGAACAGTCACTAAAATGAAAGGTTGTGTGTTTTGGCAAAGCAAATTTTACTCTACAATGAAGACAATCATACAAAAAATATTTCCAAGTCGTAAAAAAAATTAAAAACACACAGAAACAAAACGTACCAAAACCCAAACCACAAGACAAGACACCTGTATTAAATTTGGGGAAACATGAAAAATTTTTGTGATCAAATGTCATACAACAGTTAAAATTACATTATTCAATATGACATTTGTGTTTTACTCTAATTTAAATATGAGGATTTTTTTAATCTTATGTGAATCTAATCTAACTTGAATATGTGGGGTTGAAACTACTTCTTTCAACTTAATTTTGTGAGACACCTTAGCTGTTTGTCACTGCACCCTTTAGTTAAATTTACTGCCAAGTTAAAAAGGGTTATCTATCTGTCTAGTCCTCTACATCATGATCAATCTACAGGTTTGTGCCAGAGAAAACCCTCAAAATTACTCATTCCCGTGCTTTTGTATCTCATTGAAATATTCTGGAATAAAAGGACTTGTACCCCAGTTCTGAGTGAATGTTGATACTGCAGTTAAGCTATGTATTTTCTAAAGTTCTATATTCTCTGTAGGCCATCACATTTCACAGATGTTTTAGAGGTCAACATACAGCACTGTCGAAGAGTAATCTCCTTCAAAGAGCAGGAATTAACCTTGAAGTATCACAGAAATTATAATTATGTTCTCCAAAGACAAAATGGCATTTTTCTCTTTACCCTGAAAATGTCAAAGTAACTTCTTTTTTGCTGCTAGGAAGGAAGACACTCTGTTCACACATTATACATTAAAATGATTGAAAAGGAAGAGGAAAAAGACAAGTTGATAAAATTATCAGATCTGTTATTGAGAACTATTTGTAGATGACACTTTTAACTATGTATTCAAAAATAATCTATCACAAAGCTGAACATAACCAGTTATCTCAGGTTATTATTTGCTTAATATCTTTGGAAGACAAGCCCCTTGGGGCAGACTATATTTCTCAATATATGTGAATACTGTGGAAATCCCAATATGCAACAAGCATGATAAGAAGCTTTAATTGACTAATAAGATTGGCGTGTCTACAACCAGGTGAAGGAAAGAGAAACATTCCCATGAAACATTCAGTTACCAAACCACGTCCTGCTAAGAAACTAACATATAAATATCCTCTTTTAGAATGGAAAATCATAGAAAACTTATTAAACAACTGAGATATTTTTTGTAAATGTTGTTATTTTTCATTCTCATCAAGCACAGACAGAAACAGAATGTATCTGCATGTCCACTGTGTCTATTTTTTACACATTCCATAAGACTGATGCTCACAATTATTTGGTGTATTGAATTTCTTCAGGACATGCTTTATATTATTAGAATTTGCACTGAGCACAGAGATAAATGGTATTAGCAATGAAGTTTGTGAGCTAAACTACTGTACATCAGATCAAACATTCCTCCATTGTGATGGATGACTTCCCTTCAGCTCTACACTTCTGAAGCTGTTCTGTTTATTTCATTTCAAGCTCACTTTAATCCACAGTTGCAAGAGCCAAATCTATATACAACATTGAAACTGCTCTGTGTTCCTGTCAGATCTTTCCTTTTATTTTTTAACTAATGCTATTTAAAGATGCTCTGCTAGAAAGCTTAGAATATAAAAACGTATACAAGTCAATTTTATATTCTCTGTGCAATCTCTATGATAAAATAGCAAATGATTCAGTAATCTTTAACCACATAATATGTCTTGTTTCTCCAGCTAAGGATTTCTTTTGCCTCTCATAAATTGTTACATTGGGTCTTCAGTTTAATTTAGCAAGAGAATCTTCTTTATTTGGTACTGTCCTGAAAATTGACAAGACAGAGCTTGTATTTGTATTCACGTGTTTAATTTTTTCACCTCCACATGCAAGACAATTGGCCTCCATTTATTCAGAGATGACTGCAGAGCTTCTAGCATTGATAGTAACTGGAACCCTCTGGGTTTTAGTGTAAATCCTTCGAATCTTCTGCCAAGATGACATTAGGCCAGAAGAAACACTCATTAACTGGCCATCCTATAACAAACACAAAGTCTTGAACACCAGCCAAAATTAAAATGTTTCCCTGTTGTGTTTACACTTGGTAGCATTTGTGTAAGACACCATCATAAGATCATAGAATTCAGCTTTCCCCATCTCACTGCTGCTGCCTGTAAGCTCATCAGCCAAAGCTGCACAGAGGGGTGTGCTCAGCAGCATGGTACAGATCCTAAGCCACTGGCCTGGTGTTTTGGTCTCATAAGCATATTAGTCAGCTTTATGGGATTTACATTTAACAGAACTGTAAGGAGATTAATTACAGCTCCTTGAGCCACTGAAATATGATGTAAAATCAATTACTATGTTATTGGCCAGGCCAGACCATGTGGTGGCAGGCAGGACAAAAGTCAAATGAGCACAGAGTTTTGGCTCTCCATTTCAGATTTCCATTAGCAAAGATTTTTCAGATATGTGAAGATGATAATGAAATATGAGATAGTGTTGGCTAATTTTTAACAAGGAGATTTTTTTTTTTAATTCTGTCATGAATATACATAAGGCCTTTGTGGGGCTACAATAGTCTTTTGTATTTTACTGAAGACTGCTGAAATTTTCTGCAGATAATGAATAGAGGTCCAATGTTTTCTTTCTGTAGATAAACAGCCGTGGATTTATTATTTGATAATCAATGCATAGTTTAGAGGGAACAATTCCATTTGTCTGCATTTAGTACAGTCCTTACACTGTACTGAATTCATGAGACATTTTAAACAGTTCATCATGCAAAATCAGATAAAATTTTCTGGAGTTTTGAAAACAGAATTGAAAATATTTGAGGAGTTTCATTTAGGAATAGGATTGTAAAAGAAATAAAAGTATAAACACTGTTCCCACTTAGCTATATTTTTCTCTCAGGACATATGCTTGATGTCCTCCACCTTCTACAGCTTCTTTTGAACTTGAGATACTTTATAGTTATGCAACACACATTTAACACAGACTAAAATCCTACTGGACAGAAGTGCACGCAAGCAAAGTAGGAGCAGGCTAAGCTGAATTTTTCTCTCTTCCTTCTGCTGTGTTCAGGTAATATCCCACAGCAGAAGACCCATCCTGCATGGTAAATCACACATAACTGCACCACAGGATGGTGGAGATCTGTATGCATGTGACAGAGACACACAGTTCCAGCTGCTGCAAAACAGTATAAAGTCTCATTAGCTGTTAAGGAGGCAGAGAGCAGCTAAAGTGCTGTGAAAGAGCCAGTTTCGTGAGAATTGCTAGAGGGAAGATAATGGGATAAATCTAATAAACCCAAGACTTCTATTAGTATAATGCCTATTAAATCCTTTGGAGTTTTTCATGTTTAATAGTGACTCCAAATCCAAGTATTTTGTGACCCATCAGGGATCCTAGCTCTTGGTGTAGAACGTATATGCTAACTGGAAAGGGAGTCCTGCTGGATTTTATCTCATTTCATTATGACACAAAATATGTATTTGGAAAAGAGCAGTTTCAACTAATATTTTGACAGAGGTGAGCCGTGAACAGTGAACTATGGACAATGTTCATCTAGGAACATTGCTACCATGAATGTTCAAAGATGGTTGAGCTGTAATTGCACTTGGTTCTGATCAGTCAAATATGACTCTCAAACCTTGTCCAGACATAGGTGTTCTAAATCATTCCACAATGACTTTTTTTTTTCTATAAGAGAGGCAGGACAACATTTAAAAAGTTAAAATTGCTGGGACTCTTAACAGTTTTGTAAGATGAGCTTGTATTCTCTGGATGCATTGGTGACACATGACATTATTTTCTTGCACAGCATATTAGTATCACTTCATAACAGTCCATGGATAAAGTGAGATAATTATTGGCAATGGGAACATGAAGCATCTTCACAGCAGTGAAGTCATAATAGGATGTAAACATCCACTGGTAGAAGTCTCAACAAAAACAGTCTTTAGATTTAAAGGTCTAAATATTAAGCAATTCTTGAACCTTACAGATAAAGTGCACTGGGATGAATTCAGACAAAATTAAAAGAGAAATAAATGAGCAACAAACCCAATGAAACTCATTGAATTAATTAAAATAACTTTGTAATGCTCCAAGGCATTAAATACAAATTCTTTCAAGAATTCCCCACACCTCGCTATCTATGTCAAAATAATTTTGTCTTCCAGTTTGAAAAAAAAAAGAAAAATTCTTATAAAACAGCATGGTCTGACCTCAAATCAGAAGAGTTTTTGGCAGGAAAAACAATAATGGTAACTGAAAAAGTAAATTTAACAAGCAAGAATCCTGAAGAACAAACACTTTCTGGGAAGTTCATTATGAAAAAGGAGACTGGTATCTGCTCTTGTACAAAGCAATAAATTTTAATACTTTGAAAGGCAGAGGAATTATTTGGTTCTGCTGATTCCAAGTGAGTTAGAGAGCATACCCCTGCAGAATGTAGTTCTGTCATGGATTAGAGAGGGATAGAGACTGTGAGATTTGTCATTTGGGTGCCTCAGCTGTTCTCTCCTTTGGTCAGTGGAAAATAGATGGGTGTGAACAATTATGTAAGACATTCTGGAAAAATAAACAAACCAGCTGGTGTTGCCTTCTACATTCACTTCAGTCAAAATACCCAAAAACCAAGGCAGTGATTAGGAGAAGTCATAGCTTCTGCTGTCATAGGTCAAGAATGTGACTGTCTGCTTTTAAGATAAGGCTTGGTAAAATCATTTCTGGCCAGAGTCTTGGCACACTGAGCTAGATAGGAATCTAATTGTGTCTTTTTTACAGCTGGTTGTCAAATACTTATCTGATGAGAGAACTTGTTGAAATTTCCCATTCAAACCACTAAATGTCATAACAATCTGAATACCTAAGACTTCTTGGATTAAAAAAATCTTTTTGGGGGGAGAAAAAAATTAGAAGTGCTCTTAGGTTACTCAGGCTTTGGTCACCTTCTGACTAATTGCCTCCTTTCTAATCCTTCATAAAGCTCGTCTCAGTGATTTCCTCTTACCCCCTTCCTGATTGGAAAGTCATATTCTTTTAGAGAGGAAGCAGGAGCAATCTCATATGACATACATAATTGTTAACAATACTTTGAAAAATGAGCAACAATAAAAGCACACTCTGAGGTTACTGTACATTTTTTTCCTGTAAATGATTCCCTCATTTCTAGCATATTTGTATGAAGAACAACACAGAAAGTGTTGAAAGAGATATATTGTGTCTGCTTAGATGAGAACATGCTGATAAGGAGTGGCACATGTCATGACAAGCATTTCTCCTTACCTCATTACCTCTTGTCCTTTCCAGTTTCTCCTCTGCAGCAAAATGTTGAAATGTGATTAGAGCAGTAACAGTGACTAAAATTTCAGATCGCTCTATCTTTCACTTTTTATCTTATTTTTATCTTATTTTTATCATCTACTCAGATAGGTACAGGCAGTTGTAGAGGGAAAATGGTAACTTGGTGAGGTTGAAGTTGTTATCCTTTCAAAAGATGAGCATCATACTTTCCTGTTTACTCCATATGATGGTCTGTGAGCACAGAGAAAGAGATGAGAGGGTGCATCTGTGTGTGTGTGTGTGTGTGTGTGTGTGTGTGTGTGTGTGTGTGTGTGTGTTGTAAGCAGAACAATCTTGGAAGCATCAAAAGGTTTATTTTTGGTGGTATGGGTGACACCACAAACTTGGCAGCACAGCTTGCCTCCTTAGAAAACTGTCTGCAATGCTATTATTAAGCAACATTAAAAGCTGAATGATTCTGCCTATCTGTAACATAAAACATTCATGAAAATTTCATAGATCCCTTTTTGCAGCAAGCATGCTAAGAAGATTCTGTACAACTGCATTATGGCTGCATTTGCAATTTTACAGTTAAAAATATATCAGTACTTTAATTATTAATCCTAATACACAGGGGCTCATAGCATTCTGATAAAAGTCTCCAGAGCAGGGAACTTCTCAATGAGAAAAGGCAAAATATATCTGGAATCAAAATCAACATGCTCTTCCCTTTTGAAGAATGTAAGTAACCTTCACTAAACTGAATTCATATAAATGCTATTCATTCTTTGGTTGGATACAGACTAGTCTTCCCCAAGACATACCTACCTGGAGAAGGACATCACAAATTTCAACCATGTGTGGGAGGTGTCAAGGGAGGACTGGTCATCCCATGCCTTCATGTAAGAGAATGCAGTCTGCTACACCGTGGGAAGAGCAGAGTTCCTCTCTGTCTTTGACATTGTGAGTGTTCCTGAGAAGAGGTAGGCTACAGTGTGCCATGAATGAAGGGTTTAGGCCCCCCATAGGATCATAGGCAAAAACATGTTTAATACAAAAGTGAAAGCAAAGTTCATTGTCAAGGTTCACTTCTGCTACATACTGGATGACTAAAACATACAGAGAAAAAACAGATTAAAATCTATCAATCTAAAAGTAAAATCAACCTAAAATTATCTACATGCAGGGAATGAAGAAAAGCTAAGGATGCGAACAGGTAAGGACAAAAAGAAATCATTGTGGAACAGTACTCCAGCCAGAATCTATTTAGATGCAGCTGCAACACCTTGGAGAACTGAGGTTTGGAATTTATTCTGCAGTGGAAGTTTAGAGGTTTAGAAGAAGATCTGGTAAGCAAGTCAAAAGTCCTTGTTGTTTCATTGTTAGGATCTGTGTCTGTGTTTAAGGGCAAAAAACGCCCCTGTTGTGTGAAAGACAAATCCAATGATCCTTGTTCTTTTTTCCAGTGATTCCAAAGTCTTACAGTCCCTGAATAGTTTGTTGTACTTGTGTTACTGCTTTAACATGATACTTAGGCTGTGCCTATATCTAGCTAGTCTATAATCACAGCTGTTTCTGATCACATTTCTATTGAAGGCAAGATAGATATATCTTTCTTAATTTCTTATTGAAAAAATTCCTTGATTCAAACTGAATTCCAGACAGATATCTTAGCATCTTCTTCCCTTTTTTATGGGTAGTTAATAAAACAGTACCCAGTTTTATGAATTTCTTTGACCTCTTTAAATCATGGAGGGCTAACTCTTATCGATAATTCATATAAGTGTGAAATTTCTGATCTTTATTCTGCTTGAATTCAAAATCTCATATGCTCTGTTCACTTGTCTTAGGTGAAATTTTACCCCTATGGAGGCAAAAATAAAGCAGTTGAACAGCTCTCTATGTTCCAGCCATGATCTAGATAATAAGAAATAGAGAATTTATTTCCAAGAGCCACAACTTAAGGAACAATTAAAGCATTGACAAACCTGGTAAAATTAAGATAAAATCTTATTCTTAATGGCAGCTTGTAAACCAAGGTGGAGTTCTTTCCTTTTAAACACTCATTTTTGCTCAGGCTCCATGTAGTGCTCTGATCAGCAGCATTTTCTTACATCTTTCTATTAATCATTTGACTGGTTACAATGCCTAAGTCTAAAAGTTATTATAGGAAGCTAGTTAATTGGTCTAAAGAAGTATTGGAGGTTCAATGATTCAAAGATTATACCTGTAAAATTTTACAAACATAGACTCTTCATTAGAACTGAAAGATCTTGAAGTTTTTCAGGTAAAATTTCAAAATTGCACAAAATTGTGATTTGGCATGGCTCTCATGCCATTTTTTTATCCTATACGTTTTAAAGTTCTTAATTTTGCTGATACAAAGAGCTGTGAGAAAAGCAACAAGCCTGTATTTAGAAATTTTTATTAAAACTCATTCTGCCATGCACTTTTGTAGTCAGAAACACATCTTCTTCAAGTTCTTATACAGTCTTTTCCATGAAGGAAAAGAAACCCTGTGATTTATCACTCAGTCAACACTGAGTTGCACACCTAGCAAGATGAATATTTATGAACTTTTCACTGTCTAGATCCTTATCCTGTACTGCATGCAGTGAAAACATACTGACTTACACTAGCTGAGAATCTTTGCTTAATACAGGAAATCTTATCAGACATTTTATCACCAATAAAAAATAAAGAAAAATATTTCAACCTGAAATATTCACCTTGCTCCATTAGTAAAATACCTATAAATGCTGTAATAGTATAAGTCTATTTTAAGTCTTTTAGCACCACAATTTTCACCAATTCCTACTCAAAAGTAATATTATATGCAACAAAAACTCTGTTTTTGAAAGCAAATAAGACCATACAGTGTGTTGAGGAAGATTGGTTTTAGCTAATAAGCTTCAAAAGATTGGAAATAGTGGGTAAGAGGGAAAAATAATGTGCTTAGGAAATAAATAAAGAAATATTTCTAATGGTTGACATGGTCTAGGTCAGCTGGAATTTAGTGGTGATTTTCTCTGTTTAGCGTCTAAATATTCAAATATCAATATATTTTAACTAAATGAAATTGTCATAATTATATTTACTCAATTTTAATCCATTTAACTATAAATGGACATTCCAGATTTCATTATTTGCTGTTCTGCATGCTAATAAACAAACTCGTAATGTTTGAAATTATGTCAAATCTATTACACATGTTTCTGTTGGAAACATGCTTTTTCTTCAGTCCTGAAATGCACCTTTAAAAATCAGAAGTTGAAAAACAGCAAGCACCAATCTATCTCACTTCAAAGGATATTGCTGAATACACAACCGCCTTAGTAAAGAGCAAGAAACAGTTTGCAGCAAAATATATTTGCTACTGAAGAACCAGACAAAAAAAAAAAAAAAAAAAAAAAAAAAAAAAAGATAGGCCATTGTAGTCAAAACTCTGTTACATTTCTCCAAATTGCATAAACTCTTATTTCTAAAAGGCCCAGGAGACAAGGCGGAAATTGAATGAAATTCTGCCTCATTCAAAAGGGGAAATTATGCCTGACATATGTCAAAATTCCATCCCAAGAAATATAGTGGGATGGATTATAAGAGAAATGATCTCTACAGTTTTGCAGCCAATTGCTGTTGGCTCCAGCTCAGGTATGTGACAGGAGGTCACAAACTTGAACTGCCCTGCTTAAGTGCTGACTTGATAGAAAAATCTAAACTTCATTTGCTGCCCTGCAGTTTCCTCCACGTAATAGGCATTTATCTATTTGCATGCTCTACACACACTCTCTTCAGTAAAGCTCTGCACTTTTGTCAGTATTGCCATAAACTACAGCCAAGGGACACTGGTTAATGGATTGATTTATTTTGAAAGGCTTACCTTGTAAAGAATTGATATACTGCTTTCATAATTTTACTTCTTCCAATCCATATTGCAGTGCGCTAACCATAATTCCTTGGAAAAAAATTTATTTACATTTCAGTTGTTATTTGGATATAAAAAATACACAATAAAAGACCTTTCCCTGGTCTTTTAAACGTGTCTTGGGAGAAAAATATCTGACCATAAGTTAAATACAGCTTCTTTAAACAATCCAACTTGTGAGACTTTGCTTTCACAACTGATTAAGTAATGAACAGTCTGGATGTTTTGCGGCTAAGAATGTACAATATTTTCTTTTGTTGGAAAGTATATTTTATAAAGATCAAATGTCTGGACTGAAAGCAAAACAGAATGATGGCAAAGTACAGCAGAGATGTCATCAGGAAGGGTCTAACTAAAGCATTTGATTTGCTTCCTTCTATTTATTTTCTTTAAAATTAAATAAAGTCTGAAACTCTGTGCTAAGTAGAGGTTTTTGGGAAACCAGGTTTTAACAGGCTAATTGGTCACTCATTTCTTACTACATTAATGATATAAACATGACTGACTGAAAGATTTCGTATACCCATAAATTGTGAAAGAAAATGGGACATTTAATATCAAGAAAAATATCTTTAAGGGGGATTAGCTCAGAGGCTCCTCAAGATAAGTCTCATTACTGTTCTATTTATACAGGAACACTAGAAAGGATATTGCTTGTCACTGAACTAATGTTTGTGTCCAAGCCAGATATACACAACATCTTCACCAAATGGTTCCTTGATGGTGAAAAGTGTTACTACACATCTGAGTCTATGCTAAATTTTAGACTAACAACGAAAAACTGCTTTAGAAAAAGCATTTAAAGATACTGCACTTGGTCTATGGGTACTCTGTTAATGGATGCATACATGTGACACACTTTAGTTCCCTTTAAGAAGGGATCTTCTTGTAGGCAGAAAGGAAAAAGGAAAGAAAAAAAAAAAAAACCCATAAAAAACCCAAACAAACAAACAAACAAACCAAAAGGAAGAAAAAGTGAGAAAGAAGAAAGAGAAAGAAGAAAAAGGATGAAAAAAAATTAGATGGCTTGGATTTGCTTTTTGTGTTAGCACACAATACATAAATAAAAATTTCTCACTTAATACAAATACCTCCATAATTATTTTTCATCCAAGCTTCTGTGTAGACCCCAAAACATCTAGGCCTACTTTGGGGCTGTTTTCAGATTAGGCTGACTAACCTTTTCAGGGCCATAGGTCAGAGCTACAACAATGTAAACCCAGCATGGGCTTGTGACTAACCTCTTCAGCAATATTGGAGTCTCTCTTATCCATTTCAGTTTGGATTCCTATCTTCTGTTACAATCCAACAGTACATGGGTGTTTCTACTTACTACCAGCTTTTTTAACTTCAATCCAAATCACTGATCTGCTTACATCCATGTTTCTGCTTTGCCATGTTTCTTCATTCACATGAGCCTCACCCCTAAAGATAGACAGCACCTGAGAGATCATGTTTGCAGACCAGTTCAAAAACCTCCCCTTTAAATTACTTGAGAGCCTTAATCCAGAGACTTCTGATTCAGCTCCTGAGGCATATCATGCCATCTCCAGAAAATTTAGGAAAAAAATTGATTGTCTGGATGACATCTCAGCATGCAAATGAAACCAAATAGCATGAAGCTGAACTGTTCTTCAGCCAGGAACCAAGACAAGAAAGCAATGATTTTTCTATGATGGACTCTTCTCTCTCACCCTTCTTCAGCATTCTTAGATGCTGTGTTGGATTCATACCATGTTTTTAATTATTCAATTACCTGCATTTCAGTGTATCTGCAAAGCAGGAATTATGAGCACAAGACAAGCAATACAGAAAACACAAATTTTTAGCAGTCATATATGTCACCATGTGTGGTACCAAGTGAGGACAACTCCCACTTGTGGTTCATTTGTTTAAAAATTTTTGAAATCATTTTCCAGCAGAAGGTGAAATCTCTAGAAACAAAATTTCAACATTTTCTTAAAACTCACACTAATAACAAAGAGTGTCCATTGAATATCTTTCAGCAACGACTGCCAGGAATCAAAAAACCCATCCTGATTACAATTACAGATAAGAATGGGCTGAGTGAAAAAGCAGAAATAATTATAACCGCATTGAGGATATAACTCTGTTTCAGCGTAAGAGCCCTGAAATGACCAGTGTGTTTCCAGCAACACAAAAGAACAGCTTGCACGGAGCAGTTTGGTCCAACATTGAAAGCAGGCAAATTGGCCTCTTGAACCTCTCAAGCTCCGCATCAGTGAGCAGAGCACATGCTTAAATTCAGCACCTGGCATGTGGCCATTCACACATAGCAAAGGGTAAAGCAGGTGCTGGGACTTCAGCACTGACACATCAGGTTGTTTCTGCAAGAGAGGTAAAAATGGTTCTACTTCCAAAATAACTACAGCATTTCTGATCATAATGACTCTGGTAAACCTAATAGCCAACCTGTGCTGTGATTAACAGTAAAATAGGGAGAATCATAGGATTCACTGAATGCAGACACCCTTTCTTTGTCGCATTTTTCTATCACTTAATTTAATAACACTGCAAATAAGAAGACTAAGCCCAGTATTAAAAAATGGGGTGGGGAAATTAAGAGCTGCCTGAAAGAGTACAGCTGTGCAGCCCAGGTCCTGCTTCCAGGCGTGTTTTGTGTAAAGTGAAACTGAAAGCTTATCATAAAAGACCAGTGATCTGCTAGATTTTGCAAATTGTGAGGCAGTTCATAGGAGGTTTGCTAAGACCATGCTGGCACAGATGAGAAACAGAAGTGAAAGCAGGGAGGAATTTGCATACAGAGTGCAGATTTCATTGTTCATGACAAAACTGCCCTTGATTTTCTTCAGTCATTGTAACAATCAGCCCAGCCAACTGTTTACATGCTCTCCATTGTGCTGGTGTTGGCTAGGAAATGGCAGGCGCAGTGAGATTTGCTTTCTGCTGGCACTCTGGGGAGCAGCAGGAGCTCACACACTTGACAGACAGACGGACAGGCAGACGGGCCTCCCTTTCCAAGAAACAAGAGTGTCTTGCTTGCTCTTGAGCTGTGTTATTGTGATGATGAAGACAGGAGCATGTGTGGCTGAAGGCAGATAGTGTAGCACTGTTTGGGTGCCAGGCAAGAAATGGTGAAAAATTAAAACAAAGTGTTGAGAGCTAAAACCACAGAAGGCTTTAAACAACTACCCCTCCCTGCCCAACTACTTGCATTTCAGCTATCTTAGGAAACTTTTCCCAGTTTCTGGGAAAGAGCGACAGGTGAGGGGACAGGCAAAGTGTATTCATTCATAAGTCACAATGGAAACCTCTGTAAGAAGGGAATAAAACTCCAGCTGTACAAAGGGATATGGAAATAGTGGTTCTTTCACTGTCAAGGGAGTGGTGGTGTTGCTGCTGTCATAGCAACAAAGTCACAGCTGTAAATATAATAAGTTCCCAAATTTAAATATAATCACAATCAAGCAGAAGGCTCATGAAAGACAGTCCCCCTGTCCTCCCCACTGCCCTCCCTTCATTCATGACAGTCTTAATGGGTTTAGGTTGATAGGCTTTTCCCTGGCCCACCCTGGTCTCCTTTGAAACGCATGGATAAAAACACTTCTCTAAGCTATGTGAAAAACTTTCTGACGTGTTTAAAACTGAGACTTCGTAAACAATGCAGCACTTTTCTTAGAGCCTCTTTCTAGAACATCCCTGAAGAATAAAGGAAGGATTACAGTTGCATGATTGGACGGTGTTTGTAAAACAATTTGGTTTTGCAAGTTGCTTTGCTTAAAGAATTAACAAACCCATCTCATGATTGAGGATCATGGTTGAAAAGGGTTTGGAAGGGGTTTTTGGTTTTGTTGGGGGGTTTTTTTGTTGGGTTTTTTTTGTTTGTTTGTTTTTAATTATATTTCATTTTCCTTTAAATTCTTGATCATAGCCACTTTTAATAAAGCAAACCTCAAACTTATTACTGGGAGCACTCACACAATCAATACATTACTGCAGACAGCAATCAGCAGTGGACCACATTCAGATACCTATATTTCTCTTTCAAAATGGAGATGAACTGTGCTCTAAATCTTCACTGATTCTTGGTGAAAAAACTCTTAGTCAGCAGTAGTCAAACTCTTTCTTTTCAGCCTACCTACTAGATTTATATGATATGCACCCTCAAAAGCATTTTCTGCTCTCCAAGTAATTGGGGAAATACGATGACTAACCTACAGGATAGAGGAGTGAGGGAAGGGTTCCTCAGCCAAGCAAAACACAAAGGAATGTGTACTTGAAAACAGAGAAATGAGACCAGTGCTATCGAAAGGCCAAATTCCCCAGGGAAACAAAATATCCAGGAATATAATTTAATAAGGTAGAAAGCAAAGTAAGCATTTTACACCTCTATTAAATTTTCCTTACGAGTTTTCTCTGCAAATACAGAAGAGAAAAGAATGCCATTTCCTTTATATGGATTATTAACATTTTGTTAGTTGTGATTTATTTATATGGGTCTGACTAATGACTTAAAGTGAAATGGTTATAGCAGGGAGATGATAAATTATCTAGTGTATAACACTGCTTAAAACCTAAACATGTGTTTATAGTTGCTGTTCTGGGATAGTTGCCAAAGGGACATTTTACTTAGCAAGTTATATTAGCTTAATTTTTTCATATAAACAACAAAAAAATCTCTCCAAAAATAATAAGATGAGAAGAGGGGAAGGAATCTGATCTGTTTGCTGCTAGGAAGCACCATGAATCAGATTTTCAAAGGAATTTCCATGTTGTCTTAATTAAAAAAGTAGTTTCTTGATACAATTTGGGTAGAATCTTCAGTAAAAGTACATGTTACCTACTATATACTCTATTTATACGATAAAGAAGCAAACCCCTCAGCAGGGAAGGCTGTAACTGCCTGTGGACAGCTGTTGTACATGGAAGGAGGTGATGTTTCACTTTTTGCAGTTGGTTGAAGAAGTAACTTACAATGACACCTCTGATGACACACAAATGCAAATTGCATCCTCGCTATTACAGGTAAGGCAAAAGAACTGAAAAACCATAAATCCTATCCCTGAAGATTTATTCCCTAACAGTAACCATCATATAGGTGAATTAAACAGTCAATAAAAGAAGAAAAAAGTCAGAAACCTACTATGGGACATTTATTCTTAAAAATCTTTACTTCAAGAATCTTTTTATGATGTAAAGACAGATATTTTTACTTGGAAGGAGATAAAAAGAAAGATGTAAAAGTCATCAAATTAGAATCTCACAGTAAATATGCTCACCATGAAGCCACCAAAAGAATAAAAGGCATGCCATAAAATCAGAAATAATATTTAACTGAAGAAAATTGAAGAGAGATTGAATGTAAACTATAATAAGGCCAACCAGAAAATATTTTTCTGACCAACTTGCTAAAGGCATAAAAGCTATTAATGAAACCATTTTTAAATTCTCATGAGTAGGTAGCTTGCTGAGAGCTAGTATGGCCAATTCAGTTGAAAAGAAGAACTAAAGGAAAATAAGACAGAAAAATTAGGTGGACTCTTTATTTGCACTGTTAATAGAGGGATGTAGGGGGTTCCCATACTATTATCTGGCTGTGCAGGGAAAAAATGTAAAAAAAAAGTAATAGAATCACAGAATTATAGAATGGCTGAGGTTGGAAAGGACCTCTGAAGGTTATCTGATCCAAACACCCCCTCACCCTGCCTTCCCATTATAAAAGGGATTTTAGAAAAAATGAACAGAAAGAATGCTATCAGATCATAAGTACCAGACATTATTTACCAAAAAAGTAAAACTAAATTCTAATACAAAATAAATGATCTACCAACAGGTTTAGAATATTATTTTAAGTTTCAATATAAAAAATTTGGTACAAAATCTTTCAGGGTAGTCAAACTTAGAAATGACCATTTAAGATATTAAGCTGAATTCAGTATTTATGAGTGCAAAGCAATGTATATTGTTGACAAAATTATCCTACTTTTATATGATGGTATCCATTAAAAGAGGCAGAAAAGATTTCCAGGGAGAGAAATGTTTGAGGGGAAACACTTGTGCTAAAAAATGCCATGCACAAATTTCAGATACATTTAAGAAGTGATAAAGGAAAACATTCAAGCAAGCAAACACAGAAAATATTTTGCAGCTGTTCTTGAATGCTGCATGCAATTCTAGTTTCCTAATCCCAAAAATGATATCGTTAGATGCAAAAGGAGCAACACTGGAAACAAGAATGACCATAGATACTGCACAGACTTCATCCAAAAGTAATAAGCAAAAAGTGCACGTCTCTTAACTGGCAGAGAATATCTAAAAGTTAGTATAGAAAATCATGATTCATAAAATCATGAATGAGGTTGTGGTATTTCTCACAGTGCCCAAGTATGAAGTAATCCAATTAAATTAACAAGTAGCACGATTACAATCAAAATAAAAGGAAGAACTTCTTTGTACACATTGTGCTAGTAGTGCCACAGGATGTTGTGTAGACTAAAAATAGATATAAACCAGAAAAATAATAGATGGAAGAGAGGCTGTGAGCAGGCTAAAAGAGTCAATGGCCTGGACACAATCTATTGTAAAGGAAGTCCTTAAATTGCTGACTAAATTGCTACAAGCCAGGAGGCCATGTAGAGGTAAGAACTCTTCCCTACCTGCTTTAATATTCACTACCAAAGGAGGGTTAAAAAGATAAATAAACATTTGATCAGAACTAATGCACTCATTTTTACTTTTATTCTTAAGGAAACTAAGTGAAAAGTGATGAGCATACGGTAAAGAGAAATAATAAATAAATAAAATTATAAAATCAGGAAAGCTGTGAAAAAATTAGTCCTAAAAAAATGACTAGCACTAAATAATAATATCTAAAATGAATTATTGAAGAAGAGAAACTAGACTAGGCTGATCATAAAAGAAAAAGAAAAGAAAAAAAAAATCATTTGGTATGATTTACCAAACTGGATGGGTAACTACAGTACAGGGATCCAATGGTGTCCCTGTTCACATAACTACCAGGGGCTATGCCCTTCTTATTCTGTGAAGAAGGGGTACTGGATACAGTGGTCATGTACAGCTGCACATACTGACACTAACTTTTCAAGACAGCTCTGAAGAAGGAAGGCATTGGAAAAAAATTAAGAGCAAAGCCATATGTGAACAAACAAAATATTTGTTCATGTCTAAGATGCTGATAAGTATATATTCTCCCAATAATTAAAAGTAGTCTCCTAAAACACAGAGAAAGACATATTTAACTTTTATTTCCTGACAGTAACCCCAATGAAGGATAACACTTGCTGAAATCACCATCAGGCTGTGGAAAAGGTCTTTAGATGACATGACTCCAACACTTCAAGAGAAATATATAGGTGAGGATAAAAAGATGATAGAGGACAAATATTAAACAACATTTTTTTGAGGTCAGATTATTGTCCTTCATCTCTTAATCAGTGTTTTTGCAATGAAAATTCATAGTCCATTTCTCTCAGCAAGAGTTTCTTTAGTTACCAGACATGGATCTGTTAGGCAGCTTCATTCATTCAGTCATGTCATTTCCTCATTTCATTAAAGACAGCTTTCATTTCACAGGCCCAGCATGGGTTTGTGTTTGGAAGGGAGAGAGGAATTCGGCTCACTGTTAATAAAGCCATGCATGGTTCCGGCTTGTTCTGCTTAAATTTCACCCTGCAAGGACAATTGCTTTACATTAAAAATGATAATAATAATAAATTCTAACTCTGTTACTGTTGAAATGCAATCTTTCAGATCACTTTTTGCCAACAAACGGCTACAGATAAAAATGAATGTTTTACTGTGGCTGTGGGTGATGCGGTTCTCTCTTTGATCAGTACACATGGGAGGAAGAACTCTGTGTCCAAGTGGATCTGTGTTTGCTTTATCCCTGGGCCTCAAAAGGGCCACTGAGGTTGTAGATGGGAGCAAGAGGTCCATATAATTTCTTCAGCTTAGCTTTGATGGTGTGTTTAGTGGCCCATTGTTCCTAGTAATGTGTTTCTTCAGAGTTACCCTTCATGAGGGAACAGACACAATTCCTCCAGATCATGTAGGAACAATGTTTGAGGTTCATTCCTTCTGTACATTTTCTGAACTCTTCTGCAAAAACCTGCTTATATACATTGATTTTTCAGGACAAAAGTCCCAGATCTCAAAAGAATTTGAGCCTTGTGATGCACAGCTTGACAATAACCAAAAAACTTGAATAGGAAGACATTTTCTACTCTGAGAGTGGTGAGAAATTATAACAGGTTTCCCAGAAAAGTTGTGGTTTCCCTGTCCCAAGATGTGTTTAAGGTCAGGCTGGTCTTTGAGTGACCTGGTCTAATAGAAGATGCCACTGCCCATTGCAGAGGGATTGGAATCAAATTATCTTTAAGGTTCCTTCCAACCTAAACAATTCCATGATGCTGTGATTCTATGACATCAAGTTTTGAGTGTGTGTGCATGACAGCCTGGGCATGACCCTGGGCTGTGCCTCTGCTGCCTGCTCATTGCTGGCTGCTGCAAAATAATAAAGGCTTTCCTTAGCAGTTGGTGCCTGGCAATCCAATCTCATCTCGAAGCTATCCAAAAGGTTTGAAAGCTCAACCAGCTCCCAGCCCTCCTTAATGTGTGTTTCGTTACAGGTGTCCCTTGGGATTGTTTAAATACATCACTTTAATTAGGTTCACTACAACTAGAGATATATGTGCTCTGGACTGACGGCTACTTCTGGGTTAATTTTTAATATCAGACAACTTAATGGAGAAAACGTGTTGGCTTCCCATGGAAAAACAAGAAATGAAGATCTCAACTGAAAAGTATGAGAGAGGGTCTCAGAGAAACAGACCAAATTTTATTCTGGAACTATCATAACAGAACTATCTTCTCAGAACAAACCTATATTCTCCTACCCATTTATCACGTTTAATATCTTGATGCCAGTTTCTCTCTACTTTCAAGTCACAAGAAATAGTCATCAGGACTCTGCACGAAAGACAGAGGTGCATTAAGTTTACTATTAAAGCAATTTCAGACATGCCGCATATCCAGACTGCCATAACACCATCCTGGCTCACATTACAGGGAGTATCACCCTACATACTTTTTTAAATGGCTCTCAGATTTCTCAGTTTTAATATGCCCCTATGAATGGAAACAACCAAATACATCAGCAATGACAGTGGCAAGGTCCTCTGACATCAGCTGGCCTGAAAACTTTGTTTCTCCACCGTTGTTTTCATCAGTGCCAAGGACATGACTTTTCCATTCAAGTGCCTCATACAGGCCACAGGGAAGCCAAATGATGGATATTCTGTGTGGTCCAGATGGCTTCTTCAGTGCAATGTGAATATCTGTGTGCTCCCCCCAGCACTGATTTCTGTGCTAAGCTTGCATTCCATTCTTGGATCCTTCTGAGCTTACTGCCTGCATACCACCTCACCAGGATATGCCATCTGTGGTAATCCTTCCCTTGATGCCTTCCTTTTCTCCTGAAGAATGGGACTCTTTTGTACACTTCCCTTCTCTAAAGATACAATTGACTTCTTTTTCAGTATTTGACAACATGATCCCATCTTGGGTAGGTTAGAGAAGTGGATGGAAACTAGATAGAACTAAACTAGTATCACAGCTAACACTAGCAAGGTCTGTCAGAGGGGGAAAAAAAACAAACAAAAAACACCCCTCCCCCCCCCCCCCCAAAAAAAAAGCCAAAACATACAAACAAGCCAACCACAGAGAAACAGAATAGATGAGAAAATTCAGTAGTAAAGCAGAAATGTGTGAAAAAGAGGCTGAGAGACAGATGAAAAGAGAAACTCTAAAAAACACTTTATAAAAAGCAAAAAGAGAGAAATAATAAAGTCACCCCTTCCAGACAGATTAAGAAATGGGAACTCAGCCAACACAAGGGATAGAAGAACAATATTATAATTGTTTCTTGAGAGATCTGGCAATGGGCCATTTAGCCTGCTTGTTTTTTACCTTGGGTCATTGCCCAGACTGGACAATTAAAAGGATATTTTTGTCATAGAACCAGTCATTTTATTTTACTGCTGTTAAAAAAAGTGTCGCTACCAACTGTGCACACTGATTTAATCTGTGTTTGTAGGATTCTGTGGAACAAAAAGCACTTGCTATAGTTCAGAATCTCAGAAGCACAACCTTTTCTTGAGGTCTTCTCAAATTAAAAGAATAACTATGTAGTGAGTAGGCGAAATCTCACCTTCTTTACCTCCCTTTCCCCCTGCTTTTCCCCAGAGGGAAATTTTAAATACAAACTGACAGCTAAATTCTCCCTTTATTATCACCTACACTTTCCTCTCTCCCATCCTGATTGTTGACATTTGCCAGAAGCACAATGAATCTTTAAATAGGAACTTCTGAAGACTGGTGTCATTTATTTTCCATCCTAAGCTAGAGAATAGATGATGGTGAGTATATAGTGTTTTCCATTCAAGACTATTAGCACATCTGTTTTCCAAGGCTTTTAAGGGTTGCTATGTTTAGCAAAAAAGTTATTTTAGTTGCATCAGATCCCACAGGACTACAGAATTTCTGACACTGGAGTTCTCTTACTTTTAAGAGCCTGAAAACTCAGATTGAGTAAATGTTTTCTAGTGGAATTAAACATTAAAAAATATTAAAATTACATTGTAATGGAAGAAGAGGAATTGAAGGGCTGGATTTGCAAATTATCATGCTGTAGAAAGTGACTAAAGCCCCCTGTTCCACATGTACCTGAAGGAATTCAAGTCCATAGCTCCTAGTGTCCAAGGCAGCAGCTTGTTCATTTAACTGTGAGATCATCTGCAACAATTACTGTTCCAAATGAAACCCTTCAGTTATTGTTGAGCACAAGATTTAGAATATAACAGCTAAACCTGGAGGTGAGACACCTGCATTCCAGGACACTTTTGGAACAGTCTAACAAAAAGCAGCCTAAAAGTTCCATATCACCAAGGGATTTAAGTGTCATACTTCAGTTACTCTTTGAACTCAGTCCTGAAAGATGGTTTTAAACAGACTTGTATGGATGCAGAAATGAGAATAGGGCAAAGAACTGAATAAAAGAAAAATAAAATAATCCCTACATTTTTCCCAACTGGAAAGATTTGGCAAATCTGGGTTAAAGTCATCAAAGGTTTTAAAAATGTTAATGGTGAAATGATGTGTTTAGGTAAATTTTTATTTCTTGGATAAAATTTTCCTGGATGTTTGATAAGAGTTCATAAGTTTATAAATATACAAAAAAGGAAAAAAATAAAATTAATAAAATAATTGTATTAGGTTGTCTTTTCTCAAAATTCTTCTTTATCATACAAAGAGTTTTGAAGTGCTGGCAGGTTCTTGTGGTTTATATTTATATTTTTATATTGCAGTTCTTGAAGGAGTTGTATACGCCTAGTTAGCTGTTAGAAAATATATATGGAAATTTTTCTGTAAGATAAAACAAGTCATTAAATATACTCATTGTCTGCACAGTTTGAAGTATAAAACATAAATCATAGAGTAGGATGTCACAGTTGATTTTGCCTGAACAGAGGTGGGGAGATTACTTTGTCATTTGTCCAATATTTTGTTAGATTTGATTAAGTAAAAATACACAAAATCAGGCTCAGATCCAAGATCAACACATCTTATTCTAACTGTTTTAATTTTCTGACCATATATTCAGGACACATATCAGCAGGTCAGTGACTACATTCCGAGACTGTGGTCAGTCAAGAGAAATGCAACTGGAGATAACATATATATATATATATATATATATATATGTATATGTATATATATATATATATATATGTTACAAATTTAGCTAGCCGACTTGTCAGGAAAACCAGATGTAGAAAAAAATCATATATAAAAATAATTTCTTTTCACTTATTTTCAATGGGACCATTGGAAACCACTGAGTACATTTAAGCCATCAAACAGGAGGTATGCAGAACAGCTTGCTATGCATCTTGGCACACTGTATCCTGGTGCCCTCTGGCATTTAAAACATGTAGTCCCGACTGTTTTCCAAATGCACTAAAAGCTCCATGGGATCATGGACTTCACTTTGCCATAGGATTACAGAGGCATGTAACCCTCTGGATATCTCTAGATCAACTCCATACTCAAGACAAGGACAGTTAGAGCAAGTTTCCCATGGTTGTGTCCATTTCAGTTTTGTCTCCAGAGAGGAAAGAGTCCACCAATTCTGGGAAATGTGTTCTAGTTCAGACATCCTCACAGTGATTATTTTTCCTTATGTCACTGCTTTCCTCTTAGCTTCACAGCCACCACTCATGTCACCAATAGGGTTAGGCATGACTTGCCCTGGGTAAATCCATGCTCCCAGTCACCAGCTGAGTCAGTCCCTTGTGTGCCTGGAAATGGCTTCAGGGAGAATTTGCTTCATAGTGATGCTTTAAGTTTTAGCTTTCATGTTTTTCAGATTCTGTGCTGCTTAGGTGTGGTTCTGAGCTTCATATTAAATGTCAGTAAACTCTCTTCACAGAGTAGGTAGACAAAACAAATCCTTTTCCTGCTAGGGGCCAAGGACAATGGGTACAACTTTCAGCCCAACAGCATAAACAACAGTGGACTGAAGAGAGAAAACAAGAAGGATGAGACCTCATATTCTGAAGCTGTAACTGGATAATTAAACCAAATATATAAAGGGACCAAAACTTATAAAATTTGAGACCTCGGGACCAGACATGCGTTTTGTGACCATTTTGGGTCCACCTTTCTTGTACTGCCCAAGGTGTATCCTTTACGGCCATTTAATATCTACTTCATTCTCTTAACTCTGTCTAGTCTCTGTTCCAGGTCAGTCTTCTCAAGGCATCAAGAGTCTTCCCAGGGACTGAGCTGCTGATTTCCTTGCAGTTTCTTAGATCCTGTTTCCAGTAGTTAAGTCTTTATTCCATGTCTTACCTATATTCTCCTTTACTATGGGTGCTGTTTCTCTTCCACAGGAGTATTCATCATGCTTGGGCCTCCCCTTGGTGGCCAGTTTGGCTCTCTAACACAAGTGCCCAGAAATTCTGGGAGAAATATGGATTACAGCCAGCTGCCCCGTGTCCTCAAAACCTTCTCTCAGGGAGAGAGGGTCTCGCAAGCAGACCCTCTCTTACTGAAGAAAAAACTACTAAATAAAAAGGAAACTCAACTGGTACACACTGCAGAAATGCAGATTAAAGGCCTTCGTAATTTCTACCCAACATCACAAAGTGTAAAATCAAGGTTATTTACCTTTATTATACAGCCCTTAATGACATCACTTATAGATACTGAGGTACTAATGTGAGGAGACACATAAATTGTATAGATACTTCAGAGAGCACAAAAGGTAAATCCAGTTAAAAAGGATAATGCCTAAGCTGGCTATCAGGTCTAATTTTGTGTCATTCTAAATGCTGTACTCACATTCCATATTTGGTGAAGACCTACCCAATCTGGAAGCCAATCTGCAAAATTTAAATCTAGCTGTGAGGTTCTAGCCAGAAGACAAGGCATGACAAATCAGGGCGAATACCTGATCTCTGCCTTTTGGACTGCAAGCTCATGATATAGCATTGTTTTTACCTTATGCATTTACAGTACTTGGTATGTTGGGACAACCAAACAAACCCAGATGTGTTCCATGGTTTAATCCCAGCTGGGAACTAAGCTCCACACAGATGCTCACTCACTCTCCTGATGGAGTGGGGGAGAGAATCAGAACAGTTAAAATAAGGAAAATCTTGGGCTAAGATAAAGACAAGTTATCAAAATATGAAAATTTTCCTCTACTACTGGAACTTTATTTTAATCTGTTTCTTTAGAATTTCTCTTCTAACCTGAGGTAATTAAGCAGTGCTTTTCTTTTTAAAATGATAAACTGGCCATCATAACTGGACAGAGAAGTATGAGATTTTGAGGAAAAAGTATCCCTGTTCAAAAATATATGCCTTTGTTTAAGTATCTTGAGTGGCATGCAGCAGTTTGTAACATAATCCTCTCTCCATCAGTTACGCTCTATTAGAGCAGTCTCAATTGCAAACCTGTTTGATATCAAAGTCCAAGGGAATGTGGTTTAGAAATGAAGTATCAATCTCAAAACATCACCAGATAGATTTCTTGTATGTATGTATGTACTTGTGTGTATGTATAAATGAATACGTAGAATCTCATAAAACAGGTTTATCCAAATCAAGGCATAAAAGAACCAAGGAAATAATCTTCATATTTTCTCTCTTGGGCTTGTGAGTTCCCTACTGCTCCTAGAACATGTAGAGTTAGAAAGGATACAGGACAAAATGAGCTAGATGGGATTGAGCATTAATTTCCTTCTGACTTAATGATTTTATTTTTTTTTTTAATTTTAAATAAGACTGTCTTAACCAAATTTGTGTGAAAAAATTCAGGTGAGGTACGCTGCACCTGTGCAGATGAAGATAAATGTGTGTCTTAAGTAAGAGAGATGTGATTTTAAGTTTTCCTGTAAAACTTTTCCATCTTTAAATGGAATATTCAAATAAAACTGCTGAAGTATGTGAGCTCTCCTCAGCCGTCAGGTTACCTCCTAACCACTGGCAACCGGGAGGCTTTTCCATTCAGCACAGCCAAAGACAGATTAAATTAATAAAAGGGAGCAGGCTAGTGGTATAATCTGATCTGCAGTAAAACAGTCAGGTCTGGAAACCTCTGACTTTAACATGAATTAAAATCTGAAAGTTTTTTCTACATTTTCATTGCCTTCCTGTGTTCCTACAGAGATTGCAGTTTCATGTGTCACAGCACCAGTCCCGGGGTATTTTCTTTTTGTGGAAGCTCATTCCTACAGACCATAAGTATGCTAAGAAAATATATGTGATATAAGCACATATATACACACTGTGACATTCTGCATCCAGACTGGAGGTTGAAAGGGAAAGGACAAGAGGAGAGGAAAATCCTGCCTTTAACAAGCCAGAATAATACCAAGCATGAGGCTAACTGGGAGAGCACTCTGTTCTCTTAAAAATAGGCAGTTTTGTGTAACAGCATCCTTTTGTTCCACATAATTGGATCTCTTAAAATATGTTTAAATATCAGTGAGTGAGTACCACAAATTATGTCACTTGGCAATCATTGAAATCTTTTTTCCCTCAGGGTCAGCAGCAGGGGCAGTGAACCTGGAAGATGCTAACAAGGCTTTTTAAAGCCCAAGTGGTTTCTCTCCAAATTGAAAATCTCTTAATCTGCTCATTGGATTTTACAGCACAAACTCTTTTCTCCATATATTTTTTCCTCCATATATCCTGAAAAGTAATAAGAAATAGCTTTTAAAATAGTTTCCAACTGCTACATGTTAGCTTGGACAGTACAGAAAAAAAAAAAAACCACACGTGAATAGATTTTCCTTTTCCAAAAGGTTTTAATTACTGCCAGAGAAGACAAAGTTCTACACCACTTCTGATTATGCAAAACTATTTTGGATTTTGGCTGCAATTTTCCTTCATATTCTTTCATTCCTCTGCAACCCTAATCTGTCTCTACTGTCTTTTGTGTCCTTTTATTTCTGTATTTCCTCAAATAGGACCATCATATCCCCTTAGTTTTAAGACTTCTATCGGAGAGCTCAATTGGAGCAGATTTTTAATTGAGACACTCAATGGATTTTGACTACATGTGATAGGGGCACAGGCATTCCCAAATGATCACATGACCACAGCATGGATTTTCTCTGGACAAACTTTGCTCAGTGGCACATAGCTGTGCTGTACACTCTGCCTGGAGTGGTGCTGTCCAGGTCGTTTATAAAAACAACTCGAGCTTCTCTTTGAGCCAGCAAAGCTCAAAACAGTGACAATTTGCAAAGTCCTCGTCCCCAAGTTCTTCCTCCGAAAGGTCCACAATATCCTTCTTATCCTGGGTGCCCCAGAACTGAAAGCAGCACTTCAGATGATTACCTGGAGGTCCCTGAGGCATCTACGTGGGTCTTTGCAACTCAGAAACCCTACCTGGTCCTATAGCGGCACTTGTGGAAGACCTATATAGCATGATTTCAATATACTTTACAAAAACTGACGTTTACACAAGAAAACTATCCACAATTAAGTTCTTAGCATATATTTGCAAATAGAGGGAGGGGAAAAAAAAGTTATTTTACTTTTTGCTTATAAAAATAATAATTGAGAGCAACAAAGAATTTGCACACAATTAGGCAAGGCTCACTTAGAGTTTCAGAAAATGAAAGAGACAACCTGAATACATGTGCAATTTTATTCTTACCATTGGCTGCTTTCCTTTCTGTGCTATTTTGATCTCTAGGCATATGCTTTTTTTGCTTCTAATATGTTTATGCAAATTTGCTCCAATTGCTACTTGGAAGTGTTCACAATATGACAAGTATTCTGACATATTTATGTGACATACCTTTTGAAAAGATGATAAGGACATTGCAGCACCACATTTGCAATGCTATAGATGAGGGCTGTCATGCTTCCCATTCTAAAACAATATTTTTAGAGGGTTTATAGTCTTGGAAGAAAAATTATTTTTGGACCTTTGTTTAACATACATTACTGGAATACATATCTCTGGATACAATGTGAGAAAATATAAGTAGAATTTAGACATTTGGTGCTAATGAATATACACAATTTACAAGAAATGGGATTTCCCTCACATCATTATTCTTTAAAATTCTATTTTGCAGCTGGTTTCAAGTTTACCACAGCTACATAGATTTTAAGATACAAATATGTGCACATCTGTTGTAATTCATATAAAAATAAAACATTCCTGTAAGTGTGAAGAATGAATGCTCCTATGATGCAGGTGGCTTTAGACAAAAGATGGTAAAAAATCAAAAGACTTGTAAAAATACTACTGATATTTTACGGGGGAAAAAAGGAAACAACCATTACTCAATGGTTTGTTGCTGCAAAATCTCATATGCTTCCTCTGCCACTTAGGCACGTGTGAAGGATGTTGCAGACAATTTTTATTTTTAAAGAGGATTTTTTATGTTCTTTAGGTATATGGAAATGTTCTCTTCTGAAACAACCTCAAGAAGCAGTTTTAACAGACATTGTCTTTCTACCATTTCAAAATACTATCAGATCTCCTTTGGATTCAAACATAGCATGGCAGTTTCCTTGTACCAGTATCAAAGCTTGTGGAACTTTGTCATTCTTTTCCAGATACCTAATAACTGGAGAAAATGGATGATGGCTAGCTAGAAGTAGTTCCCTTTAGGAACATCATCAACCAAGAGAAAAAAAATCATCTTCCCAGCATCCTCTAAAATTTGTTTGACTCTAAAAAGTCAAAGTCAGCAAAAACAGCATTTGTCTGCTCACCTTGATCTTCTGCAAAACCTAGTTGTGTCAAATTCCAGTGAAAAGTTTCTTCTACTACAAGAGTCTAACCACCTGAAAAACTAGTGATGTCTCAATACTGTTCTTCTGCCCAGAGTCTCATGGTATTGCACCAGCCATTATTAGGCCCTGCATCAGCAGTTTCTGTGATGTAACTGAGCCACTGCTGCCCTGTGTGCTCATTTAAGAAACACAGTGGTGCAGCAAGTGCCCCTGGCTTGGCAAGTGATGGCATCCTGTAAAGGATGGGATGTGGAGCAGACTGACAGTTCCAGCATCAACTCCTTGCTGAAATACCACACATTCAAACAACCTACATGCAAACATGTAACCACATCACAACTTTGCATCCAGGTGAGCCTCAAGCACCTTTGTTCAAGGTCAAGCCAGCTCAAAGTAGAGGCAGATAAGGTACAGGAAGCTCCCCTATGAGGAAGAAAAATGATAGTTATCTACCCAGTCCTGAATAAAAGCTGTTTCTGTTTTCTCTGCTGAGACAACAAAGGTTCAGTCCAGGTATCATCTTATACCCATGAAGTTCTGCTGCTTTGCAGATGTCCTAACCCCTAAGTGATTGAACTCCTTAAGTACTGCCTCTCCTTACCAGAAAGCCTCCAGGCCCATTGGCTTAAGGTGTTCAAGCCAAGGAGCACACAGAAACTGGTTTCTACTTACTAGAGAGGGAAACCCTTCACAAAACCAAGTGTTAGTGGGAGCACTGGGCCAGGAAATATGGAATCACTCTGATTCCTATTTACTCATGGGAGCGCAAGTCAATGGACCAGGAAAGCCAACAGAACACTGTGCCCTGGGCAATCCTTCCAGGCCACTCACTCTCCCCAATTATCCTCAAACAAGCAACAGCAGAAATTGTGCATGTGGAAAGAAAATGAGAAAAGAAGGAAACCAAATCTGTTTTAGAGGACTTGGCTAGCAGAGGGGAAAGCTGCTTCTGGCTCCTTTCCCTCTTCTGTAGCATAGTTATGTGGCTTCCGTATAGTGTGTAGGTGAGAGCCCACACCTTCCACGGGTCATGGGCTACTCCATGGCTTGTGTCCATGAAGATTCATGGGTCTAACTTCACCAGGGAGGTTGAGCATAGCTGTTCCCTTTTATTTCTGGCATCCAAAGTTTCATAAACTATACTGCATGTGCAGGACACACCACCTTCCTTCCTCCATATATATGCAGATAGACACAGATCAGGGTATAGATCAAAGACAGATTTCTGCTCTGAAGTAAACATAACTGGAAGGTCATTAGAGAATGGCAGGTGATAGTGCTATTTCTTTCTTCAAAATAAAGCCAGGCCTGATCTATTATGTGCTGCCTGTATTTCAAAATGCATATGGGTGCCTACCTTTCCCGGCTGGTAAGCTTGACCTTCAGAGGGTAATGTACTAGCTGGAACTAGTGTACTACCTCTTCCTTTGAGGTCTGCTTTCCTCCTTTGAGTTTAAGAACTTTATTCAAGGGCACTAGAATTCCCTCTCTCTTTTCCCTCTTGCAACAGATTTTGGCACTTTGCTACCTGACCCTGCCTTCTGTCCTGAATAGATTTCATGAAAAATGGAGTTTTATTTCTGTTATCCTTTTCAGGATAATATGATTTGAACAAATTGCTTCTATCTGACATTTCCCTTTTTAGCTTAAAACTTTATTTCAGTTCTAGGAGAAAATGAATAATAAGGAGGCAAAAAGTAATTATTTACTCAAATAAAAAAATAAAACAAAAACCATTCATGTGCACTGATTAGTAAGACTCATATTCATTTAGAGAAAAAACAGTTTTTAAAAATCTTTACATTTTAGATTTTTGTGTAAATCATGTGGATCATTCCAAATTCAGGAAGGAGGAAGGAGCTGGGCTGTTGTACCTTGTACTTTACACTACGTTGGGATTTTTCACAAAGAATAAACCAACAGTCCTGCATGAAAAGACAGTCTGCCTCAGTTTTCACAACCCCACATGTCCACTGATAAATTTATGCCCTAGTCCACCTGCTACCATGGCATCACGCCCACTCATACTAGGTGAGTACCTCAGAGAAGCCAATCAACAAATCTCTGGATGGCTTGTGGAGGTTAATACACAGAATACCATCAGTCAGGTTTTTGAAGAGGCTCCTGGCACATCTTGGGTTTTTAATGATTAGGATCTCACCCTCAGGGCTGTGTGTTACCAGCTAAGCCCTTGTAACAGAGGACTAGAGCAGATGGCCTGGCAATACCAAAAGATTCTTGCCTTTTCAAAAATTAAAGATTAATTTGTTGTTTTCTTCTAATAGGAAATTTTATGCTGACGAACAGTATTGAGCTGACAGGTTTTTCTTTCTTCATCCATCTTCTGTTCAGAGAAAAGCATAACCACCCTTAAGTTAACTCCACTGTCTCTCTACATCCTTCTGTGCAGTGATGGGAGAATATTTCAGCACTCCCAGCTATTTTGCCTTTGGCATCTCCACTGTGGTTTCCAACAAAGATGATATCACCATGTGTTTATAGATGCATTTGTTTGTTTTTCATGATGTGGGCAACGGTCTACTACAAGCTGGCTTGAGCTCTGTTTTTATCATATAGACCAACCATCTGGCTCAGGATTAATTAAGGGTAGCATTTTTAGCCATTACTGCAGATATGTAACATGAGACCAAAAACCTTCTTATTGGATAAGCAATCACCTTGTCACCCAAAGCAGACAAATTAGTCAGTGTGTGGTGCTGGGTCCTAGCAGACTTCGATGGTCTGATCAGCAATGGTAAGTAATAGAAGTGTGTTTCATAATATTAGACAAGTGCAAAGGATGAAAGGGGGTTAGCCATTTCTGTACACGGGCAATGGGAATTAACTATGGCTCATAAGTTTCCTGCTGGAAATTTTAACGTTCCTGTGTGAACACAATGTATAACAAGAAAGGGTTTGTGAGATTCAGTGTAATGGAATCTGGTTTTATATTTAGCCAGTTTAATCTATTTCAAAAGACAGAAGGATTGAAACAATGTTTTGCTGAAAATGGCAATGGATATCCACACTGCTTATCCAATGCTACTAGCTCATTTTAAAGCTTTTCTAAAGCCCGCACTCCAAAATCTTTACCATTTTGAACCCCAAACCCTCAGAGGAGGTCATTAAGCATAAAGGCAGCGGAACTGCACAGCTGCTCCTCCAGTCATACTAATCTCTAGACAGATGCTCTTCATGTTCATGGGCTGTGATGAATGCCAAAGAAACTATTAGAGAACAGATTGACTTTGACTGGACCATGATCCTTGGAGAACTGGTTTCAGACTGCAAGAACTGAGGCACTACATAGTGAGTTGCAACGCAAATGACAATGTGATTAGACAGAGTTGCCTTTCAAATAGATTTTTTTGTCCAGCATTCCTGAATACAGTCTTGCTTGAAGAGACAATCCCCAACACTAAAGAAGATTTCAACTGGGGTTTTTTCTGCTTATTTGCTTGCTGAATTTGCTGCGACTAGCTTGGGTGCTCAACTTGGCCAAAATCTGGCTTATAAAGAGATTCCTAGACAAATCTGTATCAATCCTTTGTTCATCCAGTGACTGCTATTATCTGCTACCATAGCTTTGGGAAGAATTTAAAAAGTAAAAAAAGTGGGCTAGAGGAAGATAGTCATTCCTCATCACACTCTTCCCTTCCCTGCAGAGGAGGCCTGAAGATAACCTAGTTTTTGCAAAGCTCAGAGATCACATCTGCTCCCCTCCTCCAAGGCTTACAGAAAGATCACATGCCTCTATTGGATCTGAGTCCAGGGACCTGTCTGCCCAAAGAGAGGTGTCATCTGTGGTACATCCCACCACAGACCTTACTTTTCTGACCTTCATAGCTACAGCAGATGTTCTTGTTTTGTTGTTATTCTGGGGACGGGAGCCTCCCTGGGCTCCTGGGCTCTCATCCACCGCAGCTGTGGAAAAAGGATACATATAATAATAATGGAATCTTCTTTCTGTCCTTGCAGCTTACATCATCTTGGCACCAGCAGTCAAGGTAGCATTAGTCAATCAGTCATAGGGTTTCTGTGGAATTCTTTTCCAAACACCACCCTTCTCTCTCCATTGCCCCACTGCCTTTGCTCTTATTCCCATTCTTTCCCAACTGGAGTGATTTCAGATCTAGGAAATAAAGAGTTGCTTTTCTGCTGACCACTGTGCATTTCCTCAGCTCATACCTCCTACATGTGCTAGCTGTAACATTTGGAAACACAAAAAGCTCAATCCATTTGGTAATGGTCTACCCATGTAAAAGTCTTGCAGATTGTAAAGTAACAAATGCCTTTGTTCTACAGACTACTTCTCTGGACTATGCCTTCTATAAGGAGTAAAATATAAGTTGTTTCTACCACAGACTTAAAGAGGATTTTGAGCAACATACTCCTTCACATATATCTCAAGCAGCTACATCTCTGAAGGATCTCTACTGCTTGGGAAATACCCTCAAGGGTATCTGTATTGCATACAATTGCAGTTTTTTTTAAATATATACAGAAAATTACATCAAGTTGTTATGCAAACAGTCCCTAGCTGTTTTGTATAGGGATTCACTGCAAGAAGGAGCAGAATCTGTGAACATAAAGAATGATGAGGAGGCAGGGGGAACACTTAGGGGAAAGGAAACTAGTTCACAGTATGCTATGCCATAATGATGGGAAAAGCTGTGTAGTCTGATCTGTCAAAAATAAAGAAACATTACAATTTTTAGGCCTGTTATAGCTCTTATTTAATTTTGCAGAAGCTTGTAAGAGGCCATTTATTTTTAACACAAAACTCTTCCTTGAAACTACAGCTTGCCAGGAAAACCAATGCCACTGTTGTACATTGACTTAATCATAAAGAGCAAAAATAAAATGCTCTTAACTGACATCCAGGAAAACCAGCTGAAATGAATTGCAGTTAAACAGGTACAGCACAGTCTTCACAAATGGGAGAAGACACAGAGGACAAGAAATGGTAATGATTTTTCCATGTTAACAAAGTCTGAAAGTGTTACCATCTATGTGTCTGTGCTAAGCCTGCTGATGGGCTAAAACCAAACAGAATTCCTGGACCAGAGTGAAACTCTCAGGAAAATGAGTGCTACCTTCATATAAAAAAAGGGAATCCGGAATTATTGCCTTTGGCAGTGAATAAAGTCTGAAAGCAGACTGTATTCCTTCAATGCTCTCTATTCCACCTTAAAGATCCAGTATGCTTAAACATTATTTCACAAAAAGCAGGGAGTCATATATCAAATTTTCTTTTCTTGTTGGCACCCCAACCCCTGCCCCCCCCCCCCTCCCCCCCCCGCCAGTTTCATCCTCTCTGTTTCCTCTATCTGTCAGATTCCTTAGGGAAGACATGTGCAGCTTGGACAACCCAAACCAGAATTCTTTCTCCTTAAGATTTGTTTATATTTGCTACTTCTTCCAACATGCTTCCTATTTTTTCTGCCAAATAGCATTCACAAAAGCCCTCTAAAGAGAATAGTAAGAAAAAGGCTGAGCAGAAGGTGTTTAGTCTGAACGCTGGCTTCATTTCAACAAATCAAGTGAGTATGTTTCAGACAAGTTTGTAAATCACAGTCTGAACACAAACACTAGAAACATATCACATTTAACTTTTGGATAGAAGCATTAGGTTCAATATGGAAGAAGAGGGATTTTTGGGGGTTTTTTTGGCAGATAGAACATTTGCAGAAGGGATCTTAAGATCAAACACTAAGAAATACATGGGAGAAAAAGACAAGAAAAAGAGGACATTTAACTTTTATGTGGTTGCATTTTATTGTGACCAGGGTTGAACCCTTCTATTTACAGTTGTGGAGAAAGAAAATATTTTCCTGACCACAGTTGAAGAGAGACCCTGACAGGGCTTTCCTGCTTGCCATCTCCCATGTCATCAGTGTTTTCTGGGAGAAGAATTTGAGGTGGTTTTCCACCTAAGTGGTTACAGCTGTTTCCACAGGATCAGTCAGATGGAGTTTCTGCCTCTGTTTATTTTGGCTCTGATTTTCGGCTGGAGCCCAGCAGGATGACAGTGTTTGCTCTGGGTCTTGGGACTTTGGACAAACATTCCAGAATTTCTGACTTCTTAACATTAATGTTTGATGAATTCTGCTCTTAATTTCTTCTGGAAAAATGTCAAGCCCACTGGGGATTACCCTTAGTCTTACAACAGTCTCTTATTTTAATTTTTTTTTTCAATGGAAAAAGAGAAAATCATTTGCTAGCCTGTGAAAATGAGCATGCTTTAAAAAATTAGAGAACACACTTTTCTAAAGCTGCAAGCATCACTTCTTTTGCAATTTTTTTGTTTGTTTTCTTTTCTTTTTAATTTTTATATTAAGAACACTACTTTACAGGAAATATCTACAGCTAAATCTTCCACAAAAAAGCTGTTACACATAGGGTTTTAGTTGGGAAGGTTATTATTCAGAAGTTAAGTAGCTCTTTCTCCAAGTCGTTGTTTTGATAGCCTCAAAACCTACTGCGTCAATTCACTGTTGTCAAAGGTGACCTTTAGAAATCAAAATAAACACCCAGGTGAAATTCTGACCCCAGTGGAGAGAACAGCCTTTGTCATTGGCTTCAGCAAGGTCAGGACTTCCTCCTTAGACCTTATCTCTTGAACAATGGAAAAGCACAAATCACACAAGTCACATCTTCAGGAACGATTACTAATTCAAAGGGATGGATAGAGAAATGTATTTACAAAACTATGCATAAATGCACAGAATGAAATCTGTATTAAAATTATATCCAATAAGCACACTGTGTTACATGAAGTGGCTGCTGGTTTTTGTACCTGCATACCTTTAGTAGCTTACAAGGAACATCCCAGTGTTCAGTAAGTACCTAAATTATACTTACATCATCATAAGCTCACTTCAGGTTACCTAGACAGCTGTATTTCAGGGGTCAGTGTCTAATTTACTCTAAAATACCACTAAAAACTCATGTTGTAGAGTCCTGCAGGTGGCACAGGTTCCCTCCAGAGGCTCCTACAAATCAGAAGGAGGCAGATGGGGATTAGGTCCAGATAGATCTGGGAAGCTTTTTTAAGTTCCAGGTCTCAGTTCTCTTTTATCTTCTCCTCACCTCTTCTCCTTCCTTCAGTAAAAAAAAAAAAAAAAAAAAAAGGGAATCAAGGCTTCCTCAGGTGACACAAATAATTTTATCCTTGTTTATTTACATCAGCTAAAGAACTGTCTTCAAGAGTTATTATAAAGCTTTCAAAAACAAACAAAACAAAAAAGAGGAAAAGGAAGAGATTTGTGTAAATATATTTGTGTAAATATGACCAGACACAGGAAGGTGGTTTCCCAGTGAATATACAAGCTTTCACAGCTGCAGCTTCATGCAAATGCTTCACAACTTTTCACAGGCTGCAGGCAGTGTACATGGTGACAGCATCCACTTGTCTGGAGAAGTTACATTTGAGCACAGATCTAGTTTATTATTTGGAGTCTGATTACTGTCCTTCTCAGTCTGTGCTGTCATTGCTCTAGATAAGGAATGTATTTAATCTGTACCCATATATTTGACTTTATTGTGCAAAACAACCAGAAAGAGCTGGAGGAAAAAGTTTTGTAGATGTGAAACTTTGTGTTTATACTTTTAAGTGCAAAAGGGACAGATCAAAGCATTTATTGAAGCTCACATCCCTGTGGAAGAAAAAGGCAAAACAGAAACCAGCATAACACTCTGAAAATATCTTTCTTGGGTATTTTAAATGGACAAAGAGCAATAGACCCTCAGTTATGAAATTTTTGCATTCATTCATGAATAAATGAACACTGTGAGAAGAAAGTTGATTCTCACCCTTATCTAAATCAAATTCAGTTTACCTTTTGGTATCTCTGTACAATTTAATCATCAATCTTTCATTTCAGAATAGAAAAATGTGTCTTTTTTGCCTTGAATTGACAAACCTGGCTAGCTCTGCTCTGTTTCAATGCTGACATCCTGATCAAAAATATGAGAAAGGGATGGTAGCAGAGAAAAGTGTTGTGTGAGATCCCTGTGGATAATAGATGCTCTTTTCTACAAGAGAAAACAATCAGCATGTGAGTGAGTATAAGTGAGGCTGGAAAGCTGGATATGGCAAGATTGGGATTCTTTATCTGCTGTCCTAGAGAGAAAAGGTAAAACAAAAGCTAAATATATGTTGTAAAATTAAAAAGAGAGGTTCTAAAAACAACAGTTTGAAAAATTTGGCTGCTCCACCCTATGGACACACAAGGCTTCCTTCCAAATGACTACCAGAAAAGGAGGGACAACCATTCTAAAGCCATCTTTGACTGATTGTCAAAGTCCACCCTCCATTTAGTGACCCATTTTTTTGTTAAAAATGAAACTAGCATAGAGTCTTTGGGTATATTTTACCCAGATAGCTAGGCCAGCCCTTTGCTTGGAAGCTGAGAGGTAATGCAATACCTGACTATTTGGAAACATGCTTAGTCTAGGCTAGATACAAGTTTACAGTCAGTAGAACAAAAGGTTTGATCATGCAATTCACTTCTGTGAGATATGAATTAGGAGGAAGGAACAAGACTATTAAAATGGTATTGTCAACTATATAGATGTATAATATATGAAAATATTTTTAAATTCTTATGCTTTGGACCATATTTACATAAAGGTGTGATCTTGTAACAGCAGGTAAATAGGGTATATTAACCAGTTGCCAAAGATATAGTGGAACACAATGTAAAACACTGAGTCATGAAATGACTGAAACTTGCATGTCATGTCTCTTGACAAAATTCTAAACAGCTCTTGGTGACACAAATAATTCGTCTTGCAAGCAGGAAGATACTTGGATTCTAACAATATTGGTGAAGATTTGTTCATGATATGAATGTCTGCAGATTGCATAGTTATTAGGGGAAACGTATTAGACAGTGTGAGATCATAAATAATGCATTCATGAGTAATGTGGGTGTGATTTTGTAAAATGAGAACCAGAAGAATCTGTTACAAAGTTGACATTCCTCTGAATAAGGCACTTTGGCTATTGTTGCAATAGTCAATATTCCCAATGTATCAACCATAAAGGTTTACTATTTTTCATTTTTAGTTGAAGCAAAAAAAAACCCTTCAATGTATATTAAATCCATATGGCATTTGGAACACAGTGTATACAGTTTTCTGAAACCATGAAGTGATTTACTGATATGTAATTTCAAGTCTATCCTTTCAAGGCCCTGAATTCGTGAGTAGAGTTTGGAAATATAAAGACAGCATAAAACTTAGTTCTGCTAAACCAAGTCCATAGCACATCATCATACAAAGCAACACAGACCTAGAATATGAAAAACCACACTCAAAAAAAGTAAGAAGAATTCCTTGTTGGACTATAAATGCATACAGATACATATCCAGATGGACTGACTGAAATAATTTTCTTTGTTAGTAAGACACTCTGACTGCAGACAGAACTTTACAACTTGGTTTAGAATAAATATCAACATGGCCAGCAAATCTGAGCCATCCTTTTAAGCATGCTGAGCAGGTAGGCCTTGATAAGAAAGTCAATGAGAACCAGTTTACACATCAGCAGAAGATGGTTGTATAAATAGAACTGCAGAGTGGAAATGAACTCTGAGTAAACCAGGGAAAGGTTTTATTCAGAAACAGACAGCTGCAGCATAAAAGTTTGTCACAAGCTCCCCAGGGAAGTGGTCACAGCTCCAAACTTGCCAGAGTTCATGTGTTTGCACAGTGCTCTCAGGCACATGATGTGACTCTTGGGGTATCCTGTGCAGCGCCAGAAGTCAGACTTGGATGTTCCTTGTGGGGCCCTTCCAACTCAGGATATTCTATGACACTTTGGCTCTATAATGTAGTGTTACAAATGTCATATTACACCAGCAACATACAGGAAGGCAAGAAAAATATGTTCAGGTCTGAGGAATGATCTATTTTCTGCTGTTGTCTAGCCATTTGCAGGATACACAATTTATCTGGAAGGAGTACCTCTGGTACTGGAAGGCGCAGAGGAGTTTCATATATTCTTCATGAGGTTGATCATTTTCATATCAGCTCTACAGTGGTATATAATATGCTAATAGGAGCATCTCAAATGGAGCAGGTAATACTTTTTCCCAAATAAAAGGCAAAAACTGTATGATTATCAGAAACACAGCTGATGTTTCAAGATAGCGCTAATTACGTGAAAAAGAAATTAGGAAGACATTCTCAGTTACATATTATGAACCCTCATGTTTGGCACAACCCTCGTTTGGCCAATAATCTGGGACAAGCATGTTCTTTATCATAATCAATGGTTTTAAAAATATATGTATATTATCTAATTATGTATAAATTTATAAATATATTTGTCATCCGTAGGGATTCCTAGAAATTCAGGCCCTAATGAAACAAAATGCTTTACTGCCTGGGGAGTTTTGGGAGCTCATAAAAAATTATCTCTGCAGGTCAGGCTTGAAGTGCACTACTAGCAAAGTGTGAAAATGCTGGCACTGTTTCAGTGATCAGTGGTTTTTAGCTGCTAGAACAGACACCTTTTAAAATAAGAGATTAATTAAAACTTCTCAAAAAAGGGCAAGAAAATTATTTATTCTGCTATTTAATACACAGATTACTGTATGTCTGTCTTTCCTGGGCTACTGGAATAGGTGATGGATATCAAATTAAGGTTGTAGAGTGAGTGCAGCTAAAATTTCAGTCAAAGAAAAGGACAGGTTGTAAAAAGAAAGATAGAAAAAAAGAGCTTCAGTTGCACTGAAAAATCAGTGGGATTAACCACTCTAGAAAAGCAGTTTGGAAAATGCCCCAGACAGTCATTGTCACGAGGAAGTATTAAGGGCACCAGCATTTCTCTGAATCAGTAACTGACAGTTATGTCTACAGCCAATTATTTACTGATTCCTGGTCGTTCCTCTGGAGCTAATTTTACTGAGCAGAAAGAATCAACTTGTGGTTTAAAGAGACTGTAAAAATACCAGTAATTTGTCTTTCCAGACGGTTTTTCTTTTGCCTTTTCAGCAGCAGCCTGCAGCAAATACGAGGCTGTCTCATCATTGTTGCCTGTCATTCATTGCATTGGTTGGTTTGTCTCAGAGCAGAAGAGGTAAGGCAAAGTCATGTTCTAAACACGTGTGTTGTACTAGTCAAGACTGTAAATAGAGACAGGATATGAAAGTACCTCCCACTGAACCACGTAAATAGCTTTGTTGAAACACAAGCTTTCTCTTAGGAGAAAAATGTTTTCAGCTGGACTAAAGGTCTTTAAAAAGCAATTTTTCACTGATTTACACTATGTTTTCTTAAAACAAAATAAGAATGCAGTCATAAAGGAGGAGCTGCATGGATGAATTGTTTCTCTCATTTAGACAGGCTTTCATGTTGAACTGAGCTTGTTTTGAGCTGCTTTTAACATATTCTGCCACAGTTAACAGCTTCAAATATTTACTTTAAGAGGCAGAAAATTATTGTTAATTTTATGTTGTCAAACAGCCAGCCCATGCTTCATTTGGGAGCTAGCAGAGAGAGACAAGCATAAGAAACATCCTGCTATCTAGTGGACTGGTAATTGTTTTCTAATCAATTTAACAAATTGAGTGTAAAAGAAAAATGTTTCACAAGGGAAATATTTCAACTCTAGTCTTGAATCTTCATCATGTCCCCTCACTCATTCTTCTATCACACCTTCTTCAGCCAGGGACTGAACACCATATGCTGCCAAATATGGAAATTTTTTAAACATTTTTCCCCTCCTAACTCACCCAGTTTCCTCTTCCCTACTCTCACTCTATTTCCTTAAAAAATGTGTGCCATTATTGCATTATTTCTGTTTTCTACGCCATTTCTAATTCTTCCTCCAATCTGTCCTCCCCAAGGCCTCCAAAGCCCAGCCATGCCCAACAGAGGTGTTCATTTTATCCAGTGATGGATAAAAAGATGGATAAAAAGTGGAGAGGGCACTGCAAGTCCCAGCTGCCCTCTCCTATTTAAAGGAGAGCTATAGGATCTCACACATGACTGTGGAGAATATTCATCCTAGAGGCAGACAAACCTCAATAGGTGAAGCTAAATAGGTGAACCACAGAAAACAGAAGGCAGAGTAGCTCTGGTGAGCCAGACCAAGTGGATCACAAGAAACATGGACTCCAACCATCCCTTCAACTCTTTATGCCTAAAGTTATTAACAGCAACTAATCATAGAATACTGCCACTCTCTTGGAAACAAAGCGAATTTTTTTTCATTTTGGGGAATGGCAGTCTAAGACATTTCAGGGTTTGGGAGTATGCCATACAGATTATTTTGGACATACTGATTTGGACTTACATGTGTGTAGCTACCAGGAGTAACACAAATTAATAAATTGCTTTATGCATGCTACCTGCCACAGGTTTTACAAGCTAATTAGTGACCCCAGGCCCAGTGTTATCATGACTAATATAACACCAGTTTAGATACAGAGCTAAGGAGTGCAGATGGATATGAGCCACATGTGGATTGAAAATCAAGTTTCTTTGCATCACTGTTCACAGGATAGGTCAGGTTGGAAGGGACCATAGTGGATTGTCTGGTCCAACCTCCCTGACCCTCAAGCAGGGTCATTCCAGAGCACATTGATCAGAATTTCATCCAGATGGTTCTTGTATATCTCCACTGAGGGAGACTCCAGAATTTCTCTGGGCAATTTGTCCCAGTGCACCGTCACCTGCACAATGAAGAAGTTTTTCCTCATGTTCAGGGGGAACTTCCTGTGTGTTGGTTTCTGCCCATTGCCTCTTGCTGGGCACCAACAAGAAGAGGCTGGCTGTTTGCTATATCCCTGCCCTTCTTTTGCTTATACGTAATTATTTCTGAAACTGTAGCTGCAGTTTTGGATTGCTGAATTCTATAGCTTTAATCTGATGTTCATTGCCACATTTTCCTATGACAGCAGTAAAGACTCAGTACCTATTCCACAGCTGACTTCCATTTAAACTGCACATCAAATTGTATGGACTACCAAAGGGGTTGAGCTTTACTACATAAGCAGATAACTGATTTCAATTCTTTTAGCAGTCCAGAATTCATTTCCCTGAACAGAGGGGCTTAGTCAAATACTAAAGTCAGGTTCTGCAGGAGAAACTTGTTTGCCTTCAGCTTTCACTGAATTTGTCACAACTCTGCTTGCAGCACATTTTGGAAGGACATATTTCAAGACATACTGCCATACAGTGACTAAATCTCAGAGCTGATAAATCACATATCTGGTCTGAAAAGGCAGGAAAAAGAGAAAGGAAAAAGGTCTCTAAAAACTTTTACAGTTGGCTAAGGGAGAAGCATATAGAATTTTTGGAGGACCATAGTTCTCTTAAGAGTTAATAAGTGTGCTCACTTACAGAGCAACATTTTTCAGAATAGATCCAAAAACGTTTCAGAGTGTCCAACTACTACATGCACAACCTCACTGAAATGCACTAAGCTATCGTCTGAGGAAAAAGGGCAGCTGGTATCGTGGAACAAAGGGTTCTGTGATACTGGACATGTATGAAAGTTTAGTTCTTATAAAGTGAGATACTAATTGACAACAACAAAGATCTTGCTTCGGTTTGTAAAGGAAAGAGGCATATTGACAAAGAGTTGTCCTGCATCACACTGAATGTGAAAGAAAGAGAGATTTCCTGACATGAGCATAAAGAAAAATATTATTCAAGAGGAAGATAGCTTCTTCTTGAATGGTTCATGGAAACATCATCTCCTAGTGTTCTCTGATTTCAGCTTACTAAAAGGATATGCCAATGGTCTAATTTTGCCTCGCTCTTTATTGTGCTTACAGTGGCAATCCTCACATTTAGGCCACAAAGTTCCTTCTGTCAAACTTCTGTCACAAGCTGTGGTTGAGAACTGGAGGAAGACGATACTGTCATGAAATAAATAAATTAACACAGAATTGTAAAAAATTATCACATCATAAAATGAAAATGTGTTGCTTGGTATCCATGGCAACTGCAGAAACCAATGCTCTTTAACAGCCTTGCCTGAAATCATGTAAACTGCTTTGATAAAACATGAATCGTGGCAGATGGATATGTGAAAATAAAAATAACTTTGCATCCAATCTATTGCCCACATGGGACACTCTTGAAAATAGTGTGAGTTATGTAACCCTATCAGGAGTCATTTTGCTATGAGACCGAGATAGAGGTAGCATTTTTTCCATGCATCTAAACAGAATTTAGAATGGGTTCAGCAGAAATTGTGTAATAACTAAACCTACGAAGTAGATGCCTCCTAGCACCTCTGAGAAGTAAATCTAACCCTGAGCTCCACAGAAGATGAGCTGTGAGTCTCTTGTGCCAGGAAAGGGACTAGTTTTCAGCTTTGGCTCAATTTCATGGTTAAATAATCTGCTTCATGGCATAGTCTAGAGCCACAGATTGGCTTTCTGTAAGCAAGAATCATGAGGGAACGGTGACAGAGGTGAAAACAGAGCCAGGGATGCATTAGGCCAAAGAAGCCACCCCCAAGCATCTTCAATACTGCTCCATGGATCTGTAGTTGGCTGGTTGTTTTTCCTTCAGAGAAGAAAATCTCCCCTCAGCTCAGTGTGAGCCATCACTGAATAAACTGGATACTGGTTAGTGTCAGAGAAAATTAGAACCTGAGTCTGTGAACACAAGATTGCAGCCTACTGCTCTGGTTTTGATAACCTTTCCCTTAAATGAGCTAGGTCTTGCTTTATATTTGACCCTTGTACAAAACTCTGGAGCATGCAGGTATCCATCACTGCAAGGAATGAGGGTGAGAAGCACCTGAAAGAATTAGCAATTGCTCCAGAATCTGAATCTACAGTTCTGGTAAGAAGAGCTCATATTTATTTAAAGATTGTGTGGTCTGAGGAGCCAGGGTTCCCTCCCAGACTAAGGGCATCATCTGCTCAGTGCATGAAAAAGTAACCCCAATACTGTAGATCTTTCCAGGGCAAGAACCATGCCAGTGGTCTTTATTTTTTCTCTCTCCTTGAAATTAAACTAAGTCTATCAAACCCATTTTGTACAACATGGTAAGTCATGAAACAGAACTACTTTTCATCTTTATAAATCTGAATACATGAAGCCAAATACCCAAATACAGTAAATTTAAAACTTCACTATGAAGGCTCTGGATTAACATCGCCATCTCCAATACTAGTGCCCTCTGCCAGTGCTGGAGCTGAGAGACCTCATTCATGAATTGTCAAAATATCCCTTTTCTAAGGAACACACATGGCTTTTTCTCTTTATCCCTAGTAGTGTTATCAGATAGTAATATGTAAAGTCTGTCTTCACCTTAAGCTTATCACATAACTAACAAAACCAAAGCAAACAAACAATTAAAATGTGTGCTTTGCAAATAAGACCTCTTCCACTGGAAATGCCATCCCTACTTCTCATTTCCCTTCTTCTGGAAATCGCCTTCTCCCTTTCAAAAGATGCAGGTCACATGAACTCCAGGAAGAGTTGTTTTAAGTCAGAATGGGGTCCAGTCCAGAAATGAGGTCAAATGCAATTGTTATGTTAGTGAAAAAGAGTGACTTCAGAAATAGGCTATGTAAACACTGGAGGAAACTTCATGTTTCATTGTGGAAGTGCACTAGGGGTTGAGCTCACAAAGCCACACCATCAATTAATCACAACTGGAGAATGGCAGTTTACACTACCCCATACCTTGTTGGAGTCACAAATGAACTCAGCAAGTACATAAAGAGGCCCCAAGGTATTTTAGGTTAAAAGCTCTTTCTCTCATTGTGCTAAGTTCTAGCCTGTTGTCTTCTGAGTAAACACTTTTTCTCGGCTCTTTATTTAACAGGACTCAATTGCATTTTGTTTTATTTTCAAGATGGAGTCCAAAATTTAATGCTCTTTCTTGCAAATGCTAAAAACTACACTGTTTTTCAGCACTATTTTGTTTACTTGAAAGTAACTGTTTTGTCAAAGGGACATATGAATTATTGCACTCCTGGAAAATAGCTCTTTGGAGACTTAGAGTTTTCATTCCGGTTTTTCTATCGAGTCTCTTTGGCTCCATCTTGTGATATGCTCATATTAGAGTCTATACATTGCAATCGCCATCTCCTTTTTGCTGTCTCAGCACTGTTGCTGGTCTTTTAATAATCAAAATTTTCATTTGAAGAAGCACAGACCCACAAAAAACAGTTGGAGAAGAGAAAGGTCAAGCAGTGTAGTCCCCTTAGATTTATTTTATCATAAGAAATGAGCCTGGACCTTTATGAACACTAAGAACACAATTTTTAATAACAGTGGATATTTTAAATTAGAATTATAATGACAATAAAAATGTCATTTCTTTACAGTGTTCTTATGTGAAGCTTCAGAGCAGCTTAATACAACTGCTTTAAACTGTGTAAATAATACTGTCGATACAATAATGTCACATAATTGATATAACATGTTTTTGCAAACTGTGTGTGAAGGAACCGAGGCAAACTCATGTCATGTTTCTGCAGTAATAAAGGTCCTGAAAACTACAGTGTCATACAATTCTAAAAATGTTTTGCTTTTGTTTGTCTCCCTTATGGAGATAAATAACTGCGTAATTGATGTTATATACTAGTGACACCTGAAATAAACTGAAAGGAATAAATAGACTCCTGAGCTGCTTTAAACTTCAGAAATACAGCATAATATATGTCAAGATCCAGTCTACATCCTGTCAAAGCTAAAGTATGTCCCAGAAAAACAGAGTGAGCCCAATTTCAGTCTCAGAGACACTGGTGCAATTTGCAGGCAGAATTTTCCAAATTCACTGGTATGAGGCAGAATCTTCCTTTTTATGTTCAGGGTTTGTCACAGAAGGGATCAGTATAAGAAAGGGAAATCTGAGATTACTATCTATTTAAAATGATCCTTCTGGAGCACATATAGATTTTATTATGCTTTGTACACTTACAGCTGTCATGCACACTGCACACAAACACACAAAACATTTACAACTTACAAGACTTTCTGAAGGCTACTTCAAGACCTCACATCTAAGCTGCAAAGTTCTCCGTGCTACATTAGTTTAGGAAGCACACCTCAGTTGTTTTGCCAAAGCTTTACTATTAGTCTGAATGAAAACAAAACACAACAAAACCCCGACATCTTTTTCCACGTCATTTAGTTTTCAGTCCTTTCAACCATTTTCCTGTTTTACTTTGGAAATCTCTTTAGTTGGCTTTCATGTTTCCTGCCTGCATCACTTCCTGTGCATCAGCCACATCCTATCCATCTCTCCCTTGCAGGTGCCGTAACCTTTACTAGAGAGTCTTTTCTTTGTGTCTTGCAGCACATCCTGCTCTGCTCCTTGCCTCCCTCGAGTCCAGGAGCAGTCCATTTCCATGGGAACATTTCTGTATTGAAAAGGATTGGCGTCATCCCTCTTTGCAAGCACTCAGAGGCCTCTGCTATGCATAAGCACAAAGAGAGGAAACAAGAGGAATGTTGAACTTTTGAGGAATATGGTAATTTGTAGGGGACCAGCCTTTGGAAGCAAAAGTCAGTGGTGGCATTAGAGGGTCAAGAACAATTTCCTCAAGAGAGATGGAGATGTTGACACCATCCGTCTTTTACCTTTAGAAAAGCTTCTGAAAATAACTTTCTTCAGAGGGACTAAGTGAAAAGAAATATTTCTAAACTGTCTAATCATAGTTTGTCCCAAAAGCTACTGTTGGCGTCACTGTATTTTCCAGTGCCTTGCTGTAAATATAGGTGACTTTTCTCCTTTCCTCTGCACTTCCTAAATGCAAGTGAATGTGGTGTAAAAGAAAAACCATAAAAGTATTGAAAAGAAGCACATCTAAAAGAAGTTGCCTTTTCAAAGGTCACCCGTTCCAATACATTCACCTCTATATACAGTTCTCTGGATGTCAGCACTATTAAAACCACTCAACAATTTTTTAACCTATAATTTTGTCATCAACAGAAAAAAAAAAAAATGAAGCCCCTGTATTTTCTTTTAGAGTGTGAAAGCAATGCTGTATTATGATAGTACTTACCAAAGAAATTCAGTGGGGACCACAAACATCAGCAGTTCTTTGTAGACTTCTACTCCCATCAATGATTTTTGTTGAAAGCAATTTTATCTTCAATTAAAACCTTGATCCTCTTTCCCCCTCTCATTTCCCCATTTTAAGCTAAAGAAATTAAAGTATGACCAAGAAAATAAATAGCAGTATTCCATAATAAGAAATAATGTTCTTTGTGGATAATCCCAGAGTGCCACAGTGTTCACACTGAAAAACATTTATAGCTGAATGGTTACTAACAAGCCTCATGTGGTATCTGAACAAATAACCTGCTTTTAATCCTATTAGGACTTAAAAGCCAAAAATTATTCCAGGTATGGCATGATTCTGTGCATTTTAAATACTGAGTGTTGAGTGGCTTCAGCTCCTGAATTATTCCTTTATAGACAACTTTCAGATATGGTCCATTTATAGATACATGTTCTGACTTACAGCATCACAGGGTAGGTCATGCTGGAGGGGACCACAGAGGGTCATCTGTTGCCACCTCCCTGCTCAAACAGGGTCATCCCAGAGCACACTGCACAGGTTTGTGGCCAGATGATTCTTGAATATCTCCACTGAAGAAGACTCCACAACCTCCCTGGGCATCTTGTTCCAATGTGTGGTCACTTGCACAGTAAAAAATTCTTCCTCATGTCCACATGGGACTTGCTGTGCATTGGTTTCTGTGCATTGCCCCTTGTCCTACTGCCTGTCACCACTGAGAGAAGCCTGGCTCCATTCCCTTGAAACCCTCCCTTTAGATGTTAATGAGGTCCCCTCTCAGTCAATACACTTACAGTAAGTGTATATATCATGTCTCTTCAAAGAGAGGTGAAAGCATTCATGTTTTGGAGAGTAATTTATTTCCCTAACCCATTCTTCTACTCATACATTTTCATCTGAGAGTTTTGGCTGAAGCTTGAATGGTGAGCATATGCAAGACATACTTTCATATGAAATACTATGGATATGACCTCAAACTCACTGTATTTTTTGCTTCTTGTTTTCTTAAGACACTGTTTTTTGGCTCCTTGCCCAACCTAAAGAGGCAGGAAATGGGAGTATCAAAGATCTGACATTCCTTCTTGTGAAAGGAAGGGAGAGAACTCATTCTACTTAATTCTTCTGAGCACAACGTTTTCTCACTATTTTCCTACTACTTCTGTGCAATTCCACTACATTTCAGCCATCTTCTTCAGCTGCCTATTTGGCTCCCTCTGATCATTTCTAATCAGAGAATGTTGAAGGGGTAGGAGCACCTTCTTCTGCATCAATTCTGAAAGTACAGTGACAGTTTGAGTGTGTGGCAGTGCTTTCAGTGTCCTGCAAGTGAGACTATGAACAGTCTCGGTTCTTCACAGATGGGATAATACTGCTTAAGTGCCCTAGTTATGCTTCTTTAACCCTCCTACTATAACCCTCCTTTTATTAACCTATTTTACGTCTCCTGCAAATGAGAGCCAAGTCTTGTTCTGGCACATCGTGAAGTTGTCTCCACTTCCTTAAAGGTTTCAGAAAAGTCTTTGCTAGTGTTAGAAGCCCAAGCATGGAATCTGCTAGCCTGAAAATATCATGCTTTAGGGTTATCGTGCTCCCATGGCTCCAGTCAATCAAATACATTGGAGATGGAAAGTGAGAGTGGAAGGTACATCATTTAGGCTCCAGTAATGAGTTGCCCATGCAGATCAGCAGCTAAACTCACATAAAGCAATGTAGCATCCAGCTGCTGCTCTTAAAAATTAAACACTATTTTGGAGACAGTAAAATTCTCTTCCATATTCCTACCTGAGATCAATGATAATATATACAGCACAGAAGTGACCTGGATCACAGGTTCTCCAAACAGAGTTGTTCAAAATATGCCAGGTGATTTTTAGGCTTTTAGTCACCATGTCTCTCAAATTGGGTGGTTGGTTCCCAAATGAGAACAAAACTTATAAGTAAGGGATTAGTCCTAAAATCTGCAGTGTGAATTATTTTGAGGACTGTGCTGTCTGCTTTAGCTGTTCCTTTACAGCAGCTAAGGAATTGGATTCAGCCAATGCAAAGTTGCCTTAAACTTCACCTCTGAATCTTCATCAGGTAATTTCTCTGAAAGTCAGAAAACCCAAATTAAGTGAAGTATGCACATTTTTAATAGTGTGTCCTTCTGGCCCTTATTTTTTTTACTTTCCCTTTAAATGTGTAGCTTGGACCCTCACTTCCATTTGAGCTTTTATTTTTCAGTATGTGGTCATTCAGGATTTTTATAATATAACTCTCATTATGAAAATTACTTTTGAAAATATAAATTTGTATCATTTTTTCATGGGGCTACTGCTGGTTTCTGGAGTCTTATTCAGATCTTGGCCAACTCCAGCTGAGCTATATAGGGGCTGACTTGGCATATTTGGATAACGGCTCCCTTATTATTATTTTTTTTTCCTGCTACTAACTATATGTCTATATTTTATATGTACATAAAGATCTCTTGCAGGAGCACTGCTCAAAGGTTTTGAAAATGTTGCTTTACCTCTGGCCAGCACAAATTTCACTGGTTTGCATTTTTCAAATGTTTCTTACTGATTCCCTTGTGACAGATGTAATGCACATACTGGAGCCAAGTATTTACAGCCATCTCCTTTCCCTCCTTTTTGGCCTGTGCACGCACCACTGAGGAGTGTGCACACAAAGCTCAAGGAAGCCTACTATATCAAGTTTAGGCATTAGTGAATACAGAGAGCATGAGATTTACAGAAAGAAAGAGATTTACAGAATTTATCAGAAAAATTCATTGCTCAGTTCCAGATTACTATGTTGCTCTGGTTGAAGCCTAGAGGTTAAAACAGGAAAGTGGCATTCCAGAGGTCAGGTTTCTCTCCCAAAAAATGCCCTGTCTGAAAGTTTCTATGCCTCAGTTTATATTTTGTAAAGTATAACTATAATTCATCTCACCCCATGTACTGCTGGTTCTTCTGGTACTCTTTGAGAACCTAAAAATATGTTAGGGAACTTACTGCAGTAGCATATAGGCAGGAAAAGAAGTGAACTACAATGTACTGCACAACTGGGAAAACAAAGGGAAGGATACTCAAACACAATGGGAAAGCAAAGCTCTGTAAGCAAGATTAATGACTATGAAGGGCATTAAGAGATATTATAAAAGCCATTCTTCTTATTTCTGTCACTGTTCAGAGCTCAGATTTTCCAAAACATTAACATGATCCTCATCTCCTTTGGTCTGCCCCCTAGCCCCCAGACTTTAACTCAGAGTTAAATTCCCAAAAGACAGAGACACATGACTTCCTCAGAAGATATGCACTTAAATGTATGCATATATATGTATGAATATTCTGTGGGTAGCAGGAGATGAATTCTTTTTATTCTCATTAGCCCCTTCTCCTGAGCCAGTGTGACCTTGTGTGAGCAGCTGAGATTTTCTCCTCTGGGACTTCTAGCTTCAGCACAAAGTGAGGATCATTTTCTCCACCTCTACCCTTTCACTGAAAGGTTTGCTATTGTAGCACAACACCAGTGCTCAGAGGAAGCTCACAGATGGGAACAGAGCAGGGGGAAGGAGAGAAAAGGGAGCCTTTCTTCTAGCACCTTCTGTCCCTGATTCTGGAGCACTGAGTCTAGAAATAGAGCATCGTTCCAGCCACTCCTGGGGGAAAAGAAGCAGGGTCAAGTTTGTTCATGGTTTACTGATGTGGGAACCATGAAATCATAACACAGATTATGTCTCTTTATTGTAACTTAGCCTAACATGGCATCCATTTGAAAAAAATGTTGGAGCAAACAGCATTTTACATGAGTGCAGTTGCTACCAGAAACACCTTTTATTTCAGGCATACCTTCATGATGGATTAATCAAGTATAAAATCCAAGCATCTTGCTAAATTCTCACCTTTCCATAGTCCAATTGTGGTTGGCTCAGCTCCTAAATGGTGATATGGAACTTCATGACTGTTTGGCTTTAGTCAAAACCCCCTGTACCCTTTCAAAGACTACTATATCAAGTTTCCAAGAACTGCTGTCCTCTGCCTCTTCTCTAGATGCCTCTGAGACCTTTCAAGGATTCTGCTCTTTTCTCATGAGCACAAAGACTTACAAAAAGTCCATATCTTCCGTCTTTGGGCTCAGGGAAATCCCCAGCACTGAAGAATAAGCATGTGAGTTTATTCTATGATTTATATTATCTCAAGAAGTTCATACCCGAGCAACATCCTGAAATTCATAGATAACAGGCATTGAATTCCAAATACTGTCTTCTGCTTAATGTATAATGTCTGGTTCCTGAGCTCTGACTCTGCACTTAATGAATGATGATGTATTCTGCTCTGTTTTGTTGACCTCACACCCCCTACATTGAGTGGGACAAGAAGCAGTGAGGATTTCCTGGAGTTTCAGTAATAAATGTCATTCACCCTTACTCACAAAAATAATTTCTACAGAGTGGATCTCTATCTCTCTCTTTTTCTCTCTCTCTCTTACTCTCTCACTCTCCACACTTTCATGCAGACTAAAACTAAAGTTTAGATGCAAAATTATTTTGGGTAAATACACCTGTTTTTCCGGATATGGAGAGTGTTCGTTAAAGCACTGAGCACTCAGATGTCAGAGGAAAATGTTCTGCAACATAGTGACAGCTGGATGCGGGGAAGAGCTACAATCTGCAGCTCAGGACTGGCAGGAATCTGAGCCAGTGCCATGGAAACAGGCATCAGTACCTGTCAGGAGCTGGGAAGTCGCAACATTCATGGTTTGTATTATTGCTGCACATTTGTGTCACTGACGTTGAAGCCACACTGTGCTTTACATTACAAAAACATGCTCCTGGTAAAGAAGTGCTCTTGAGAAGACTTTGACACTGAGGGTTGCAAAAACAGATTTCCCCTCTAAATATTCAAATTATATTTTAAACAGACCTATCAATGCCCCTGAATATAAAATAAACCCAACTGTGGCTGCAGTCAGGTTTTGTGGAAGGAAAAAATCATAATCACTATTTCCTAACTGGTAAGCAATTAGCCAATTATGCTACAGGAATTTTAAAGCATGTTAAACTGACTGAAAAACAAAGCTGATTTGTAAACAAAATGGCTGGATCCAGTTAGAAAAGGAAAATTGGCAGCAGCTGGGAGGGTGTCAGGAGACAGACGTGTCACGAGGAGGCTGTTTGAAGCAATGATAGTTTAGCAGCTTGTCTCATCAAGCATGAGCCAACTATAATGATTTTGAAATATGAATATATATGTATATTTATTTAATTAATGTACCTTATATATTAAGTATATTTTTATAGAGTTATATATAGAGAATAATGCATATGCATACAATTTATGTATGTGTATACGTAATGTACATGTGTAAGTATACCTATTTAACATACCTACAATATGTAATATATGTATTTCATTTTTCCTGGTATTTTAAATCAAATTAAATCAATGATTTAATCAAAATTCTGGCCTAAATATCACATTTGAAAATACTGTGACATACAAGGTACTGTTTGAAAGCATTTCTCCCTTTTCAAATATGCTGTGTTACAATGCATGAGAGGAGCACCCTGTGACCCCATACCCTCATCCTCTCAGAGCTCTAGTGATGTAGAGCATAATTTGTCTGCATGCAACTCTTCTTCTTGCAACTGGATTTGCAATTCTTCTGCAGAGGAAAATAAGCACATGTGTTTTCAGTAAGGAAGAATAGCTGGAGATAATCTCAATGACCAGCAAAACCATCCAATTAATGCAAAAGCAATGTTTATCTTAAAGGAATTTCAGAAAAGAGCCACCGTTACTTTAGCATTTTTAAATGTCAGGGGGTCACATTCTTCTGTGGTACAAAACAGCAATCATGTAAAATGTTTAATGGTTAACTGTGAGTCAGATCTGATAATTCAGACTAAAACATGGTCTCAGTATGGGAAACATCATAGAAAATCCCATCATGAAGCTACAGTCATACGTGAATCTTTGTTGTGATTATTCAGGAGGGCAATCAAATCTGCTGAATTTCAAGAAAAGTCTCTTGTCTTCTTTGCCCGTGTTGCAGCAAACAGTTCTTCACTTCAGTCTGCCCCTCACTGAGAATCAAAACTAAAGGAAAAAAATCTCTTTTGAAACAAACTGGAAAGCAAAAATATTGACACAAAGCCTGAAAGCTTTCCTGAGCATTACTGAGGGAAAGCTATTTTCAACATCACTGAAAGTTGTCTGTTTGTGAGGAGTTAGGTCCTCTTCTAAGTGTCCTCTTTCATCTGCTTAACTCAATGAAGAGTTGAAGTCACTCCTGATGAAGTCAAAGGAAACATTAGGAGAATAAAGAGGGTTGTTTGAATGATGAATGAAGTCAAAGCCTGTCTTAGTAAAATTGCTATTACTCTTTCAGATTTATTCATTTCTGTAGAGATATATCAATCTATGCAGGAAAACATAAATGTAAAAATGTAAATGCTGTGGGTGCATCCCAACACCCTGGATGAAAAGATGTAAAAGATGTAGATATTTATTATCCACATTTGTTCTGGTGTTCTGATTGCTTCTTTTAACCTTTACAACCAGAATTTTTTAGTGAAATCATTGCCTTGGCTGAGCAATCAATCTCTAATCAAGGTTCCCTTAGAGTAGATCTTTAAACATAACTATTTCCACCTGTCTTATTTGTGTAATATGACCAAAATCACCTCAATCAAAATCCTAGTTTAGTTGCTTAACAGATTCACAGCCATTTAATGAATGGAGAGGATTGCAGATCCACATCTACTTCATTCAGTCAGTGCATAATTTCTGTTTAGACAATATTTGATTGTTTCCAAATAAAGATTTTTTTTTCCAAAAATCCCCTTTTAGACCATCCAGGAAAACTCTCCAAATTACCTTCAAACTCTCATTCATCTGCAACAGAAAATGAAATGGGATCCATAACTCTAAGTGGAATTAGTAGAAGGGACTGGTGCTGAGAGGAAGAAAGGGATGTAGAGCAAGGCTGACTCCAGAGTAGTTTCTTTGCACTGGGGGCTGGTAGGAACTGTCTGGGCTGCCAGCTGAAGCACAGGCATCAGTGCCAGCTGCCCACAGCTTTATATGACACAGTTGGCACTGTTGATTTAAACAGACTGATGAGTGTGACCTCCTGAATGAAATGTTAGTAATTATGCAGTATAGACATAGAAGGCTCACATTAAAGGCATTTCATAGCAGTTTCCTTTTTTATTTTTGTTTATCTGTTTATTTTGTAGAAGAGAAGATTAACTAATTTTCAAATGAGTTCTCATTTCTTAACACAAATAATCTGTAAATATTCCCTGTTGAATGACAGGGCCTATGTCCCATGCTGGTTCTTTCTGAGGAGAAAAAAGAAAAAAAAATCAAAAAACACCAAACCAATTTTCAGGAGGGTTTTAAAAGGATGAAGGGCAAAGTGTGAGATATCAACAAGCATTTTCCTTTGTTAAACTATGATCACTGTGTCTGTTAAAGTAAGGAGAAGACCTAGAGGGATACAGTTGTCCTTCATGGAAGATTTACGGCAGAATGATACTCCATCAGCATCTCACTACAAAGTACACTTTTGAACTTTCTTCAGATTTTAGTGGAATGAGATGCTCTTATGCAGCTGTTACTCATGCTTGAAGAAACTATTTTTGCTGAACATCCAAGGAAAAGAGAGCTCAAAGACACAAGCCCCTCTGTCACTTCCACCCAAATAGTGACAAGGCAAAAATACACCTATTGTAAGTTCAAATGAAAAAGTCATTAAAGGAAATATAGTGCTGCGATGTTCTTATGAACAATAACCCTGTGAGGCACTGAAAAATAGCCACCAAGTGTCTGTTGCAATACTGAAAAGAGGTTGGATTAGCCATAGGAGCAAAAGATAAGAACATCCTCTTCTGAACATGTGATTTGCAGGAATTGTATCCAGTACATAAATTAGGTTACCATTTAGTGTTATTTACATTCATACAACAATACAAATAGAACATGATAATTAAATCCTTCTTCTATCTATACACTATAATTTATCGTTCAAGACAGTCTCCCACAGATCTTTAGAAAACTAGTAGCATAATAGGTAGTCATTAGAATGTATATTTCTAGCTTAGAGCTATTTTAGGCTCTCATTACCATGGTATCTAGGACCTTTTTAAGGTATTGAAAACAGAGTTCCCTAGTGGACTTCATATTGACTCTTGCTCTCTCTTGCACTTGCATATAGAAGAATTTGCTTTGGCTACAGAGGAGTCAGTTAAATAAAGCTGTGTGAAACCTAATGTGTAGTTTGCATGGTTCCTTTTTTCTTTCTGAGGAATTTCATTTAGCAGCGAAAAAAAGTTATAACCACCTTTTTGCCTTCTCATTTGTAAAAAAAGGAAATGTAGCTCTCAGAAGATGAATAGTTTAGTTAAAATGCCAGCAGTAGAACAGAGTCTGTGAGAGAATGGGGCGTTTCAGAAACTGCACATTGCTCTCTGGAAGCCCATAAGAGGAAAAGGAAGTCAAAGGCCTCAGGAGGAGCAATAGTTTAATCAAGCTGCATCATGAGATTATTGTAATGAGACTAAAAATCACCTGGGAGAGCCAGAATATTGCTATATACCCTGCTAATAATATACTCTGCTAATGCTGCTTTCATGCCATGAGATCGAATACTGAAATAAAAGCAACAGGCAAATCATGGAAGAATAAAAATCAGAACAAACAATATACAAAAATTGAGAAGTAAATTATTTCATTTAGCTGACTGTTCAATTGTCTACTCATTCAAAGAAAATATTAAAAAGAGAAAAATTTGTTTAAAAAAGAAAACACCCTAAAGCAATGCAAAATTTTCCATATTTGATCTTTCCTCTTAATTTTGCCTTTTCTGATTGGTGATTTAACTGAGGAATCTGACTAAGAGCAAATATCTTTCTGATATATTTTTAGATATGTATATCTGTTATCTCAGACATGGTTTTTCATTCAATATTTATATTGTGCCTAAAAACATCTTGGGTTTCATTTTAAAATCTTAATCCTTGCCTGTTATAAACCAGAAAAATTTCACTTGATATTTCTAGATCTATGGTGATCTAAATCAGTTAGAGACCTTTTTACAGCAGAAACTTCATTTGCTCTCTGTACTGACTGGGGTTTTTCCTGGGAATTTTTTGTTTTGTTTTGTTTTCCTGTTTTCAGTCTTTGTCTTTTGACATGTTTATAGCAAGAAACTTTTGCCTAAGTGTTCAGAAAGTTTCTTATAGGTTGAAAATTACTACTCTCCTCATTATATCTATTACTCTGAATCTTCTACCTGAAGTCCGAATCTCTTTATGTCAGGTTTTACTTCATCACTCTTCCACATTTGATCCAAGGGAATAAATGTATTTTTTCTGTACTGTGTGTTCATATGCAATCAGTGATACACTTTGGCTCAAGTCACTAATAGCTTAAACCAGTGATGGTCTGGAGATTAGCAATGTGTCCTTAATAGAAATTGCTCCATACCTGTTGGGATTACAGCACAAAAACACAAGTTCATGGCAACCTCTTTAAGTTTGGGTTGGGTTTCTACACATAATAGGGCTGCTGTTACTCCTCAGTGGCTTGGCTTAGAGATTAGATGGAGAGCAGTAGCTGTACTGATGATATCTCACAAACACAGAAATTTTCAGTACCAGCAAAATAACACTTTATTCCCAGGGTCTGGCAGATTCACCTGTCTAAACTGTGGATGATGCCTTCCATTAGCAGCTGACAGAATGATTATTTTCTTTGGATTCCAGAACCCTAAAGTCACAGGCATCTTGGCAGAGCAGGTCATTGTTCAGACTGCAGGTCAGAAGAGCAGTTCATTCCAAAAGTTTCTGGCACACTATTGTTTCTCCTCAGCTTGTTTTGATTTCCTTCTTTTGTTGTCTCTCAATCTCCAGCCTCTGTTTGCCAGCATATAAACCATCCTATTTCTCTTCAATCATTTCTTATAGACATGTCTTATAAATATTTTCCTTAGGAATATTCCCTCCAATGATTGAGGGATTTTTAGTCGAATAAGAAAAAAAATGCCCATTTTCAGTGATTATTTTGAATTTTTTTACCAAGATTATGTCAGAATAAAGTAACTTTTTCTAATACTGATGAATAAGCAAATATCAAAAATTTTTAGACTTCCATAAAATTTTAAAAATTCCATTAAAAATATGGAAAATAAGGGAAGTAAATTTGAACATTTCAAATGATATTACTGTCTGTTTTGCACTTTTCATGGCAATGTGTCAATAATATTGCAGTCAGCTCAGTATCCTAAAGCCTTGGTCACTCATTGCCCACATCGGGGACATGCTGAGGGTCTTCTCTACCCTGGAGGTTTGCTTGCCATGGAAACAGGAATGTGCAAGGCATTGGGAGGGAGGGGGGTGTTATACACTCAAGCCTCATAAAACTGGATTTTTCCACAGTGATTTATTCTCCACTGCACCAGTTGGAATGTGGATGCTCCCATGTCATTAGCTGCTGCCACCAAAGGAACAGCAGCCACTGGATTCCCACCCTGAGATGACTTACTGCTGAAGGAGACAGGGGCTTTTAGCCTACCACTTTTACCTTAGATTGTACCTAGATTATATCTCCATGTCTATTTTCAATTATCCAGACATACAGCTGTGCATGTTTCCTCCTTGGTGCGGGGAAAATCTAATGCCTTCTCCAAAATCAGTTCACAGACAGAGCTACCTCTACTGGTTTAAAAAAACCCTACATTTATTAATAAAACTGAAAATATAGGAAGGAAACAAGGAAAAAAAAAGTCTCTGCAAGGAAAAGCAAACTTCCACTTGCCATATAAAGCTATTTTTAGTTGTCTTTGAAATTCTTCCTTTTCTTCATGTCTCCCAACCTGTTTTAACTTTAAATTTGATGCACATGATAATTCTAAGGAGTATAGTCCATCATAATATGCATCTACATACTGTGAGGATAAACAGGTTTTGGGGTGTCATTTCTCCTAAACAGGTTATTCAAAGGGTCACTGGACTAGATCATTTTTTTAATTAACCTAGAAATAGAGAATGTAGAAGATTTTATTTTATATGTGTAATGCTAGAACCAAAAGAGGAAGGGCAGTGTGATTAAAAGGCTTTTATTTGTCTTAGCTTTTACAAAGTGGAAAATAATAATTATATGTCAGCCAATAATTCTTGAGTTAACCTAACAGGTACACAGATAATTAAGAAGGCAAAGAAAAAAAGTGAAAATAAAAAAAATTGTAAGTATACACACTATTTTACAAAAATTACGCTCTGTAGAAAAACCTTTAACTTTGCAAATTATTCAGGTAAAATTTGTTAAAATTAATTTTGGAGTTAATTACTTGTTTTATCGCTAATACTAGCTGAGGAGATAAATAATTACAAACACATGTGAGCTAGGATGATCTGAATTTTTTGGCCCTACTTGAGTGGAAATACTTTGACTGATAATATGCAGATGTTTAAATATTCCTAGTGAGTCAAAAGGCATGAGCGTTCCTTCCAAAAAGATGTTACATCATTAGCAGCTCAAACTACTTTGAAAGTCATTGACTCAAACTTTTTAAGGGCCTTTGAAAGCTTTTTCTCCTGCTTCTCCTACAACTTTTTTTTTTCTCCTTAGGAAGTAAAACCCCGAAGTTCAGAATGGGTTTTAGAGGTGGGTGGTCACAGCCCAGTGGAGGAAGAGGAAAGTGTCAAAAGGCTGAGTTAGGTCACAGCATAAATCACGTGGGGAGTGAAGAATCACATTCTCAGCCTCAGGCTAAGGCTGCCACAAGACTTCAATCTCACAAAGCAACACAAATTGCTGGCCCACAGGAAGCGGAGGTGTAGGTCCTCAGCTGTGCTCAGGCTGGAGTGGTTTGCCCTCTCATCTAATTTGGCATTTTTCTAAATGCGCCTCTTAGAAAGCATAACATCATGGAAGCTTTGTGATGTATTTTTCAAAGTGTTTAATAGCTTTTAGCTGTGACATCTGTGCTAATAACTGTATCTGTTAGCAAGACCCTGGAGTGTTTGTGTTATTGACAATTCACCTGTTTACAATCTTCATTCTCTAGTTCTGCTGACAGAAACCAGCCTATATCCAGTAACCCAATTCTTCATGGGTCCTTTTCTAGTTTCTCCTGTTACTATGCTAACATTACCAGCAAAGAATGGACCCCTGTATAAGAGGAGTTGCACTGCTTACTTGAATAGAAGTCAAACAGGTTCATCTGTGCTTCAAATGACAATCATTGCACATGAGCTTCACGTAGATGATACATCAGTTATATATTCCCTAAGTAAGCATTTTAAACTCTATAGTCAAGGTTCATGACGCTGAGTTTGCATTCATTTCTGCCCTGAATATCAATGAAACATTTTATCTTACTTATATGGGAGAAATACAAGATCCTTTAAAGTATTTAGAAATGTAATGTCAGTCAAATGGAACAGTTGATTCTATCTGTTTCATTGAGTTATGCTATTCAGCCCCTCAGATCCCATATAAAATGAATAGACGGGAGTATGAATTAGCATCAGGTTAGATCAGACTGTACCTGTTGCTCATTTACTATGAGTGCTGGCACAGCAGTGACAGTGTATTTTAGGAGCATGAAATTTCTTCAGCTGTCTGTAGGGGAAAAGAGAGAGACCTTTTATGGTCTGGACTGAGTGCAGGATTAACTTTTCCAAAAGTTCTTTTGACTGAAGTGCAGAGGAAGTCAAAGCTTTGCCTGAAGTACTCTTCCAGCCTATGCCTGCACTCTTCTGCAACTCTCCTACATGATGTGATAGAAGTAGTATTGATATCGACTATTAAAAAAAAAATGTTTCTTTTCCTCTTAAACACCCATGAACTTCAAAGTATAATTTGAACTTCAGAGTATAAACTTCAAAATATAACCTTTGCCGCTCTCCTGTCTGATTTATTTACCAATTGTAAGGGATGATTTATAGCTCCCCCTGTTCCCACCACAGACATACACAGGTAAAACTAGAAACACACTGGATTTAATTTCTTGGTTTTGTTCAGCTTAACTGCCATTACAAATATCTCCATTCCGTGATTCTTAGCCATTAGTAGCACTTGTCAGATGAAGCTACATTTTCTTTTTGTCTTTTGGGTATTGACACAGGGAAAAAATTCAACTATTTATCAAATTGGCCTTGACAGGATTACAGCAGCCCTATTATACTGGCCTTAATAGTATTTCACTAGGCTCATGTCATTGGCAATTAAATTTTTCTTAGAACTTGGATGAATTTCAAACTACCACCAAAATTTTTACAAATTAAAAAAAAAGTAAACTAAAAATCTTAGAGCTCAGGTCGTACAACATTCTGTTCACTGCTTACCTGAAACATCTCAGTTGTGCCCTGATCATCTGCCTTGCTACTTGATTGGTTTACTGAGTTTAGGAAAGACAGGAGTCTAAAGTGACTGTGTGGATGTACTTGTGTCTCTCTGTGTTTTTGTGTGCAGGCATACAGATATTTATGTATGCAACTCTCAGTCTCCCCCATGGCTGCCAGAGACTTTCTCTACAAAATACTTCTCTAGAAAGGAACAAAGACTATTTAGGCTCAATGTCTACTTTACCCAACACAAATCCCTAATTTTTTCCCTTCTTTTCCTTCATCACTGAAACTATGTTCCCTTATGACATCACAGTTGGGAATGTGAAGATCTAAATGGAATCTCAGATGGCCACCCTAAGTCTCCTTCAGTGAGACTAGAAAGTAGATTTTATTTTAGGCAAGAATACAGTAACATGTAAGTAGCCCTTTTTTTTCCTGGGCTATCTGAACTCAATGCCATGAACACCCCTATGACCAGAAATCACAAGACACTGCATTGCCTGTACAGAAGGAGATTATGATGACATGGTAACTCTTCAGGCATCCCATATCTCCATGGCAATACACAATGGAGAAGGGTTTGGAGCTTCCAAATGCTGTGAAACACAGAGCAGCCCATGAAAAATAATTTCATTTTGCAGACATGGATTTGAATCGGCCTGGAGGTCAAGTTACATGATGAACACACAGCACAGGAGTGAGTTGAATATGTGAGAAACTCTCCAAGACTCAGGAGCTGTTGTATAACTCCTCCTGTCTTATGCAATAGACTGGACTAGTCACAAAAAATGTTTTAAAGCATGTGTCAAAGTATCTTCTATTAAAAGGAAGACACTAAAAAAATCCCAATATAATAAAAGAAATCAACATTAAAAAACCAAACAAAATATAGCCAAATTATTGATCAAAATTTTTTTGTGGTTTTTATGTCTTTAAATAACTGTTTCTTTTAAAGTTTCGGTGTTGTTTGTATTTTAGACATAATTTCTAAGCAGCATAGCTTTCTTTTCTTACCTCCTAACCCTGCCAAGAAAAAGGAGAAATCCTAAGTATTCAATGTGATTCAATCCTTCTGTGTATCCAAATTATTACTTTCATGGAAACAGAAGTATCCAATTTTTTCTGTTCCTGAGCGCACATACCTAATTGGCTAAGAGGGTACATAGAAATTCCTTTGGGAGACTTTTATATGGAAAAAGAACAACCCTTCAACGCATGCAGAAACTAAATTGGAAGCAATCTATAGCTGAATACTTGAACAGTTCCCAAGCCTTTTATTCTTGGCATAGAACTTTTCTAATGTGAATTCTGCATATATCCAGTATAGTTCCTCTGGACACAGCTATACCTCTATTTGAAACATATCTAAGAGCAAGTTTTTCCCTGAAATCCTTGACTATTCAGAAAGTTAGCATCCCATTGCCCTAATTTTTTTTCTCTTGACTCATATCTTGAAACTGTAAGACATCCCACCATCAGAAGATAATCATGTTTCTTGATTAACTTGGGGAGAGGTGTGATGGCTCTGGCTCTGATGAAGTTGATTTTTTTTCATATGGATTGGTTTTGTGATTAAAAGAGTGCTAATTACACACTCGTGTTTATGAGCAATGCTTGCACAGCATCAAGGTTTTCCTCCTTTTTTGAAGGGGTTTTCTCCCCACTCAGCCTCTACTGCATCTAAAGTGCAGGGTCCACAAGAAGCTAGGAGGAGATAAAACTTGTACAACTGGCCTAAACTGACCAATGGAATGCATTATGCCAAATGGCACTATGATCAGCAGTAAAGGGGAAAAGATGGAGGAAGTTGGGATCGTCATGGTCATGGCATTTGTTTTTCCAAGAATTCACCGCATGTGCTGAGGCCTTGCTTTGGAGAGAAGAGGCTAGACATCTGCCTGCCAACAGGAAACAGTGAATAAATTCCTTATTTTGTTTTTTTTGCACACACAGCTTCACTTCACTTATTAAAATGTCTTTATCTTGATCCATCCTGTCTTTTCTTTTCTGATTCCCTCTGCTGTCTTGCCAGAAGCAAGCTGGGAGCAAGTGGCTGTGTGGGTGCCTGGCTGTTGTCTTGGTCAACCTACCACAGCAGGCTAAATTGAGGCAGCAGCAAGCCTATAGAAGGTTAGGAATAAATTCACACCTGAGAGTAGGTGCATAAACTGCAATCCAGCTTTAGTAACATATTTGGATCATTTTTAGGGCAACCTGAAAAATACATCACTCAGACCCCTGTGTTGTGTGTTACTGGGAAAGAAATGTTGAGGACCAGTACTATAAAGCTCAGCCACCAGTGATTTAATCTCACCTGGCTGACTTTTCTTGGGAGAGGAAGGCAGGTACTCTTGTTGCCAGGCACTGAGAAAACCTACACATTTCATGTGAGATATTAGTTTTTGTCTTTTCTCTAAAATGCAGGAAAATGTGGACACAATACTGAAAGGATGCTAAGCTTGTCAGATCACAACTTGAGGGGAAGATGTGGAACTAGTAGTGCAAATAGTTTTCGAGTAATGCTGGTGAAATCAGTGCTGGATGAAGAAAAAAGTATTTTTTTACAGGGGCAGCAAAGCAAATAGGGAATCACTATGTGTAATTCATCAAAGTCAGCCACCCTGGAAGTAGTACTTCTACAATAAACACTTTGACTTTCTTGGGTACATAAGAATAAACTCACACTCCATAGTTAAATTACGGGGTTTCAATAAACCACAAACCACACAAGACTTGCCTGCACAGGAATTTCAGGCATACAGTGCAAATCAGAGCAATCCCTGTTGGCTAATCGGTGCAGGACCATAAACTCTTTCTCTGGTGTAAAACGTTTCCTTGGTTTGTGTAGGAAAGCCCCTACTTCTCATCCTTGCCACTGGTTTTCAAATGGAAGCAAAAATAACACTGATAAGTTGAATAGTTGGAACAACGCCAGAGAAATTTAAATGTTAAAACAAATCTTCTCTATTGGTGCAGGAAGGCTAGGTGTTCATGGGCTGAGTGATTGAGCCAAGGGAATAGTATTTAAACCTAATAACATAATTATATCTTTCCTAATTATTTTCCTCTCATGTAAATACACACTAGAAGAGTGCAGGAACCAAACTGTCGAAAAGGGCTGGAGGTAATTAATACTGCAAGTTCAAAATGTAGCCAGCAATGTCATTTTTTGACATGATGGTTTTCTAATGGTGACTTCCTTACATACAGCAACAACATTGCTCAAATGGCATTCCTGAAAGCCTTCCTGTAATGACCCTTTGAGGAGCAATACATAAATGTTATGAGAACCTGTAAAGCTATTTCTTGACCCTTTTTTCTCTCAGAATTTCTGAGAAGTCCTCTTTTAACTTTAATTTCATGCATTCAATTCTTGTAGTAGTCCAACAAAGATGTACAATGGCCATCCTTTGAAGCAATTTCAGCTGCAGATAGAAGTAGAAAGAGGGAGTAACACAATGTTTTCTTCAGTAACAATGTTGATAGCATATTAAGCAGAAAATCTCATTATTGGTCTTATAGCTGATAAAATGTCATGCTGCTCAGATCTGACATATTCCCAATCAAAACTAAAATAGCTATTGTCCTCTAGAAAGTTTTTTTGGTTTGGTTTGGTTTGGTTTGTTTTTTGTTTTTTTGTTTTTGTTTTTGTTTTTGTTTTTTTTCTGTAAGGAAGAAACTGTGGCAAAAGATTTCTTGCTGGGTGGTCAGTCGTGGGTAGATGCAACGAAAAAATTCCTGTGCACTTTCAGTAGTTCCAAAGGATGGTCTGGCTGCTAACTGAAATGAGATCTAAATTTTATATCCTATGTTGCTGCTGCCTCATGATTCTGGACAAAATGTCTTTGTTTTACTCTCATTTCTCTATCAAAAGGATAAGCTTGTTCTTGCACCATGCAAAATCAGGTTTTGTTTTATGGTTATACAGGAAAAGCAAAGAAACCCCTTTCTTTCCGAAACCAAATTCCTCATCTTCAAAGCATGTTTGGCCTGTGTACTGAGCTATGACTGAGAGAGAGGTGAGATTTCTGCTGAGAAAAAGGGCACAGAGAAGGCTCACATAGCATTAACCAGTACAGCAAGTGTCCCTGGCCTCTGTTTGAGCAAACTACTCAGTGCATGAGATAACAGCAGTTTTGTCTTATGGCCATAGGTGCAAAGGAGGTTGGATTACTGACTCAATGTCTGCCTTTCCTGGAGTGAACATCTTCACTTGAATTATAATTTTCTAAATTTTTAGAAGATTACTTTTGCTGTGGGTGCTTGTAAGACAAATGGAGATTTAGTAAGGAGTGACAGTTTAGTCTCACACTTGCTAAGCACAGAAATGTTTGCTGCCATTGAGGGAGGAACTAAACGGTGAGATAAAGTTAAGCTGTGCTTAAATGCCAGTAATGCAGAGCACATAGACGATAAGAAGGGTTTCTGCTTGGAAGTGTGTTAGAGCACCCAGTAGGTCACATGTCAAACTCATTCTGGACCCAGACAGAAGCAGCTGAAAAGGAGCTGCAGTTTTGCTATATATATAAGTTCAGCATGGCAATGCTAGAAAAGTTTATCCATACATTATTAGTGTGGAGTTCTGATATGCCTTAGATGAAAAGACAGCCATGACTTTGGCCATATCAAGCTGAATAGAGACAATGCTATACAAGAAATGGTCTCTTCTGTCTGACCTGCACCTAGCCACTGCCTTCCGATGGCTAACCCTGCAGAGCCAGTGCAGCTGAATTGCCAAAGCTCTAGTCAAACACACCAGACTTCACCCAATGTAATTCCTTGGTTGTTTCAAGATAGGCTGAGGAACAGCCACGAGAGAGGTAGGGTGGAGGGAGCTACACATTTCCAAGGAGGACCTTTACAAGTCAAAGGGCCTGTGACTCAGAATCACCATCCCAGCATCTGTCTAAATAGCTGTCCTCCATCTCCTGCATCTCTGAAGTGTCCAGTTGCATTACATCCCTACACCCCACACTAGATATAGATAGATATAGAAATAGGTATAGATATAGATATAGGTATAGATATAGATGATATAGATTAGATATAGATATAGATATAGATATAGATATAGATATAGATATAGATACATTGCAACACTAGATGGTCCTGAAGTGCCCATTACCCTCACTACAAAACACAAAGAATAATCTTGCAATTTACCATAGGATCTGGTTTTGTACTTTACAAACTCTGTGGCGGGCGATAACAGAGTAAAGCAGGCTGCATGTGGTAAGCCTCAAACTTCACCTTATTCATTGCAGCTTCCCAAAGGCTTCCTGGACACCTCTCTTGTTCACTTGGGATACAAATGAGGCTCCAGATTGAGGGAAAAGGAAATTTGGAGCTAGTGAAGCCCATAATCCTGACATGGAGGTGGAAAAATACTTTAAATCTCTGCAGTTTCTTTGTTGAACTTTTCATGAGGGGGGAAGTTAACCAAATACCTCACAGTGTTTTGTACTGAAAGTAAAAAAAAACTACTGTTATTCTGTTCTAGCACAGCTTCTTGAAAACTAGCATGCCACACCTTAGGGCTATTGTTCAGACTTGTAAAAGAAAGGCTCTATTCTCTCCTCTCCCCTGTGCAAATATAAGTTGTCTCTGCTTGAAAATCATCACTACTGTGCATCAAAGAATTTACCCCAGCTGCCTCAAATCCAGCTCCAGTGAGAAGCCTGGTGCTGCTGTGTTAACAAAAACGGAGCTGGATTCTGTCTAAGGCTTTTCAGCTGTGTAAGCAAAACTGAATACTGTTGCTTCAAAGGTGAGGACAAAATAACTTGCCAGGTCAGAGAGTCAACATGGTCCTTTCTCTTCCCTTCCTCCACTACCCTCATATTCCCCAGCAGACCTCTCAAGAGCCCTGGCCAGCTGAGAGAGCAGTGGTCCCTTGGATCCCTTTCCAGCCTGGGGCTGGACCTGGGGCTGCTCTGCACCCCAACAAAGTGCTGCACCCAGCACTGGGGCTGCAGCCAGCACTGATGCTCAGGCCCTACCTGCCCAGGATGGGATCATGGCTTCATCTTGCATCCTGCCAGCCCTGAGGGAGCACCAGCTATGCACTCCTAGCAGTAAAACAGGGAGAAAATTCTGCACTATCTCATTTAATGGGTGCTATGGAGGAGCTCAGTCCAGACACACTATTTGCAGAGGGTTTAAAATAACCAGTGCTGTGTGTTGCACACAGATTGGCCATAGGAGACTTTTCTCTAGGAAAACAGCTTCTCTTTAAGACTTCTCTATCTCAGAAATCATGTGAAGCAAAGTAATGTCATCTCTGACTCCTTGAGAATACAACATGCAGTTCCTGCTCAGTAGGAAAATAGGTACAGTTCTCCTGGGGTACATTAGACAATATAGAAAATACTGTAGTTTTATGGTCCTAAACCTATTTTTCAAAAATTTAAAAATTGAAAATATAGGAAAAATTAATGAGACAACAATATGTTTTTCCTGTTTTCCATGTTGCTACTTAAACTTCATATATTTTGTGTTTGTATGTGTATCTATACATGTGTGTATTCTTATGTATGAATAACATACAGCAAATTCTTATTTCCTGTTAAAATTTCCTGATAAAAATACAGGAAAAATGTAATAATAATTAACTACCCAAAATTACATTAGATCCTTGAATATTTTTTAATAACTTCAGTGTTTTATTTGAAGAGTTTCAAATTTGAAATATATTTTGTTATATTTTTGCATATAATCATAAGAATGCAAAGAGAAGATTTTTTAAATTATGTCTGATTTCAAAAACGTATTCTTTTCTGTTTTCTAATTGCAAGTATATAGAAAAGGAAGAAGGAAATGCGTTCTAATTATATAGAACAACTTTCTTTTTAATTGAGAGTGGAAGAGAAATTCATTCATGGTGCTATAAAATATATGTAAGGCAATTATATCATCAGGATTTCTTTTTGTGTATAACTTATGTGCTGTGGAAATGGAGCAATTATGATATCATGACGTTTTTGTTGTTAATTAGAAAATTAGCCTACTGTTTGGATAATTGCGAAGAGATTCTCTTTTATTGGATCTTTTGTTATAATAAGTATTAGAAGCAATTATAAGTAAGAGAAGAAAAAATAGCTTATTTGCAAAATAAAAAAGGCAATAGTGCTGCTTTTTTACTGTAGCAGTTTGAGTTACACACCACATAAGATGCAGAAGATGCCTCTTATGTAATTGTTTCAAATTCAGATTATATTTGAAAAGCACAGGAAAAAAAATCACTTTATGCTTTAATTATAGATTGGCTTGATGGTTTCAATTACAAATGAGATTCAGTGCAAAGCTAGAAAGGACACGATCTTTTGCTAATTATTCAGACCAAGGGCTAATATCCCAAATAACAGCAGAAAAGACAGCAATTCAGAATGGCCTTTAACATGACGTTGGTGTTCAAGCTTTTTGAAACTGGATGATAGAGCTGTAACATTGTTAAATGGGATAATGTGGGAGTTTGAAAGCATGTAATGGATGCATCAGTCCCTTCCACCGAGTCTGAGTACGAGGAAAGTGGGACCCAGGAAGATCCACAGTCTGGCACAGCTCTTTGGACATCTGTAAGAGCTGGACCCTGGGCTTTTAATATTCACTCTCTGAGAAAGAAAAAGCAGCAGATATGATCGAGCCCTATGTTTGTAATATTTTCTTGGTCAATGATTCTAGGTGATTACAGCAGCAAGGAAAACAAAGGTTGCCTTTCAGATTTTATAGGTCTCCTGCTCCTTATGTTGACACATTCTTCTCAAAATCTGCACATAATAAATTATAAGAGTATAATGTAATAGTCTTTGCTCTCCTTGCTTTAGCATAACTTACAAGTGTCATGCAGACAAAATCCTTACTTATTGAGAGATGCAAGCCTTCTAAAGGAAGGGAAATTCTTGCTTTCCTACATTGCTTCTTTATAATTTGATGGCAGAAAAGTTGGCTTATTATGCCTGATTCACATGAAGTTTTGTATTAGATGAGCAGTTGATCTCTGAAAAAAAATGAATGCACTCGATTTAAGTAGAATATCTCTCACATTAGTATTTTTTCTTGTATTTTTGGTGTCATTAATGAATATTTACAGATGTTCAGCCAGGAGTACATAGCCTGATGATTATAGTCCTATTTTATGGTTCAACATTGTAAAAACTTCCAAGTAGACATCCGTAGTGTACTTACTAAAACAACAATTTCAAATTGATGGCTTATGGTAGTGAGAGCCATGGCCACTGCTTACATGTTTGCAGTTTAACTCCTCAAACCAAAATAAGTTGTTAGTTGCAATAGTACATTTTTTTGATAAAGTTTTTGCCATATTTTGATACCAAATCAAGAAATTAAAATGTTATATCTACCTAAGAAATGTTCCTTGTATAAAATGAGTCAGTTGTGACCAGTCTTTCCATATCAAAATATGAAAATTCAGTTAGTGTCACATTCGACAAAATTTGTTGCACCTCATTTAATTTGCCATTCAAAAAATACAGGGTTTTTTCCTATGTTCAAACTGTTCTATGAAAGCACTGCATGGCATCCCTTTTCTCCTTGTCCTTATCTTGAAGCAGGATGTATTTACATCACTCACAGCCCATATAGCCCTCAGGGCAGGATTTCAGGAGTGACCCAGTAGCTCAGGACAGGTGTGGAACATGGCTTGGGTTAGCCCCTGTGCTCTCTGGCTGCTGCACTGCTGTTAGATCCCTAAAGACACAAATGCTCCTCTTGACCTAAATGATCTTTCTTTTTGCAAGACATAATGTGGCAACTATAGTTCATTGCCCTGGAGTAGAGACCCCTGTCTGGTCTACTTTGGGAGGCCATTTGGAAGATGAGAGACAGAAAGGTCAAGGGTATCTCTGTTCTCAGGGGTGTTTTGGTAAGCTCACAGAAAATTGAGGAAACATTGAAAATTCTGTGTTTGGCTTCCAGAGAAGGGATCCTGATTTTGGATCAACCTCACCGCATAGTTTTAAGCTGGAGAAGGTCTCTGATAACAGGAAGTGTGTCAATCCGCTTCAGCATGTCACTGTGCCAGTGCTCAGAGCTCTAAAGAAGGACGTGGCACCTGGAGACTCCAGTTCTCTGCTGCGGGAATCAGCACCATCTGACCTTGTAGGGGAGAGCTCAGACACCACAGGCAGCACCCCCAGTTCAACCTGTGCTGTTGTTGTACTGCACCATCGTGTCTAAACCTGCAGGAACATAAACACATACACTGTGCTCCTGGAAGTTCCAGCCTCTGAGTCAAAAGCTGATTTTGACCCTCTGGCTCACTGAGTGGGAGGACACAAGAAGGAGGGATTGCTATACTTGGAAGGAATTTCCTTATAAACTTCTAAAACTTTTATTTGCTTTTCTTGAAAGTACTGAAACCCTTCCTCCAGGATGAACAGAAGTTTTGTGCAGAGCAGAGGGAAACTGATTTTGGTAAAGTGAGAAAAAATAGAATAATAATTCTAAATTCTTCTTAGACAGCACTGCCTTCAAACTGCTGACCTCTATTACATATTCTTAGATATAATTCAGCAAAGTCTTACACCCAGATGAGATTTGCCTGTCTTTTGATTCTGGATGAAGATATATGTCTATTTTTTGTGTGGAGGCTGCTATTATTTCTGTCATCTGGTTTTATAAAGCAGTTGAACTGCTGTTTACCTTCTTTCCACATCTACCGGTAAAACAGAATTGTTCTTGCACCCACTGATTTAAGTGATTGCCATGCCATAGCAATAGTGTTTCAGAGATACTAGATTTGTTTAGAATTATGTCAATGTTTGTGAGTTTGATCCATATGTGTACAGATCTGTCAATAAGTATTTAATATGTTTGTGTCTTCTAGGAGAAGAAACAAAAACAAAAACAAAACAAAACAAAAAACAAAACCACCCCTCCACCCCCCGAAACAAAAAAAACCAAACCCAGTTTAAAGCACAATTCCTCTTTGAAATTAAACCCTTTATTAAAAAACACCATAAGATTTAGTGTTTACTTTCAGTGATTCCATGGCACATATGTTCTTTTTATAAGCAATAAGATTTTCTTTCCCTAATGGCCACCAATGAACTTAATGTGTTCTCTGAGCTCTTTTCTTTTCTTGCGTAGCTAACAATAAAGGGTCTCCAAACAAATTAGGCCACTGCTACATCTGAATAAACCCCTGGTATTCAAATTACAATAGTGAAAGCCACTCAGTCTCATTGCTCTTAATGCTTTTGAACAGCTTTTCAAGAGAAAATTTTACTAAAGCAAACAAACAAACAGACACAGCAAGATGTTGGTGACCAAAATCTTCACCCTTTCTCATTATCCATTACCATGGTATTTAAGTCCAGCACAGAATCATAAGTGATGAGTTCCAGCAATGAAAATCTTCAGTCAGACTCACAAATAAGGCTGGAAAGATTTTCTTGCTTCTTTCTGTGTTGCATTTCTTTTTCAGGGAAATGGTATTAGCATCTCCAGGCTGGATAAGTATTTTGGGCTGAGAGCTCTTTACTCATCAAAATATTTCATTGTCTGTGCCTTTCCAGCTTCCCAGAGAAGTGTCCCAATATTTTGTGACTGGGAAAACAAAAAACACAAAACAAAAAACAAAAAACAAAAAACAAAAAACAAAAAACAAAAAACAAAAAAAAAAAAAATACTAGATGATCCATAGCCAAGGGTGTTCAGGTCATTTACTCCTTTCTTTATATCACTTGAAAAGTCATCATAGAATCATACAAAGCTTTGTGCTGGGAGAGACCTTAAAAATTTCCTAGTCCAACCCTCCTGCCATGAGGCAAGTTGCTCAAAGCCCCATCAAGCCTTGAACACTTTGAGGGATGAGGCACTCACAGCTTCTCTGGGCAACCTGTGCCAGTGCCTCACTACCCTCACAGGAAATATTTTCTTCCTAATTACTAGTCTAAACCCACCCTCTTTCAGTTTAAAGACATATATTCCTTTTATATATATGTATATATATATAAAAGCCCTTTACACACACACACACACACACACATATATATATATATATATATTTAAATGGCCAATATTTACAGACTGTTTATAGACACCCATGACAAAATCATTATCTTTTGTCAAATTGTGCCACAAATACTTGTGTTTTCATTACACACTGCCTGGCTATCTTCCAAACACAGTGTGTTCAGAATAAACCTCATGCCTCTTAAACAATAGGAATAAATTCCTCTCATGTCATGGAAATACTATGCTGAGCTCTTGAAAAAACTAAACCTATTATCTCTCAGTGAAATTTATTTAAATCAGTAATTCACTTTTATAGGTCTAAGTCTTAAGGCATGAACGCACAAATAAATATAACTGAGCTAGAGCAGCTAGCATTTGGTTTTTTCCACAGCATTGTGAATGGGCTGCTGTTTATCACAAAATGCTAATGGCCTCACTACCCCATCCACAAGAGAGATTTGAATAAGAACAAGCTAAACAAACTTCAGCTGGTCAGCATCTGTTTTCAACGTACTTGATCAAATGCATGACTAGTCTGAATTCAAACAATCACTCTCTTTCTTCTATGGGGAATTAAGGGTCAGCAAACCTTTTAAAATATTTAAATTAAAGAGGTTTAGTTGTTAATTGTAATAAGTATTCTACGCAGTGTATTCTCTCTAGCTATTCTTTTATTTGCAGTTTAGTTCTAATACCATCTTTATTTGTCTTCCAAGTAACCTTCAGTGAAATAATGAATTTCCCATGAGTTCCTCAGGCATTTTGTTGTTCTTGCAGCAGAGAAATAGGCTCAGCACTGGCAGTTACATCTGACTCTATATCAAATGGGAGTTTGAGAACCTTCCCTACAGATTTAAAACATAATCCCTACAGATTTAAAACACAATCCTATTTTATTCCACATATAGTCTTCATATTGCTAAACTAATAGCTGCCTTGTCTATGTAAACATGACAAATAAGTCTCTTTAGAGGTATGCAAGGCAGCAATCCTGGTCAAATTTGCCTCTTGTATGTATTTCTCTGAATCCTATCAATGAATGCAAGTGCAAGAAAACCACCAGTACACATTGCATTTGAGCCTATGGATTCACAGCAAACTTCCCAGGGGTGGAGCAAACTGCCTATAATAACATATTTCAAAACTTTCTCCAATAGGAAATATTTTTGAGGCTTTTCTTGGCTACCAGCAGGTCAGGTTTTTACACGATTTAAATATCTTTGTAGAGAACAGACTTGCTTTCCACACACCCTTTAATTATAGTCTGTGAAGTGCAACTAAAGAGGGGGCAAGGTTGAAGCTAAGTGAAGCGGACAAGCTGAGCTGAAGACAATGCTTAGTTTTAAAGACCAACCATCCATCTTGAGAGCTGCAACTACTGTGTCTGCTCCTCTCCACATGGCCCTTCCTAATTTTAATGACATTTTACAGTTTTGAAGAGGGCTAAGTTAAGTTTTAAGACAGTTTTGCTCTGGTTTTAAGGGCTGGATAAAGAGTAAAAGATGCTATTGACGAGAGTGATGTTGTTTCTATGGAAAAATAATTGATACTTGCGGAGGTAGCAGAATGCACACATTTTGGTACCCAGATAATTCACTTATGCCCAGACAGAAATAAGCTGTGTCAGTGCAGGTTCTCGCTAGCATCACATGAGATCTGCTGTCAAATCACTGCTCAGTTCTCACCTTTCTGCTAGAAATAAAGCAGGAACAGGCTGCTAGTGCTCTCACACTGGAGCAAGGTACACACAGCCCACATAAAGAGGAAAAGAGGTGTGTAGTATTATGCGGCACAAGGGAGTCTTCATTTTAACACCTACCTGCATCAACCCAGCTAATTCCCGCTCAAATGCTCTTGCTCTTTAATTCACATTTTCCATTTATTTTCCCTTCACCTGCTCGAATGAGGAAATTATTTTCAGCAAATGAGGTGTCACTTCTGACATCAGAACATGCTCAGAGACTTGAAATGTCAGAGACATGCTATATGCCCCAGAGTGGGATCTAGAAAGGGAGTGTGGATGTTTGCTCAGAGAAGATTTTGTAATCAGTTAATCTAGTCACTCTGAACTAATTGTATTTTGATAATAAAGATATATATATATATATATATGTATAAATGAAACAACTCCAGATTTACACAAGCCTCAGTAAAATTTGCTGGATTGTACGATATTTATTTAAAAAGTCTAGGCAAGGTTAATGCTAAAAGTTCATGTTTACATAGAGGTGGAGGCTGAATTTTCCATTGGCAACCTGTGCATTTAATCCTCATTCACAGAATACAAAGAATAAGACATGTATATAATAGTCAGGATGAAGGAGAAAAGTAAGTGTGTAGTTTTGCATGAAATATATGCAAGTTTTAGAGTGTTCACCAGGTGTTGCTTGCATCATACAACCAGAATCTGCATACATCCTATACTGTGTAAACTTATCTCCTTCCTGGACCTCTCCTTTTAATATTAATATAAACAACCACAAAGTTAAAATGAACCAGAGCATAGTGTTTCTCCTGTGCATGGCTCCTCTTCCAGTTTTTCCTTGTAGGACCATTTTTTTTTCCTCTTTGGGCCAGGTTATGTCAAGGTCTTTGCTACTGCTTGTTTTGAGGTACCAGGAACTGATTTCAAAGCAAGTCTGACAAAATAGCTTTGCATGTCTCCACAGGGAACTACCATTTGACATGTCAGGCAGTGAAGAGCTCAGGGTTGAAAACTGACAAGGGAGGTGAATGGAAAACACCCAAAAGAGTGGGATATAAAAGAAAGTCTTTTTTTTTTTTTTTTTTTTTTTTTTTCAAAAACTCAGCCCTATATCATTTACAGAAGAACTCAGAATGAAGCTACTTTCTGCTTTGCCTTACATGTAAGAAATGCCATATGGGACATTTCTCATTCTTTTGGCAGTCTGGAAAACTGAGGCAATATATCCACCACAGAGCTGCCTCCTGCTTCAAAAAAAGCCTGAGGGAATGGCACTGCTGCACTGCTGTGGCTGCCAGCTGACAGCCAGAGGGACAGGAGGGCAAAGACCAGGCCTGTGAGAGGAAGAAAGGGTCCAGGCTGTGTGGACTCTCTCACCTCAGGGAGGAAGCCAGCTAGAGTTGAAGCGATGTGAATTATGACTACTGCTCTCTGTCTATAGCTCCCTGTGCCTTTTTACAAATATTTTACAAACTAACCACTACGCCCTGTAAAATTCATTACCGTTCACTGAGCTTTTGTCCTGTTGTTCCTTACCAGAAAGTTGTCTATGCACAGCAATCAACAGTGTTCACAGAATGAATGCAAACTGCTGAAGGCTTTCAAGCTCAGCTGAAGAAGTAGCAACAGTCATTTATTACCTCCCAAAATGGCAGTGTTGAATGAATACCATGTCTAACAAAAGCAACTTATTTTGGACTTGAATACAGCCTGCCTTAGACTCCAGAACTCCAGGCACACCACAAACGCTTCTGCTGATTCCTGACACAGAGGTTATCCTTGTGGCACTGGCTGACACAAGCAGGGCAGGGAGGTGTCAGACAGTTTCACCAAGATCCTTTGCCCAAGGGACAATTTCAGCACCAGCAAACTCACCAGGTTGACTCTAAATAGTATGTCTATTCTACAATTCCAGATAAAGTAGTTCTATAAATTGATTTATATTTTTGGGTATCTTTAAAACCATGTGTTGTATTCTGGTAGAATGTAGAGAATGTACTTCTCTCTGGCATGGAAATTCTCTTCTTGTTGAGCATTAAAAAACTTTCAATTTCTTTTATCCTTCAACAAAAATTTTGTACATTTAGCTAGGGAGCAGAGAAATACATCTGAAGCCAGGATTTCACACTCTTTGCCTTATACAATGAAGACGCTGGTTTTACTACTCAACACTACTGAAAAACAAATAAATTTCTGACATGATGTGGCATTTACCATATGTTAGGTCTTTTTTCTAGTTCATTAATTAGTCATATCAGTTCATTTTAAAAATTAATTATTAATAATATATGAATATATTTATTAATTAGAAAATAATTAGGCATTTCTAGATGCAATAGAAGATTTTCTAACTAGGCAAAGAATTCTAGCCTGAGGACTAATTATTTCATCAGCCTTCTGTTTAACACCAATAACTATGATCAGACAAAATGCAAAGGTGACAAGCCTCTGATTTAGATGTCAGAATTTTAGAAGCATGTCTCCTTTAAGTACATATTTTAACGGGATACATAGCAGTATATGTATATATAATAAATTTGCCTTATATCTACTCAAGCTTTTCATCTTCCCAGTTAAGCTGCTCATTTCTCTGACAGAGCTTTGAAAATTGACTGTGCTTTCTTTAAAGGATAGAGGTTTCTTTGGCTGAAGAGTTAGTTCTGCTCATAATACAGAGAAAAAGTAAGAGCTCAAATTCAGTTATTTTCCAGCTATGCACAGATGCCTAGCAAACTGTTGGTATATGGATTTCTTCACTTCCCTGAGAATAAATTAATAACTTAATACTGAAATATTGTTGTAGATGAAGATAACATTTAGAAATCATGATGTATTTCTAAAGCAATTTGCAAACATGACATTAATTACTAATTAGATGATTCAGCTGCAAGTTATAACCATTAACTCATTATTTTTCAGAACAGTCATATGACACAGAGAACATAAGAAAATCACCCTAATGGAAAACATGGAGTCTTCTTGAACACTTTTCTGAATAGTGTTCTGAATATTAAATCTGTGTCTATACAGGACTTTATCATTTACTACAAGAATGACTACCCAGTAAGTTATCATTATATCATATTATATTACATGATCAGAAGTAAGTCTTCCTGCATCTGAGAAGAATAATCCTTTCTCTCTTTTCCTACTTCATTTCTCTTAAACTGAGGGGATGGAATTTGTAACATCTTTGGAAGTTCCTTGATGTTTTAGAATTTTTCTCAGACCACTGCAAGTATTTCTAAAGAGAGAATTGTAGCGAAAAAGTGAATGTAATCTTATTTGTTCTTTTTACTTTGGTATATCAGAACAATTATTGCACACTCAATGTGGCATTTTTTTATGCTGAAAAATCTTCTCATATCAAACATAATATGCACCATAGTAGGTTTAAATAAGCACCTGGACTCCAGTTTGATGTGCACTGACTGGAACTGTCACTTGATATAAAGGATAATGCTGTCACAGTCAGGGCAGGGTAGTGTTACATTTCATAAGCAAACCTCAATTATCATCTCTGTAATGATGTCTTCACAGTTCATCTGTGGTATGATGGACAAATAATAGCAGTAAAATAATGCTTAGCCGGTTGCATATACTTTGGTGGATCATAATATCCAATAAGCTGTTAAAGGCTATAAACTGTGAATTTGTTTGATGTCTCAAAAAAGTTTATGCTTGAAAAAGCATCTTTTTTAAGCTGCACTAGTGAATGTGATCCACTCATTTCTCTCTTTTATTTTTCCTGTTCCTGTCATTGTAGAAATAATCAAAAAAAATTAAAATGGAAGATTTTAGAAGATAAACATGAAGTGCAGAGGAACACTGGGTCTTGCAAAACACCGTCCTCCTAAACAATCCAATGCCTTGGCACTGTATCACACATCAGCCCTGAATATCCTGATGCCCATTCCTTTTTTTGCTGCCATGTCAGGCATTAAGCCATCTTCTTTCCAGGAAAAGTCTCTGGGACCCAGCTCTGCACACTGGGCAATGTCCTGCTGTGGCTTTGGGGAAACAAGCACAAAGGTTGTTGGTTGCCGGTTGTCCTTGGAAATCTTGGAAAGGACAGCTCTGGTGGGCACCCTACTAAAACAAAGAGGTCACAACAACTGCATCTAGAGCTACAGGTTGGGGGAAGAGTGGCTTGAGAACTACTTGGCAGAAAAGGATTTTGGAGTGCGGGTTGACAGCCAGCTAGATATGAGTTAGCAGTTATATCTGAATTTAGAAATGATCAAAATATGTTTCAAAAGCTCAAAACAGATTAAATTCAAGAGCTAAGACACTCTCTTCTGCTCTCTCAGCTCCCAGTGATGCAGGGATACATTAGGTGAGTATCCCAGGACAATCCCAGATACTGGTGACCCCGGATACTCCAAGTCATAGGAACAGGAGAGGAGAACACTCCTCACAGCAAGAGTGAAAGCCCACATTGACTGTCAGCTAAGTATCAACGTCAGGAACCAGGAAACTCGAAGTATTCAGGATTTACCTGGTTTGCTGAGTAGGGTGAGTTTTGATCCTAGACTGGGGTTTGTAGAGGGAAGGGAGAAGAAATAATTTCTCAGATATTTTCCCTGCAGCTCAGGAGCAGCTCTTCAGCAAACAAACCAATTTTCTTTTGGTTTGAAAGGCAGAAGAATCTAAAGGTTAATGCACTCAGAGTTTACTTAATACATGCCTTATTAAATATTAAGAATGCTCTGGTGGCAGCAGTTATATTCTCAGAGGAGAAGCCTAGAAAATTATTGGTGTCTAATCCAGCAACAGATCACAGGTCATCATGGTACAGAGGGGTGGGATAATGCAAAGGGCACGTGTCATGCTGGAATACAAAGGTGCAAAGTACCAAGCTAGATCCAGCTCTCTGCTCCAAAACCACAGCGTGGATGCAGCTGTCCTGACTCACTTGACTGACAAACTTGAAACAAACCAAAGGCAATGTAACTGGAGTCACGGCTAAGAATAGTATAGCAAAATATGTAAGTAAAGGAATGATGCCAGAATTTAAATAATTTCAGTGTACTACTTAATTTCTTTGCTGAGTGACTGATAATGCTTTTTCTATTATTATGATGCTGAATTCTGTGTGTAAGTATTTGAAATTTATAATTTTTTTAAAGTTCCTGGAAATCTCTTAGAAATCAACTATGGAATGCAAATATCTGACACTGACTAGTGGGGGAGGGGGGGGGGGTGTTTCCTAATAATCATTCTGTGATTCAGAATATCTTTTTCATTACTAAACTTATAAGTCAAACTTACAAGTCTATCACCTGTTTATAGAATGCAAAACCAGACAGATTAGGCCAAATAAGGTCGATCTGTGCAACTATGTCAGACTGGTAGGAGCAAGGAAGAGCAAGGAAGGTGAGCGGAAGCGGAAGGACTATTATAATGCCTATTCTGTCAATTCTGGTGGCACCATCCAGAAGAAGGGTAATAATCAACTATTATGAATAGTAGTGTTTTAAAAGTATCACAGTTGTCTGCTTGGAGAGTTGAGACAGAGATACTAGGAAAGAGTATTAAGTTAAATTCAGCTGTAAACGATGGATTTTGAGGGTAGTTAAAAATAATTCTAAAAATCATAATCTGGAAAAATGTTCTGTTGTCTGTTTATTTCAGGAATTATCTATTGAACTAACATCTTTCTGTTGTCTTTTCAGTGTTCTCATCTCAATGTCAATGATCTATTGCTCATTTCAGTGCAAGGAGTTAGAGATATGTGTTTGATATTGATTTCCAGCTAGTGTTTCCCGATCACTGATTGTAGGTTCAGGACAACATGAAATTGATAACATTTCATTTGTCTGTTGTCCCAGCCTGTATTTTTATGTATCAGTTAGTTTAATTTCTAATTCATTACAAAATGTGTTTTCTGCAGCTGGACTGGAAGAGTTTTTCCTGTTTGAATTACTCTTACTGTTTTACCTGAATCAGCACAACTCTTTATCTGAATTCACATTTCTGTTCCCAGCAATTTTGTACCTAGAGAAGATGTTTGTGGTAAAACTATGGAGAGATTCCTCTTTACAAGATAGATGCCTCAGCACAGAATCCCCAGAATGTTTTATCATGGATCAAATATAAAAAAGCTAATTAAGCTTTGCAACGACTCTGGTTTCCACAGTTCACTAGTTGCTCTTTCTACGCATGCTGTGGATTTCTACTCAGTTTTAAGATCCATCTGATTTTTGTATCTCCTGCTTAGGGCGTGATCAGATACTTTTATATGTTCCATGGTGTAAGTGGGCTAATATCCATGTATCCCTACCACACACTGAAGATCATTTCCACCCTATAATACGTGTCTAGTTTTTCCTGTGCATACTGTATTTAGCAACAATCCTTTTTTTTTCCCGAAGATTTTTTATTTTCCTTTTTATAGTCAACATAGCTCTCATAAAAAGATGGTGGACTGACAACTTTGGCAGATGAAACCTGGCTTATCTGTACAAGAGAAATAGCGAAAAGAATATGGCAAAGTAATCTTCCTTTGGTGTTCCTAGTATCGTGCATTATCCTTGAACAGGAAAAGTATTCTTCATAACTGAAGGCAGAAGGCCCTGTTATGGTTCAGCTATCACGGATATGTTACAGTGGTGATGGTTAAGTATAGCAAGGCTTTACTTTCAACCATTTATTCAATAATTCTCAGAGACAGGAACACTGTCAGATGCTAATACTTACTTCTAGCCATAAAACCTATACATGTGACTCCATGATTCCTGCTGCCAAATGTTTTCTTTCACAGAGCTTAAAAGATCAGGACAAACAGAGAATTAGACTGGAGAATTTATGTCACTCTACAAGTTTACATTATTCACACTGTTTTAAATATGTCTCAGATATAAATTGGAGATCAAGGGCTGCTATGCTTAGGAGCCTAAGTTCCTCACATAGTCAGAGGGAGAGAGACTCTGGAGAAGGTTTTGAAAGCACCTGAAATAGAGACCTACTGATGGAATAAGTGGCCACAACTTGAGATATAACAATAAGGAGTTTAGAGGTAAATTACTTCTCCCCTGTTAATGGCATAAAACTGATTGCCACAGGTTCCCCTAGATCATCATGTGTCTGACTGGTTTTGGTAAGTTTTTTCTTCCTTTTGATGTATGAAACCTGACTGGTCTGGGCATGCCTCACTTCATTGCTGCTGAAGAGCTTTGGGCAGTTAGGGTGTTTCTGTGTATATGAAATTTACATGACAAGGGGCTGATATGCAATAGAAAGAAAATGGATAGTGTTTTGTAGAATTACTGATTTAGTATAGATTATAAATTATTTTCTGAACAGTGCAATTAACAAAACATATTTGTCATTACCTCTCCCCCAGATCCAGTCACCTCCTTTCCCCTCTCATCCCCACCCAGCATTATAAAGCAATATATAATACCTGTGTTATACGTGTACTGGCTAGGGAGCCATCTAATTGCTCTAAACAAAGCAAGTCTGATTTCTGTCTGGCTTTTTTATCAGTCAGAAACTTATTTGAGTCTCTGTCTTCAATTCAGTCTTTTTTTTCTGTGAAATTTGTTGGAAGTTGTCATTGAGAAGTCTTCTGTTATTTGTAATTAGGTTTAAAATGTCCAAAAAGATCCCTATGAAAAGACAATGTGATGTATCCATATATACATATAAAATTAATATTACAACAATATTGCTGAATAATAAAGATATAAATGCCTTTATTTGTAGCTAGATATTACCTATATGAATAGATAGGTAAAAAGAGATAACGTGATCTCATACTTTCATTCTGTTAGAAACAGTCCATGGGTCAGGAACTGGGATGCCCCCCCCCCCCTTCCCACTCCTCTCTGCTACCTTGAATTTCTAGGTAAGTGTTTTTAAAAAAATGCCATATGTCTCAATACCAATGGAAAACAGCATAATTTCAAAAAAAAAGGAACAGCTCAGACCACCACAGCCCTGAAGCCACACTCACACTTTTTTTTCTAAAGGACAAGAGGAGAAAAAAGTAGGAGAAAGAGAAACTTCTGCTGCTTTCTCCCCATCAGTGAGGTTACACTGATTGTGTTGCAATATGTAATCAAAAATGCTTATCCTATTTTCCATCTGTTGAAACCAGTTGGAGGGGTGGGCAGTTTTTTATCTCTTGTATAACCTACTCCTCATAACTCCAGGGGGGGGTGTGGGCAGATGCCCTTTGTTAACGGGCCAGCTGTTAAAACCACGTGGAGCAATGTTCCTTATCTCTTCCACGACCCATCCTCCCTCTGGGGGATATCTTCTGTTAATGGGCCATTAAGGCTTTCTGCATGACTGAAAACATTACATCATCCCATTGCGAGATGCTCCACCCAGTGTGGGAAGCCAACTGTTCCTATCTAGATAAAAACTGAGACCCAAGTATCCTGTTTTTCCACTGGATTTCCCAGAGGAGGACTGGACCCATCTTGCTACCACTGGACCCTTCTATAGGATCATCCCTACTCCAACAGAACCACATCTATAACTCCAGGAGGATTTATTTGGACTGCTTCCAACACCCTGACCAACAGAGTGTCAGGTCATATTCTGAGTCTGTCAGGGTTTCTAGGATTTTTGTTTTCTTGGGTTTTGTTCTATTACGTTTGTATTTTTATTATTCCGAGTAAAGAACTGTTATTCCTATTCCCATATCTTTGCCTGAACACCCTTAGCTGCAAAATTATAATAATTTGGAGGGAGGGGTTTTACATTCTCCATTCCAAGGGAAGCTCCAGCTTTCCCTGGCAGACACCTGTCTTTCTAAACCAAGACATTGATTTGTCAACATCTCAGGGATCACAGAGGAGCAAAAGAGCTATAGGTGAAAACAACAAGGGAAAGCCAGTGCCAGTGTGTGGGCACCATGCCAGACAGAGGACTGTGGCTGAGTGGCCACACAGGAGGAGGCATCATCCCCAGCACTGCAGCCTGAGCGTCTTCTCATGCAACTTTACAATTTGGGGTTTGGCAGCCTGTGCCAAGTGGGTTTGCTATAACAGTGTGAGAAGTGAGCATTGAATCAGCCCCACCTGCATCAGGTAGAAACCCCATCTGAGATTCTGTCCCAGCTCTGAACCACTCAAAGTAGTTTTTGCATGAGACAGATTGGATTTTAATTATAAAAACTAAAATCATATTATTTTTTCCAGGTGTTTGGAAGTCCAGCCAGCAACCCGGTCCCATACTTTTCTTTTATCCTGAGGAAAGGGGAGGCATGGTGAGAAAATTGGACAGACAGCTATAAAATTACAGGTGAACCTATTCACATATCAAACTCCATGTCAACAGGCAAAGAAAAAAGACATTTTTTTCTTTCTTATTTCTCACCATTTACTTTGAGAAACAGGATAGTATGTCATGCTATGACTGATCAAGTAAAGTGATCCATCAGATTGCCACGTCCTGCAAAATCCATAGCTTCTTGATACTAAATTTCTACCTTTTCAGCTGCATCATTTGTACCAAACAATTTCAGGATAGGTAATTTTTTCAATGAATAGCTATCAAACAGCCAAAACTTAAATAATCTTTTGTCCTATACAATGTCTATCTAATGTCTTAAAGGCAGGCAGCAGTGGTCAGACAAAGAATACTATGAAAAGGTAAAATACTGCTGCCTTGAGCGCACTGGGAGCCTGATTACAAATCTAGTTCTTTGTCTTGTTTGCTCACCTCCCAAAAGTATCATGTTTTTCATCAGCAGGTGTAAAGCAAAAATCAATCCTTTTTAACTTAGGAATCCAATTTCACTAAAATGTGATTAAATATAAAATAATGAAATAAGCAAGAAATGCATTCAGGAAGAACTAGTCTAGGCAGCAGCTTCGTACTACTAAAATCAAGTGATAAACTGCTATCCAAAATATTGACTAAGTGGTTAGCCAAGCTGTTATCCACTAAAGCTGTGTGCCAGGAGGCAGCATCATCATCCTGAACATGCTGCTGTCCTCAGTCTTGAACTTTGCATGAGAGAAAATGAGCCTGAAAGTAAAAGATACATGAAGACTTGCAGAGTAAGTAGACAGAGGAAAGAGAGGCTACATGAAAGGTAACAATGCTTCCACAGGAATTATGTAGATCTGTGGGAAGAATGAGAAGTTTTCTTTACAGATGAAGCAAAAGAGCACATATTTGAATGCTCCTGTTTCCTGGCAAACTAAGAAATTTTTCTCTTTTTTTTTTTTTTTAATTATAAACTAGTTTTATATCAGCAGATAAGCAGTATACAGAAAAAAAAATTAAAATAAAATCTTATCCTGAAAGTGCCTTGTCTTCCTAAGAGAATACCTGTGGACAGACACAAAGCCACTCCCACAGAGTGAATGCATGTGGTGGGGATAATGGAAGAAAAAAATAATCTTGATACAAATCAAACTTTCCACTTTTTTTTTGTTCTTTTTTCTTTTTTTTTTTCCTTTTTTTAATCAAAGAGATTTAGGATATTCATAAACCCAAATCTGTTCCCTCAAATGATTTCAACAGCGTGAGGCAAGTTCATTAAAACAATGTATCCCCAGTCTTTCAGCAGAGACAAGTTCTCCGTAGGACAGTGATTTTGCTTATCTGGGAAGAGCTTCTTGCTGAGTTCCCGCTGGTTTATTCAAGACTGGTGCTGGGCTCCTGTTACTCTTCTCCGGCTGAAAGTTAAACTGGTTTCAGCTAGTCAGTGCTGCCTGACAGACCTAAATAAGGCAATGTTGAACATACAGACCACACTCTGATACAGAATATGATTACCATGGGAAGCCTTCCAAATTTGAAACAGCCAGGAATTTTAACCTTGGAGCCAAGGCACTTCTAATAAGGGGGGGAATTGCCTTCTGAATTTCATTTGCAAAGTAATGGTAATGGGAAAAGAAGTAACTTGTACATACTCCTCTTGTCTTCTAATAAGAATAAGAAGGATAGTAATATAGAATATTCAAACCCCAGATTATCTTAACCAAAGATCCATATTTTAGTCAGAAAAACAAATGATAAAAAAATTGTACACACATAGTGATGAAAAAATGTGAAGCCTGAACATATGTGTAACATTTTGGTTTGAAAGTTAGGGTATCTGGGTTCAGATAGAATTACATTCATGTGTCACATTGTTAAGCAGGGAGAACGTGTTCAAAAAAATGTGTTCTTTTCCCAACTCCATTACTTGGTCTGAAAAAACATTTTATTTCTCATCTTGCTTCATTCACTGTAGCTACAAAATATAATTTTCATTACTTTGGACTATATTTTTTTGTCTGTAAGGGCTCAGGAGGGGATGTGAGATATTAGTTAAACAGGAAAGTGTTTCTCTATCCTTCACACACAGAGTTCCAGTCTTACATCCCAGATATGTGTCTCACACTACAGCTCTTGCATTTTTAAAATAGATATCAACACTTATATCTCTGGTTTTTGAATACTGTACAACCTCACGCGAAACCTGAAAAAATCATCTGCCAAAGCTTTGACATATGTACATGTTCCTTTACAAAATTAGGTGCTCACAGCACACCTCTTTCAGCAGAAATCTTGCCTTATAAAAAAAAAAAAAAACTTGGGAAGATCTAGACACAGATATAAGTTTTTTTTTCCATTTGCTAGTGCTTCTTCATAATAACCGCAAAATCATAGTTATTCCCAGCTTTGAATGACTCTCATTTTTGTAGAGTAAGATAGCTGTTGTTGATTTTCATGATCAAAAACTCATGTTATTTCTATGATGTGAGGGCAATGGTGCCAATACACGGACATTTGGACAGCAAAGATATTTTCTTTAAAAATTGCTATTCTTTTACACGAGTAAAAACTCAGTAGAACAACTGTATGTTGCAAGGAATTCTGAACTCAAAATTGCATTTAAAAAGTCCCAGGATTATCACATCATTTCACATGACTTTCATACTTTCACAGCCCAAGAAACATACTTAAGTGAATTAATTTAATTTGTGAAACAAGCAAAACACCTTCTTCATATTCTATAAAATACCTTCTTGCATCTTATTAATGAAAGATGCAGGATTCACTCAGAGAAGGTACATATAGTTATTAAATTTGAAACTATATTTACCACGATTAATCACTCATTAAGCCTACTGACACAACAATAAAACAATTTGTTCAGAAAAATTTGTACCTAGAATAGAAACATTGAATTTGCTTCTCACTCCCATTTAAGATAATGTAATCAGCAGCAAAGCAGAAAAGAAAAAAGACAGGCTGCGCTGTGTATGGGGAATAATTTATTAAAAGCCAACTGTCTTAACTCAGAATCAGTGTTCACTAATTCATTAATAGTGTTAGGCTCCCAGTAGAGCAACTCCTTTAGGAGTGCTTTGCTTTGTAGGAAGTACTACAGGGATAAATGTGAAACAGAACTTTTTCTGTAACATAACAGTATTTTCTGGCCATCTATCAATGTCTTTCTTTTTTGTCTTTGTTTTTTGGTTGCTAATTAAACTTTTGGGGTTTTACTTCTAAAAAAAGTGTAGGTTTTTTTCTTTTAATCTTTAAGAAAACAAAAGCTATCAAGCCTTGTAGCTATGAGATGTATTTTCCACCTAAAAATAGTTGCAAAGCTTGGTGAAGGCAAATGGTTTGTGTAATCTCATTTCAACATTTTATTTGCAAAAAAAAATCTTCCCAGTGAGAAATAACTCTGAGCCACCTTACTGAGTTGGTTGAAGGGAAATAAAAATCACAAATGGTGAAAGCTGCTGTGTTTTAGGGATAGGTTAATTTCAAAGAACATCTTAGATGAATACATTATTGTTTCTCATTTAATCAGTGTTGCAGACATATTAGCTAATTTTAAGTGGAGCTTAAACACCATATCTTCAAACTCAGTTTAACCTCTGTCTAGAGATGAATGCAAAGTGATTTCCCCCCTCAGGTTAATAGTTCATATGGCAGGGTTTCTATATACTTTTCTATTTAGTTTAATCTATTTAGGGTCATGGCTCCTGACCTTTACTTTGAGTTCAGATGAAGCCCAAACATTGAGACTGATCCCTCTTGCAGCTGCTCATCGTTTGGTACTATATGCAGAAAACAAAGCAAGTAAACAGATAGTCTAGGAAGTTATACACTGTGTATCTGCCTTCCTGCTTTTCCAGATAAAATACTTAACCATTCTCTTCTTTTTTTCCTTGCTGTTGCTCAGGCATGAATGTCCATAGCAAATGGTGACAGCGGTAGGAGGCAGTGAAAGGGGTGGGTGGGGGTGGGACATGAAAGGATGTGACAGTGGTGACTGTTCTTATGGAAAGTCTAGGGGGAAAGGTCAGCCAAACACCTAAGTACTCTTGCTTCATAATTCCACGTTCCAGAAAAATTGAAACAATACACTCTAACCTTGAAAGAGAAACTATCAAAACATGTGCTAGTATCCAGAGTAGAAGAATAAGAATCAAAATGGAGCAAGCTATACCACTCTCAGTTTACACCTATGAAAACGTACTCTGAAATGGGTTTTTTATATCCCAACCCTTCCTGAAGCCAACTCAGTGTGAAGCTAATGTAAGGCTGGCCTTGAAATGTAGTTGAAAGAGAGAAAGGGTTTTCTTTGGTACGCAGCTTTGACTATTTGCCAGTCACTCAGTAGAAATTAGCAACCCAGAAAGAGGTACTTCCCAGAGAGCACAGTCCTCAATGACTGGCAGCACATTTCCTCATCTGTGTGTACACATCATTTCAAATGGCTGCACTGTTTCCTAAGGGACTTTTCTTTCCAGAGGGAAATTTTCATCTGTCACATGCATTTTTCATTCATTGCTGATTTATGCTTCTGTGAATTACATAGAAACCATAGCAAAGATAGCCATTAGAAATGTGGAAAAATCACGCAGAGCTATTGAAAGATTTTAGAAACATTCATGGTATATACTGGTATTTTATAGGGCTGTACCTTCTTTTCACTAAACAGAACTGATCCCTGTACAGTTTGCTAAGTCACAGACTAAGGATGTGACACAAGCAAATGCATCATGTACTTCCAGCTTTTGTGTCATTATTGTTAAAATGCCTTAAAATGTCTATCTCTAGATGAAAGATCCTAAAAAACATAAAAAGGCCCCTAATGGGGACACTCACTCAGTGTAGAGTTTTCACAGGAAGCCTCTCAGAGAATGGAGAAATTTGTAGCTAATCCCCAGGAAACAAATGGGCACATGGTAGATGTGAACTCAGAGTTGCCCCATGGCTTTCTCAAGATGCTGGAGCAGGAAGCTGAATGAGCAGAGGTTATTCTTTGAGAAGATTCTGGGGGTGCTTCTTTTGTTACACCTTTTACCCTATAACAAAGAAGCCCATCCTCCTCCAACTGTCCTCCTCAATGGTAGCATCCGCCCAGCTCCTGCGGCCTATGTACACAAAGTTCTGCTCCATGGGTCAAGTTTTGGCCACATCACTGATGCCATGGGGGCAGGCAGCAAGGTTTATGCTCCCCAGAGTTTCCAATGAGGGGCCCTCACTGTGTTCTGCAGTGCCCTTTCAGTGGGTTTTGTGTCTATCAGATTGTAGGAACAGTTGGGATCTGTCCAGACCACTTGGACTCAGGGTGTAGCATGGATATGGATAGGAGCTCAGCATTCGAGACTCTGCATGTATGCCAGGAAAGACCACCAACAAAAGGCCTGGTAACTTCAAATGGCAGATCTATGAACCACTTGCCTCGGTTTCATTTCCTAAATCCCACAGCTTCTCTCTTAATAGAGCATTTTTAAGCGTCTCCCTACCATTTTTCTATGCTTTGCCTGATAAAAACTTCAACAGAATGGTTTTTTTGGGTTGGTTTGTTTGTTTGTTTGTTTTGGTGGGGTTTTTTTGGGTTTTTTGGGGTTTTTTGTCAACTTTAAGCATCTGGTTCTTTTATTTTAATATTTATTAACTTATTTTAGGGTACTCAAAACAACATGAGAATGCAGCTCCAGTGCCACAGGGAACTCAGCTCATTTGGAAACACTTGGATGTTTGCAGTTAATCTCAGAGCCAGGATCTCATCTTAAGGGTCCTCTCTGCTGAAGCATAGTGTGGACTCACAAGCTTTAATTCATGATCCTGATGCTGTGCAGTGTATAAAAGTGATTACAGTTCTTTCAGTTTTATCATATCAGGCTAGAAATTTTCCCAGAGCTCTTGACAAGTTATTTACATTACCTGTTTTGCCTCTCTGGGTACGCAGTTTTGTTGCATAAAGGACTTATCTGTTCAAATGTTTAATGCTTCATCCCTGCCTGGAAGTGTTCAAGGCCAGATGGATAGGACTCTGACAAACTTGATTTAGTAAGTGGCATCCCTGCCCATGGCAAGAGTATTCAACAAAGCCCCAGACCAATTAAATTACTAAAAATAAACCACTATAATGAGCAATAGACAAAAACAAAGAACTACATACCTACAATTTTTTATAGCACTTCATAGTATCTTTTTTCCTCCTCAGTACAGATATATTTAATTAACCAAGATGGGTTGCTAATTAACAGCAGCTTGTTTGGCATTGCTAGCTAACAAAAACATATTTTCCAAGAATTCCACTGATTTCATAGAAAGATCTGAGGGCCATGCAAAGTGTGGACCTTATTTATAAAGTCCTTATAAAAAATTAGATTTCATAGACCTTAGAGATTTTCTTTTCCTTTCCCTTTTTCCACGACTGTACAACTTAACAGATTCTCCCAGTATTTGAACATCTGGAATGAGTCATGTGTTCCTTTAACATGGGCTTCAATTCCAAGGTTTTACTTGACCCTTTTACTGAGAGAGTCCAGCAGGGTTTCTTAAGACATAATGTTGTCTTTAACTACAACACAGCGCAGTGCAAAAGTATCTAAATGTAAAGCTGATTTAGAAGGTTGTGTTGGTTTGATTACCTTTTTCATATTCAAATCAGTGAGACCATCAGGGGAGGAAGGCCAGACCGAATGCAGACCCCCGGGTCAATTTTCCTATTGCAAAGGTCAGTCCTTCAGTAAAGATTCACCACAGTAAAGATTATCATGTTCAGGTATTATTCTGCATTTCATGTTTATGCAGACATTTAATAAAGTGATGTTGCAACTGAAAGAAATAAATGTAGTAAAAAAAATTTCATATATTTTATATATTAAATTATACGTAAAAATATTTAATATTTCAAAATATTAATGACATTTCATCTATTTACTTCTCTTTTACCTAGTACCAGGAAAATTTTCCATAGCTCTGGCAGCTATGAAATAAATGCATTTTAAAAATCTTTCTGTAGAAATTGCAAATATGAAAGACCAATCACTGACTCTGTTTGCAGAAATGTTATGAATAAATGTTATTGACATCAGTGAAGCAAGTCTGCGTTTATGTTGAGTGACCTGAGATCAGGATTCAATTTGTGTTAATTAATTACTGATGACTCTCAGTTGGTGCATATATTTTCAAAGCACATATCTTAACTTTATCATGTTTACAAAATACTGTTATAATTTATAATTTACAAAATATTACAGCAACGATTTGAAATGTTTAACCTTATTGCAGTGACACTACAGAATGGATGATTATTATGGCTATTACCCTAAAGAATCTGTACAGGAAGCAATCTTGCATGAATGAACATATGTGAGTGAAATCTAGTTTTTTATCACCTTCTCTCTCAAGAACTGTTTGAGAAGTGGTAAACATGAGAAATAACAGTCTGGACCATGAGGGGTTGTTTTAACACACACAGGCCAAGAGCTCTCCCAAGGCAACTAATGGTGGACAGAGCATCTTTACCCTTCAGGCTGACCCATAAAAACAATGTTGAAAGGAGGATTCATATAACATAATCTTTCTCTGATCCCCTGCCTGAAAAGTTTGATCAATGCCAGGACAAAAGTTATCACTAGGTCAGGTTGTCAGCTGTTGGAGCTCCCTGTGAAATCTGTTGGTTATCACTGACTAATTCAGATTTCTGGATTTTTTTTCAGAAAATAAATTTTACATTTTTTTTTTCCGTCTCATTAGTCATTCAGATGAGGTCTTGGATAGACTAATTCTGCTGCTAAGGAAGAACCAAGTATTTCCGAGTAATTGAATTCACACAGTGAAAATCTTTTGGATTAGATGGGACTGTAAGAATAACAGAGTTCTTCTGGCTTTCTTCCCTCTTCCTGCCAAGTATGCTGATCTTTAACCTAACAAAATTCAACAGTATTGGTTGTACTGTGCAGGCCAATGCATAAATCCTTTTGTTCATTTTTTCCAGTTTTAAGTATTAAAAGTGCATAAACAGATGATCTGAGGCTGATTTTCACCTCTAGACTTCCTTTTGAGCCCAAAGAGCACAGTTGCAGAAACTATAATTATTCCAGGAAAAAAAAAAATCCTTTAATTGAGATGTTGGAGCAAAAATCTAGTTTTGGACAAAAGTAGTGATAGTTTTTCCCATATGGCTGAGTTCGAATTAAACAGTCCATACAAAACTGCTTTTCTTCTGTACCTAATAATAAATTTGTACTTGGGCTCAAAACAGTTTCAGCCTACCTGATCTTCTATTCTGTTTAGTGCCTGCTAATCACTGATAATGGAACAAAACTCGGTACTATTCACTTTTGATATTGGAGACACAAAGCACCTGCCTTTCCTTTGTTCTTAAGCAAGTCTTCCTCCTCTTCTTTGGGAAGAATATTTACATTTTTTCTTAAATATTTCTGAACATAACAGGAAGGCTAATTTGGTGACAACACAATAGTAACACATAGTTAGTATTCATATGTTTTTCTTTTCCGTTAGGGAAGAAATTAATCATTGACTCAGATAGTCCTCTTGCATTACTCTATTACATCCTGGATATGTCATATAAATGTCATATAAAAAATTCAATTCCTATACACTGTGGAGCCTTAAGACTAGCAGTGTTTTATTTATCTGTAGTACTATTCCTTATAACAGCAAATATACCACCTAAATGTGAATTTTTAATTTTCATTTAGATGTATAGAAATATGCCTGTGTTTCTCTGTGCTTCTTTAGTGATTTCATTATTCTGCACAGAAACACTCCTGTCATCTGACACTCACTTCCCCAGCTGCACATTCAGATGACTGATAACTCACACTATATCTGAATCTTAACCAATTTATCAGAAAAAATGTGCTTTGGGCAGTGACTCTTAGTGTTTCAGCTGTCTATTCCACACAGGAGCTTAACAGCTTTTCCAGTTATCTTGACAGATGGGTAGATATCGTAACCTTCAGATTTTTCTAAAGTTTCACCTAATCTGTTGTACAGAAAATATAGCTCGTCAATAGGAGCTTAGAAAAGAGTTTTTAGGAAAAAAATCAAGGCTTTAGATCACTTTTTCTCTGTGTGATACTATAGTGATAAAGCAGTTTTCATAGAGTGACTTCTACAATTGAAAAGTCCCCATCTGAGCACATCCTAACTGAAGTGATTTTCTCGATGGCATCAGATGGATGCTGAGTCAAATATAATCAAATTATAAACTACATTAGGCAGAGGGCACCTGTAGAAAAGCAGATGGGGAAAATGCAAGTCACAAATCATTTCTCTTGTGAATTGTGGAGTAACTGTAATCCACTGATTACTTGTGGGAAGTTCTTACAGGTTTATGACCATCATAACAAATAAACATGGAAATGAATGTGATGTTTTAACCATAAAAATGCATTTCTCTTTCCTGAAAATTATACAGATTTCAGTAACTAACAAAATGGTTAGTTTTGGTTGGGTAGCTGAAAAAAGCATCAAAACATTAGTATTGTCAATCTTAGTTCTGTTGTAAATTCTAGCTTTGAGATAACCTTAGAAAATTTGTTTATCTTTTTCAACTATCCATTCTCTGTACTAAACAAAATATTAAAAATATCATGAAGTGAAGCTTGCTGCCTCAGGACAACAGCCTCCTACACAAGCAATTTCACTTAAAAGAAAAGGGGACAATTCTGTCCTTTTCTATATGACTTTACAGAGTCCCCTTGGCAGAGTGCTCCATACTATTGTTAACTTCAAGAATTTAAATGCTTGAAAATACGCTTCTACTTCCCCACAGATCTATAAGATGAAAAAAGAATTTGGAACACAGGGAAGAAGACACTGCAGGATTTGAAGGAAAGCACCATGGATGACAGGAGGAAGACAGGAGACCAGCATAGAGAGTAAGGATCTCCCACTCACAAGAAGGAAACACAAGAAGGAAATACATAGGCAGTGGGAGAAGGGTTATGCTTCCCAGGAAGAACATTGGGATACTTCTCTGGAGTGTATGGTGGGATCAGAAAAGCTGAGGCATGGCTGAACCTTGTCAAAGGATGTGAAGAATGACAAAAAGGGCTTCTACAGGTACATTATTGAGAAAAAGAAGACAAAAGAAGTTGTACTTCTCTCTGAGAGATGAGACAAGAGTCTTGAGGGAACCAGAAAATTCAGTTGCTAAGCCACTCCTTATTATGTTTGAAAAATTACACCAGTTAGGCAAAATCACCAGTGTCAGGAAAAGGGAAACATTGCCCCCCATTTTTAAAAAGGTAAATTAAGGACCATGGGAACTACCTACTAGTTACCTTCACTTCTGCGCTTGGTAAGATCATTAAACAGATCTTCCTGGAAGCTATGCAAGGCATTGGGATAACAGGGGAGTTTCGAGAGAACCAACACAGCTTCACAAAAGGCCTGACTACTCTGGTCATCTTCTACCACGGAGTGACTCTGTTGTTGGAAAATGGAAGAGCAACTGGTGCCACCTACTTCAACATCTCCCAGGCCTTTGTCACAGTCCCACAGAACATCCTTGTTGCCAAATTGAAGACATACAGATTTGATGGATGACAGTTTTATGACATACAGATTTGATGGATGACAGTTTTATGTATAAGGAATTAGCTGGAGTTGACTGGATGGCTGTATGGTCAGAGCTGTAGTCAATGCCTCAATGCTCAAATGGGGTTACCCTTAGGGGCTCATACTGGTCAATACATTTGTTAGTGGTATAGGCAGGACAGGTACTAATAGGATGAAGGTAACATTTCTAAACTAAAAGAGCTTAAATTTAGCTTAGATATAAGGAAGAAACTTTACAATCAAGGTGGTAAGACACTGGAGCAAACTGCCTATAGAAGCTATGGATGCCCCATCTTTGGTGGAAGCAGCTTGGGCTAGTAGATGCCCCTGACTGTGGCAGGAGAGGTGTAAGGAGGTACTTTTTAAAAGCCCCTTCCAAACCAAATCATTGTGTGATTTTATGACCAGCTCCTCCAGCCTCTTCTGGTTGTCAGCTGGTGGCGTGCCTCTGAGGGTCTTATGAATCTGAGCATTGGACTCATCCAACTGGGCATCACTGGACACCAAGTTTCTGTAAAAATCCCAGTCCTTTCATGTCAAGAGTGTTCATGTTGGAGAAAGACCTTTGTTGATTTACCAGTGTTCATGAAATATGTCCAAAGCAACCTTCAAACTACCTCTAAGATTATAAAAGTGCTATATGGATAAAAAAGATTCATCTAAGGATGCCAAATTCAGTTACTTGTCATGTAACTGCTATAATACTGTGTCATATCATCTTCATTTCTACATAGTCTTTAAATTTTCCTTTATTTTCAGAACATTTGGGTCAAAGAATGACACAGGCATTGACACTTATTTTATATTTGCAATGTAAACATATCTCGTAACACATCTTGTTAAGTCCTCTTGAGAGGGACATTATACACACTCACATACATTTATAATTTAAATAAAAAAGGTACCTGAAAGGTGAAACAAACAAAAAGAGTACATGGACATGAGGAAGTTTCCTCACCAATATGCAGCTTCCCATTAATCAAATAAGGATAAAATACCAGTTTTCATAATTCCAGAATTCATTAGACATCGTGCTCTAGACTTCATTTTTCCTTCACTTGTCACAAACTGGTGTAAACAATGGGACTTAAATCTTGTAGAAAATTCAAGTGTTTAATAGTTCATGAATATAAGAGCTCCAAGTTTGTTAACAGGAAGTGATAAATTCTATTTGGCTTAATGAAATGACTGTGTTAAGAAGTCCCTATGAGCATGTTTTCTTAATTTTTCCTTCTTCCTTGCAACAAAGCCTTTTACATACTTCAAGAAAACATATTCCTTCTACTTTCTCTATAATATTCCCAAGATTTCTGTGGAAAACCAAACTTTGTTGATAAAGCAAGTATGACTCTTGTTTTATAAAATACAGTCCTTACACAGTCCTCAGTTCATGTACTGATACACATGGGAAAGCTGCAACTTATACATAGGCTTTCCAATAATTACTCCTCAGCTTTCTTTACTTCTTTTGACTACAAGGCTTCCAGGTGACATTTTAGCTATTCTTTTCTCTCCCTATAAATAATAAGTCTTTGCTTTTTGATGACCCAGTAGGCTGGAAATGATGCTCAGCACTTCAAGAAGCCATGGCTGTTACAATAGAAATGCAGCAGAACTGCAATTTGATATGCAGATCTGCATCTCAGGTCTACTTCCCAATTAAACATGGCAAAAAAATTCTGAAAAAGAATATTTATTCTCTTGTTTAGTCATAATTCCTTAGCACCATCAATAGAACATAACCAAGAGCTTGAAAATTGCAAGAGACTTAGAAAATACAACCGCCAATTAATGCTATACTAGAATTGTGATTTCTAAAAATATAAGAGCAAGAAAATTAGTTACACAGTTCTGTCACAAACTTTTGGAATTTTTTTTGTTCCTGTTAAATGTGTGCTATCTTCAGTATTCATTAACACTTTTGAATACTCTTTTACCTATGCCATGCATTACCTAAGAACAAATGCTGTAACACTGGTTGAAACAGATTAACATATACATTTGATCACATTCAGCAGCCCAATGGACTGCTGCAGTAATAAAAAGATGTGCTTTGCCCACCAAAGAATAGACTTCATACTGACAAAATATTTTTACAGAGTCTAATTTTTTTCGTTGACTAAAAGTTGTTAGTCCTGTAATATCGATTCCACTGAGAATTAAAAATTTGAGACTCAGCATAGAAATAAATCTGATAAAAACACTTCATTAATATGTTTATTAAGAGTCTGAAAATATTTGCATTTTAAAATTTGTTACTGTTCTCATTTTTTTAAATTGTTGTACTGAGTGTTGCTTTTTAAACCTCTAATCATTCTTTGACTTCATCATCTTGAAACAACAGGATGTTTAGATCAAAGACTGTAGACAAATCCTAGAATAAAGCCAAATAACTTGCCATTATTGAAGGCAATGCTGACATTGTCAGCAATTTTAAGAAGGAAGTCTTATTACAAATTAAGGATACATGGAAATCAGCAGCATGGACATATATACTTTACAAGACATATTCTAACATATTGAAGTACATATTGCCTCAGATGCTATCCAATTTATTTCAAAAGGATATCACAAAAATAAAATACTGATCATAGTCAAATTACATTAGTCTCCATATTTTACTGAAAAATTTCATGACTGAGTGATCTTGATGTTAAAATTATACTCTGGACATTTAAGCATTGATCTTTGATGTGTGTTATAAGAGCAAGTAATAATACCTTTATAACAATGCAGCAAGCAGAAAGTGATCATGCTTCACTATTAAGCTAGGTGCAGCCAAAATCCCTGTATGGAAAAGTCTAAACACTTATTAAGTTCTTTTCACATTCCCTATTTCTGTCAAGTTGCAGTGACATTTGCTCAAATTATTTTCTTCACTTGTGATCTATTATTGATTCATGGCCTTTTTTTTTGTGTCACAAAATGGTACCTCAGGCTGTAAAAATCAAAAGTAGGTTTACTAGAGCTGGGCAAAACTTGTATTCTACCAGAAGTGATTGGTTAACCAAAACTGTTACCAGATGCTTGCTGAATAAGGGAAAAAAAAGGAAGGAAAGTCATGAGTTAAACCTAAGAAAATAAAAGGTAAAAAATTTTAGTATTTCACTTTAGTCTTTCCATTTTCTCTGGGTTTAAGTTGTTCTTTCTTTCAACATTTACCAGGTGTCATTACAGCTTCATAAAAATCCTAATATGAACCAACATTTTTCATTTTTTTTAAATGCATTGAGATGATTTTTTCTGAACTTTACATTTTACCGGTGATACCAAAATTGCTTTCACTTTTCGGAGTGCCCTCAAAACTATTTATTTCTTTTTATCATTTTTTTCTGTGGATCAAAGGACAGTTTTACACAACTTTGATTGCAACAGGTTTACTTTTTCTTCATTGATAGTTAGAAAAGGAATCTGTTTATCTGTGCAATACATTAAAAAACATATGTATAATTTCTGGGTAAGAAGTTTTGCTTATAATAAAAAAAAAAAAGGTAATTGCTCATGTGGATTTACACTGTATTCCCTCTAAGACATTTATAGCTGCAGAAGTAAATCATCTTCACCATCTTCCAGACCTGGCAGTTTCTATAGCAATGGCAGCTGACTCTTCAGCTTCAAAAAGATAACTCTATATGAAATAAAATTAACACCTCCTGAATGTGATTCTGACAGTACTTTCAAGTTATGAAATCCATTAAACTCCTCTTTTACTATAGTGCCTTCTAAGGTATACAACCTCTGATGAAGGAAATGCATTAATGATCAATGTGTGTGCACATTTGTGTTTGCATTTTCTCCCCATAGTCCCCATGGCTGACTGTTCAAGGGTGACAAAGTCACAAAGACACAGAGATCTCCCGTTGTTGCCATCAGCAGTATTCTGTCTGGGAAATAATGCAGGAGAAACGAGGAAGGATTCATGTGAAACATGGCTTTTGCTCTCCTTCCCCAGGCTTCCAAAACAACTTTTTAGTTCAAGATGGTAATACATGGAAAACAAAAACTTGCAGTTGTTTGGACTTACCTGAAACTAAATAAATCTTAGCAATGAAATGCTTATGGAGACAGTAATTTCCATTACATAACAGCAGGAAAAAATTGTTTAGAGAACTATCTGAAATAAGCAATGGCAATTCACTATAAAAGTGTCAACTTTGATTAACTGCAATAGTCACTGAAAAATTACTTTTTATTTTATACTTAAGTCAAATATAAGAACATATTCATTTGTATGGATTAATTTTAAGCAAAAAACAAAGCAAATTTTTTTTTACTGGAAAAAAACCTGAGTGCCACTTACACTTCCTCTTGCCAGCTCCTAAGATTTTATCACATATCTTGTGATATTCAACACTGGCCTGTAATGTTTCTTGACCTTTAAACCAATCATAAAATTTCTAGGGAATTAGTTTTTGGATTTTATCACCTGTGGACTGCAACACTAACATATTAGCTGTCCACAGCATCAGAGCAGAACAGCCAATTCCTATTGCACAAAACACTTCAAAAGTCTTCCATATGCTATTCTAAACTGAGACCCTGGAATCCAGCATCTCACCCATACATAACTTACCTAACTCCACGTCCTCCAAGAGCCAAGATTTCCCCTGTTTTTCTTGTATAGAGAAGTAGAGATGCTTTAGATTTGCTTGCAGCCATTGATGCCTTTCAAATCAACCGTAGTCCTGCAAGATAGGGGTAGCATTTAATTTACAAGGAATACTTTGAATCCTCATTTACCATTCAAATGTGAAACAGTGAGGTTTGAAGCCTCTGTATGAATGTCATTTGATATGTACTGCTTGATTCTTTAGAAGTAGTTTACAGTTTTCTCATGCACATTAGTGATTCAAAAATTGCTGCTTATTTTTGTGCATATTATTTGTAGTCTTTCAATTCTACTATAGCAGATCCTTCCACACACATAAAACCTGAGTCACCCTAGATATTTCAGATGAGACAATGCTCACACAACATTATTTTGCTCCACAGCTTTTAGAACCCAGACTTCCCTCTACAGAGGTGCCTTACACAAAACAAATATTAGATTTCCATTAATATCTCCTAATATTCAATGTTCCTGCAAAACCTATGATCAGTGATTTCATTCAGTAGAATATCCACAGACATTAAGCACTAAAGGTGGAAAAGGAAGGGGAGTAAATTACTGTGAGCATATGGGCTTCTTTTGTAGACAAGAATGGGGGGTCTGACTCAGCAGGCCTGCTGTAGAAAACTTAGACTTCAAGTGCTTGACTGGGCAGTAAAATCTTGCATGCTACAATGCTTTGAATTAATTTGCAGAAGAAAACCTGCTAATGACAGCCCACAAAAATCACCAAAAAGATTGAAGATGCATAAGGACTATAGTCAATATGTTTCAAAGTCTCAAACTGATCAGGATTTGTATATAGAAAAAGAGATTATGTGCCTCAGACATGTTTCAAATGTTGAGAATTTATCCTTCCTCACACAACCTTTGTTCAAATTCCCACTTATTTCCAAACAGAATAAATACAACTTTGATGTCAGGCAAAATCTTTTTTGATTTTTCTTCTAATGTGAAGAGATCCTCAAAAACAAACAGCTTGACCAGCTGAAGGGTGTATCAACTTGACTCACATGAATGAAAAGTACAGAGTATTAACATAATGTACCACGTTTCTTTTTGCATCAAAAGAAAAGATATTTCCAGGAGTATTTTAAAGAAAATTTTGTGGTACAAAAAACAAAGAGGGAGACCGAAATTCAAGAAGACTGTGTTTTGTTTTTGTTTCTACCCTCCCGCTTATCAGGTAACATAGGAAAAGTCACTGTATATCTGGTTTTATCTTGGCCACTTAGATCATAAACTCATTGTGTAATGCCTAGCGAAAAGAGGTGTCTAGAACATAAAAGTTAATAATAACTAATAAAAGAGCTATTCAGTGCATAAAACAGAAATATTGTTTGAGTATTGAGTAAACAACACTGAGTATTGTTTGACTTCTAATTGCAAAAAGAAATACCAATGAACATCCTATTAACCACATGTATCTAGCATAAGAAACTGAACTAAGTATTTTTCTAGTTTCCTCTAGTAAGAGAACTGAAATCACTGACATAGACATACAGGTAAACATCTGGACACAACACCCACTGGTGTCTTCTTTCTCTGCTAAACTGTCTTTCTTGCTAGGAAGCGGGGGGGTTAGCTTTTATTATTGCAGAAATTATTATTCTTACATTGAAAGGAATGGAAGACATCAAGGTCACTTGATTCATAACCTAAGGCAACAGAAGAGGATGGTGAAGGAAAGAGGTTTACCACCTGTGTGGCCACTGAACCACACAAAAACAATGGATCCAATAATAAGATTAGAAGGCATAAGAGCCTTCTACATGAAGTGGTTCAACAGCTTGGCAGATCAGGACTGTTCCCTAAAGCATACTCACTAATGTGTTGTCCAGATAAGTCTTAAACATCCCTCATAAATGTGTGCAGTGTGCACAAATTTTTTCTGTATTGTAATATTCCTGCCGGGACTGGCCAAAGATCCAAACATCCTGCTTTAGTGTCTGTACCACCTAGGAAGAAATTTATGAAATATTTTGGTCCTGCTGCTTTCCGGTTCTTTGGGCATCAGGGAAATACAAAACTAAGTCAGTTGGATCCTGTAAGTCTTCTTTTCCTGTTGACTCTGGCACAAAAGTGCATATTTTGGACCTGGAAAATTGAGATCTTCTCCCTGCACACACAAGTGGGGTAGATTTCATAACAGAGGATCAGCCAGTAAGGAAAAAAATATTCCTTTACTCAAAATATTGGATAAATTTTACAGTGAGGGGGATGATATGGAATAGTTTCAACATGCTCTCATTCTGTGAATCCAGGAAAATGTGAGGAAAGCAAGAACAGCCATGTCTATTTGGAGTCTATGGACAAGGATGTGTATTTGATCATGTGGGCAAAATAAAAGTATATATCTGAAGTACACAAAATCTGAGCTTTTCCCTCTGGCTAATACAATTCCATAGCCCTGTTTTTTCTGCAGCTTGCCTGTTTTCAAAGGCAACTGGAGAAGAAATTTTAATTGTAAAATGATGAAATATTAGATATACTACATAAGAGAATGCCATAGTTCTTAATTTGTGGAACACCTACTACTCCACAACACTAGTCACCAGCACAGGTGTAGAAGTTCTCATTGATAGCAGTAATATTATTTATTGTTGCCAATTATGGAGATACTTAAAAATTACTGTTAAATAATATGCAATATGTACGCATATTATCAATATGTCATTCTTTTAAATTATAATTATTCCAATACTTAAAATATGCCATTCAGAAACTATGAAAAGTGGGAAATGTTCAGTTAGAGGCTGTTGTCTAGATAGGAAAAAGTCCAGATGGAAGGGGCAATACTCGGAAGAACTGCTTTCCTTGTAAATAAAATGAAAAATGGAGCAATTCCTGACAAGTGTTTATTTCCAGAACCAAGACAGTGGATGGAAAATCTGTTGTATGCATGCCCAAACAATATTATTTAATTTCTAAAAGCAGACAGGCTATCGTCAATGTCCCTGAGAGGAATCCCCTGCCAGGGCTGAAAGCTGAGTGTAACAAAATGACCACTCTTCTTGGGCAGCCTTCTCCAGATTTGCAGACCTGGAGCAGATCTCTGTTGGTCAGCACTGTGTGGTTTATCAGCCTGGAGCAATTTGTACTCAAGAATTCAATGGAAGGAGCTGGAAAGAGCTTCTCCAATAGGAAATCTGGCCTTCACTACTCAGGGCTCCGCCAGGGACTTCATAGTTTCACCAATAGCTTCACCACTCATTTATCATTACAGTGACATCTGTGTGCAACCACATGTAAAATAATTAAGACGTTTAAATTTTTCCTTAAAAATAAAATTATTTGAATTGCCTAACTCAAGATACTAAATTGAACTAGTTTCCACTATTCATAGATTTTGCTTTAAAATACAAAATAGAGACAAAATATGGGTGAATTAATGAAAATCTGTTCAATTGGTTATCGTATGTAAGTCCTGGATTTGGCTCTGGTTCTGTGTTTAAAAACACATCTCCTCAGTGGGTAGGAGACAGAATGCTTAACTAACAAAGCAAGAAAACCATTTAGACATGCACACTATTGGTTGAGCTTTCAGCCAGCATTTGATGAAAAATATATCATAATATAAGATGGATCAATGTTTAAAGAAATAGTACATTAATATGGCCACTTTTAGTAGCTTAGATAAACACATTTATGATACTAACATAAGGTTAGTAAGGAATTAAAAACAGGATTATTTTTATAGGAAATTTCTGTCAGATTGGGTGTGAAAAAGAGATGCTGTCCTCGCAGGAATCCTTACATCTCAGATCAGCTTGGCTTAGTTCTTCCATCTTTTCACAATCAGCTCACTACAATGACTAAGCATGAAAAAGTGAAAAAAAAAAATCCTTTCTCCTTTGTTAAATCTATGCCTGATACTCCTTCCTATTTTAGGAATACTGATATGTCAGTGAAAGAGTCACACAAGGTTATTAGTGAAGTATTCTATGCTTTCAGGTGTAATGCTGATACACAATTCATTTCAAATAAAGCTATGCAAAGTTTGATCTAATCTATTACTGCTTGAGAAGGTACCTTAGGCAAAGCACTGAATGATGGGGCCTTTATTGTCTAGTGTAATGTACCCGTGTAGGGTGTCAGTATAGGGTGAGGGATGAAGGGCTTGAGAGCAGCCCTGTGGAGAAGGACTTGGGGTGCTGGTGGGTGAGGGGCTGGACGTGACCCAGCCATGGGCACTCACAGCCCAGAAATCCAAACGTGTCCTGGGCTGCATCCAAAGCACCGTGGGCAGCAGGGCCAGGGAGGGGATTCTGCCCCTCTGCTCTGCTCTGGTGAGACCCACCTGCAGGGCTGCATCCAGCTCTGGGGTCCTATCACAGGGAGGACATGGACCTGTTGGAATAAGTCCAGATGAGGGATGTCAAGGTGATTAGAGGGGTGGAGTACTTCTCCTACAAGAAAAGGCTGAGAGAAGTGGGATTGTTCATGCTGGAAAAGAGAAGGCTTCGAGTAATCTAATTGAAGCCTTCTGGTACCTGAAGGGAGCCTAAAAGAAAGATGGAGTGAAACTATTTACAAGAGAATGTAGTGGCAGGACAAAGGGAAATTGTTTCAAACTAAAAGACAGTAAATTCAGATTAAATGCTTGGGACAAATTCTTTATTGTGAGCATGGTGAGACACTGGAGCAGTTTGCCCAAAGAAGACATGGATGTCCCACACCTGGAAGTGCTGAAGGCCAGGTTGGTCAGTGCTCTGAGAAACCTGGTCTAATGAAAAGTATGCTTGACCATGACAGGAGGATTGAAACTGAATGATCTTTAAGGTCTCTTCCTGCCCAAATTATTCTATGATTAAATGTCACTAGACTCTTTAGAGCATGAGCTAGTTCCATTCTAAGTTCCCTAGAGCAAAAGCATCTCCCATGGACACAGTCTGCACCTCTGGGCAAAAATAATTAGTATTAAGGTTTAATAATATAATAATAACAACAGCAACAAGAACTTGCAGACTTGCAGGTAGATCTGAAGAAGGCCTACAGTTAATCACTGTTTAAAAGTTTGAAAACTGATGAAAAATTACTGTATTTATTTAGCTTTGCTCTTAGATCTTAAACTGTATCACAGTAAATATCTCAATAGATTTTATTCAAATAAACAACTCTTCAGTGCAAAATAGGAACACATGCCTAAGTGTATTTTAGTAGTTGCAAAATTTCAAGAGGTAGTGATCCCATTATGCAAAACTCCTAAATATTAGTAAAGAAAAGCTCTGAGGAGGTGACAACCCTCTTCTCTCTCTTGAAATTATGTTATAAAGGTATTCCCCAAAAAGATGAATTTGGGAGACGGCTTCCTTTGTTTCTTGCAGAAATAGCAAAACTGTTGGAGATTTCCCCAAGCAAACACGAGTCTTCTTTCATGGAAATTAATGGGGCAAGTAATTTTGAGAGGAACACGTTTCTTAGTTTCTCACTTTTGAGTTCAGATGAAGTAACCAAAGTCTTCACCCAGTAGATGCACAAGGCAAGCAACTCTCCTCAAAACAAATCAGTAGTAAATATCTAATAACAAAGAGCAGGGCCACAGGCAAATCAAACATTTGGAAGGAGCATCTGGGCATGCTAAAGCCTCAGAAATTTCCTAATAGGCATGAAGTTACAAGTGGGACACAGACTGCAGCATGCCAGTAGTTCTTCTAAGGTCAGCTTCCTTATGTACTGACACTTAGAAAGCAACATTTTCAATCACATCAGTATCTGACAAACATCTTAAATTTTCTCTTAATTGCTCAGTGCAGGTACAGTTCATTCCATTAATTTGGAACCTCTGCTTTGCAGAGATATTTACCCACATTTTCAGACAGCTTTGCAAAATAAACCTTTTTGTAACACAGAGCTCTTTTAGATTGTTTGGATATGGAGAGATAATACCTTCTGCATGCACAGTGGGAAAGGTCCACTTTGGGACCCTAATTTAAAGAGCTAATATTGATGGAATAAAACACATACATATTTGCCTTCCTAATTGCTTTTCCTTGGCTATGGTAGCATTGAATGGTCATGCTAGAAACCTTGAGGTTGAAAATTAGATTATTTTGTCTACATGTTTTAACTGTTGCTTCCATACTGTTCCAACCCAGCCCATACTCAGGAAACTAACAACTTTCAGAGAAAATGGCACTATTCTTTGCCGTTTGCAAGGACCTCTCCCTGTTAGCTATAAACTGAACAAATCTTAAATGCTTCCCAGAGCTGCTGATAAGCACCCAATACCTCTGAATGGCTTGCATTTGCAAAGCTAGAAGGGAAGTCTTGTAAAAAGACTTTCCTGTAATTCCAGACAATTCCTGTTTAAGGTCAAGCCAGAAATTCTTCACAAATAGTTTCTCTCGGGATACAGAGGTATTTCCTTTTCAGGTTCTGGCTAGAACCCAAAGTGCAAAAGAATGAGGAAAAAAGCCTAATGATAATCATAAAGTTAACCAAAAGCCTCCTATCTCAAAAATGCTCCCACTAACACTTGCACTCCAGTCTGGCAGGCACTCGTTAAAAACTGGTATCAAACTGATCACAACCAAATGTGATATCTTAACATATCCAACATCTTAACAGCCCTATAGGTAAGGTGCCCTCTGACCTCCAGTTCTATCTCTGCTGATAAAGCATTTTCTTAAAAAAAAACTATTTTTTCACTTCAGCCCATACTTGCAAAAGATGTGCAGTTGCTGTTGGTGGAATTTGCTAATTACTCACCAATGTGCAGTGCATCTTTGTGCACTTTTCTCTCGGTTCCATACACCAACACAAGCACCAGTTGATAAAAGGGGATACTAAAGCTCTGTAGTGAAAGCAGACATATTTTTCCTCACTTTCTGGCTACTTTCATTAAATTATTTTATAAACCTCTTGACATTATTTTAGCTTTTTCCAACGTGGCAGTATGTACCCTCTTCATTTTATCTACCAGAAAACAGTAATCAAAGGCAGATGGACCATCTGGATCAAATGTCAAGTTCTCTAACATGTGAGCCCAAGAAATCTGAGCTCTGAACTATACTTTGACTGCAGTTCTGGTTTGGATTTCAGGTAAATAATTTCAAATAGGAAAACTGTGCCAACATAAATCAATTTCCTGTGTTATTTTTGTGTTTAATGTAACAGCAAGTGCCTCATTCCTGAGTGACATGATGAGACCACAACATAGCAAGGGCAGAAATACCCCCCAATATGGCTTTGGCTCAGCTTCCTGATTCCTTTCAAAACATACTTTGCCAAAAGGCTCATGTATGGTTAAACCAGAACCCATCAGAGACCTCATCATGGGTTAAGTATTGTGATTTTCAGGTCATCTGTTTCTAGTTAGAGAGGAGAGGAATGGAAAGTATGAATTCAAGGTAACAATCCCTGACTCCACTTTTGTCACCAGAAATTTACTCTTACGGCCCCAAAGGTACATTAATTTAAGTTCAGTACTTTATTTCACTTCATCATACTTTGCTGTTTCGTATAGTCACAGGCAGTAAAAATTCTAAAGCAACTTCTACCCCATTAGAGGCCATTGTATTGGGGCCCATTCTCTGGGTTTGGTTGTGTGGGGACTGGCCCAGATCCATGCTTTTAAAGTCTCCTACCTTCCAAGACAGAGTGGCTGCATCCAGATTATTTGTCAGGATTGGTTCATGCTCCCTAGAACATCTCTGGCAGAGCATCAGCTGGTTAAGGGGAAAATGGCACCAGTAATTAGATATTGTAAAGGCTGTGACATGACATTTTGAATTTATAACATAGGTGTAGACTAGAAAGCCTTGCATTCAGCTGGATCTTTTCCTTACTGAGAAGGAGGACATTTCAAATGTAATGCACTCTGAAGGCACGTTTCTTCTGTTGGTGGTTGTATCATTATTGCTAACATTCCTGAGATGTTTGCTGGAAATGTATTCAGTAAGTAAAACTTCTGTAAATGCAGTTATTTACCTCAATTATTATAAACTCCCTTCTTGAAAACTATGTGATTCCGTTCTGGGTGTTGAAATCCTTAAAAGAACCAATTTTCTCACAGCCTTTTTGATATCTCCTCTCAGTAAACAACAACAAAAAAAGCTTTTCTCAACTTCCACCTCTGTTCCTGACTAGGAAATGAAAATGCAAAGAAATATATACGAATGAAAAAGTTGATTAAAATAAAAGGGATTCAGCTAAAACTTTAACTTAAATTAAAGCTGATTTAGTATTTCTTTAGATCAGCTCCTATGTTATCAGAAGGCTTTCCCAACAGCAGTGTTATCTGGTGAACTACTGGAGACTGTCATGTCATCCTTATACACTCAGAAAATAGATCAGGTTTATGTTCTGGATATTTCTAAATTACAGTCTGGGTTTGAAAATGACTCTCGGTTGATTATTTTAAGGGCTTAAGGAAAGTACCTTTGATATAAGCAAAACATTCAAGAAAATAAAAATTTCATTCAGATTTTGCAGCCTTCCCATTAGAGAGTTTATTTTAAGTAAGAAAAGACTTTATGCAAAAAGTCTACGCATATTGAAATGTATTCCACAAGGCTTAATATGGCTTGTTCCCAGTCCATGGTGGAGAGGAGTTGCGCTCTATCCCTGGGCTATTCCTTCAGCCCTCCATTGGTATGGCACTTCGCACCTCTGGGATTTGTTTTCTCTAAATTAATTGGAAAGACGATGACACTCTTTTTCAGGTTGTAGAAGAGAAAACCACAAATTAGTGTGTGACTGAGGGGAATAAAGAGGGAGGAGGAATTATTTGGATTGATCTAAGACTTCTGCTTTAGGATTAATCTACTCATACTATGGGAGCTCCCATACTATGGGAGCTCCTCTCTACATATTAATATGACTGCAGAGCATAGCTTTTCAGATGGAGTCTATGTTTTTTTGTTGTCCAGTGTTAACCTACATCAATCACACTTTGCATTTGGAAAGAAAATATGCACACACACATTTTTGTGGGTATGTGTAGAAATATATTTGCATATGCATCTTTCTTTTCTTTCTTTGGCTCCCTGGGTTTGTTTCTTCTCTTCACAGGTGCCTTTTTGCACAGCAATATTATTTCCTTTTTTCCATTAAACCAACTCATGTGTTTGCCTTTAGCAGCAACTTACAGAAAGTCATTACAGGCATAAGCGTAGTTTACATTTCAGACAGGCTAGGCAAATATGATAGGTATTTAACCACTTTTGACACTGAAGGAAAAAAAAATGCCAGTATTCCAGCCTGTTGTTCTGATATACCTTCTTGTCTGTTAGTCTGCAAATCTTATTTCTCCAGTCTATGTAAGGCATAGGCTGCTATCTTCCTTGTCACGTGCAGAAGTAGAAGTGGACAGGGGATGCCCAGCAGCAATCACACCACAGGTGCTCACTTCTCCTTCTATCCTTCTAGAAAGATAAACCAATGTATTCTCACCCCCCATCCTGCTGAAAAAACTGAAAAAACACTATAATCACCAGAATAAAGCACTGTATATACTGCTTTCAGCAACCAGATAATGGAGAGAAAGGGAGCAGGAGAGACCATAACCATGCTCGTGTTTCTGGATTTATTCCATAAATCCAGATTTAAATTTTATGTTTTCATTGGTTTGGCTTTTTTGTCTTAAGAAAGGTCAAAATAACTTTGTGGGAAAATATTTAATTTTTTAAAATTAAAATGCATGCCCAATTAAAAATTTTGTCAGCTCCCAGAATATGCTAAAATTTGTAACTGCTGCTCCACCAGTTCCCATCACATGTTAGAGAACTTAAAAAAGCAACACTCCTACATAAAATTTCACAGTGAAGAAAAACACTGAAGTTTCCTTTAAAAAGCATTTTTCTGCCTTCATATCTCTGAGACATGTTACTTGGAAGCATTTCTGCACATCCAGAGCTCAGAATACTGCAAAGCCATTAGGAGTAGCTGCAGAGGAATGGCAAACAAAACACTGAAAACATGCCAACCTTGTGTGTCAGATTTCAAATATCAAAACTAATTTCTTTAGCTACTATTGTTTTCTTTTCTACTACTTCAGAAAAATCTTAAAAGTAAACATTGCAGAGATAAAATTAATTTTATCTATTCTTGGGATGTCGTGTGACTATTTACTCAAGAAAAAATATCTTCATGGTACATTGTTTTTTATGGTTCTAGAGGAAAAAATATAGAAGAAATGCAGGCATACTGCAAATTTCAGTACCCCACTGCAACAGAAAAAAAAATGGGGTCATCAGGTAGGGCAAATGCTGTCATTACACTCGCTGATTTTGAGTTTGGTCTTCTACTGACTGTTCTTCACATATAGACATGAATGTTTATAATAGCAGTGTTCAAAATGGCACATTTCTTTCTGTCTCCCATCTGTTCACCTTGTTGGAAAGGTAAGCAGGTAATTGGACATACATAGCCAAATATTTCTCACTAGAAAATGCTCTTTGATCAAGGCTCACTTTCTTATACCTTCACAGAATCTAGCTCTACAGATTTCAACTTTTGTTTTTTAACTGGTAGAAACCTCAGCTTTTCATGGCATTTCTGTTCTGAATCTTTTTCTTTAGAAACAGAATTATATATAAAGTGTAATACAAACTTCGGTGTAAGAGAAATATTTTAATAAATTAAGCATTTTGCAACCACTGAAATAACCCAGTCAGCACTGTTTTATCTAAAATAGTTGCAATCAAAAATAATTGTAACAAGAGAAAAAATATTGGCAGTAACTGCTCATGGTGATCCAGAATGAAAGTTTTAAACTCTTGGAAATCTACCTCAGACAGGGATGGCTACTTCTTCACAACGGGACTATAAGTGGCATGCCAGTCAGCCCTTGAGTTACCTGCTGATCAGGCACTTGTTTCCCTGTATTAAGGGATGTATAATACAAATTATAGAACAAAATCTGCACTCCTGCTGCCATGCCTTTGAAGTCCTTTATCCTGCAGTTTACAAGCTAAAGCCATTCTTTACAAAAACTAGTAGGAGAGGAGCTATCTAATGTGTATAGAAATAAGAGGGAAAGGTTCCCTGCACTGTAGGAAAATAAACACGTATGCATGTTGTTTATCTTTCTCTTTGAGACAATGTAGCTGTAAATGCCTACCCAGAACAAACAGTAATTGTGCTTTTGTGTGCGGCATTGCAGCCACCACTCTGCACAAGAATTATTATAACATTTATGTGTGACCAGAGCAACTGAGAGTAGTTTCTGGCCACATGGTAAATGCTGCTTTTTCTTCTAATCTCTTTCTGCTTTGTTCTCAATATTATTAGGTATGTCAGGAAATGTGCTAAGTTGAAAGGCCAATTTACTCAGTTAATACATTCCTCGGGTCTACGATCAGTTCAGTTTGAATGTGGACGTTTTGAACACTGCCTTCAGGCCCCTTCCAATTACCAACAGATAAACTCCTCTTTAATAGAGTTATTTAGTCTCACAGTCAGCTCATGGCCTGTCCGAGTTAACAAGGAGCTGGTCTATGGTAAGGCTTTACACAGACAGTTCATATATATGGTGAAGTTACTCTCAGGGTGCTCTGTGGAAATCTTATAAGGTTATCGTGAAAGATGGGGAAGTTTGTGACCTCTTGTTACAGAGAATAGAGGTAAGAACTTTCCAGGTTTAGTAGAGCAGTTAAAGAGGAGCGTGGCTAAAACTTCTGCTGCTTCATGTCCATTTGAGTCCTTTCCTATAAGCAAGACAATCTTATCACAACCAAAAGCCCCTTGATTCAATCTTCAGGCTTCTTGCCTATGTTAATCTCACAGTGATGTTAAATCAAACTATTCTGATGATGGTTTCAAAGGGAAAAAAAAGAAAAATCTGCTTTCTTTCATATAGAAAGGATTAAAGGATTTACAACTAGGCCTTTTATCAGCAGTTGAGCAAAGTACTAATATAGAAATGGTTTCTCAGTTGCTTCAGGTTTATGTCAACAGCCTGCCCAGCCAGGGAAAATTCTTTAGCAAATATAAAAACCCATGATATAGGTTCTGCATTGTTCTTTCCACCTCAACAGATTTTGTGGGTTTTTTCTGATGGTTTCTGGTAGATGACTGTTCAGTAACACATTTCCTGTTTAAAACTGGTACAGCCATCGAATTTTAAGCTCCAGAAGTACCTTAAATTAGCTTCACCAAGAAGACAGCACAACCATTTCCTTCACAGGTAAAGGTACAATAGGTTGTTTTCCAATCACTAAAAGTTTACTCTGTAGTTCCAGTGTATGAAGAAACCCAAAAGCAGAGATTTTGTTTCAGAAGAGCTCCTAAAAAGTAGTATTAGTAATAGCAATAGCAATAATAACAACAACAGCAACAACAACAACAACAACAATAATAATAATAATAATAATATTTTTTTTTATTTTTATTATTATTATAGGAATGTTTTACAAGGTTTACAGTCAGTAGCTGGTTAGCCTTCACTTAAGCTCTGTGATGACATTTACATGTCCGTGTTAAAAATAACTACGGAAAATGATTTAAATAATGCAGGAAAATAAACCCACCAAAAAGTCAAATTTTCTCTAATGGTGGCCTCAATATGGTGTCTGAACCCAAATGGACTTTACTCAAACTTTCTTTGTCAGGGACCTGAGTCTCTGTGTCTGTCTGAGAAGTCCCCTGTGTGCCTGTGCATATAAATCATTTTAATGTCCACAGCCATGAGAGGCTAAGTATGAGGTACCACACAACCCCTTTGGCTCAGCTAACCAGGTATCCCCCTCTAATCTTGCCTGTGCTGTGTAGCCCATACAGAGCTCTGGGACTCATCCAAAGAAAGGCACAGAGACATAAAATAGACCAGTCCTAGAGGAGGGGTTCCCCAGAGAGACCTGCTGCTAATGCAGAACCCCCTGGAGTGCTGAGTCCAGACTTGGTGTCATTCCTTTACCCTCAAGGACACACTGATGTGTCTAAAGAAAGCCATAAATAGCATCCATATGAAAAGTCCCCAGGGTTAATGTCTCCAAAAATAAGCTAATAACACTCTAAGGCAAAGCTTTCTTCCCAAGAGGGCAAAAGGTGTGCATATGCAGCCACTGAATCTTTCTATTCACGTATTTTCATTAGAAATTTCTTCTGAAGATTAGAGTTTTTCAAACAAACCTCAGAAAATGTCTCTATGTTCCCTCTGTGCATCTGATTTTTCAAGAAGACATGGTTGTTTAGTGATAGGTATTATTTTATGTGTTTTAAAACCATATCTTACACGCAGGGTTTCACCTCATGAAAAAAAATTTAAAGTAGTTTGTGTCAGTGCTAATATCACATTAAATAAGGAGTATCTTCTTGATCACAGTAGCACATTGCAAGGGAATAGATGTGAGTAACACAATATCCTATTAGTTCAACTGGTGAGTACTAATAGGCTTTCAATTTATAAGAAGCAACCACTTCTCTAATTATAAAAAAACCAATTTGTTGTTGAACTGCTAATAGCCATACTAACCCAGACACGTTGTACCTCTCTGAGAATGAGATTGAAGAATAAATGGATATTGCACCTGTCCTGACATTCATTGAAATTGCACTGAAGAGCAAGTTGTTATTGTGCCCAAATAGATGCCTCTCCCTGTAAATTCCTCGGGAAGTTTCAGGTGCTGAACATTAGGAAGATAAAAAAATGCAATATCATTCTGAAGCCTAAGATTAATTGTTACCTGAAATAAATATTTCATTTCTTTTTAATTATTGTCACTGTATTTTTTAATTTAAATGAAGCTGTTTCTTATAGAAGTGTAGCTACTACATCATCATTCAGCCTCCATTTATTTTGTGATCTGACAGCCCTAAATGCATTTGTGTTGATGGCTTAATTGTTTCTCTCCCTGTGCAAATGCAAGTGGGGTAACATCACAGGATGCCATGCTAGGTTATCTTAACTACAAGGATTGCAATAATTTGTGAATAGTAAGCAAACACACTTAAAAACATATTTTCATAGAAAAAGGAAAGGAATTACTCATGAGTGTGTTTGGGGTAAAAACTAAAACTGAAGGCAAAAGCAATAGCCAAGGATATTTAATAACAAATTGTTTTATTATTAATCACAAAAGGTAGTTGTTTTGCCTTTTTTTCCCAACGGTTTTTACTTTTAAGTTTTTCTTTCACAATAACCAGTAAATGCATAAACAAAATAAAAAATAAAAAAAAAAAAAAAAAAAAAAAAAAAAAGAGACCCAAAATTTCAGCAGGCAAGAAAGACAAAAAAGACACACTTTTAGAGACAAGAAAACCTGTAGAACTGAACTTTTCTTGTAAAGATCATTGAGATTACAAAGGTTTAAAATACATTTTGCTCCACAGGTTGATTTTTTTTCCTACATAATGGCTTCATTTTTTTGGGCTATCCAATGTAATTTAAAGGCAAAAAGTAATGAATTCTGGCTGTGCTTATTCAGAGGTGGCCCATTGGACCACTCTGGCTAAGTCAAGCTATTTTGCCTAGTCTGTGGAAAATCAGAGTTGCATGGAATATTAAGCTTTTTTTTGTTAGCAGACATTTAAGGGTTTTTAAACCATTTTTCCTCGGTTGTCTGTTGTTGCTTGTACATTCCTACACTAATATGGGATGTAAGATGCTACAGATAACCTATCTATTACAGGACATCTTAAAGCCTCATTTTGCACCATAATATTTAACTCCACAAGTATTGGGCATGAAGAATAAAGCAATAATTTTCTTCACAATTTGGAGGGGGAGAAGAAATTATTTTCTTAATATGTCACAACTACTAACTGTGCTGAGAAAGTGTAGTTGTGCTACTGAGGGTGGGTTAGGTCCAGGTGCTTTACTTGTACATCTTCATTTGAAGCTAGTTTGAACTTTGCTGCCTATAATGACCTACTTCCCACACAGAGATTTTTATTTGTTGTAAAGTGAGAGAAAATTATAATGGAGGCATTTTTTGTGCCTCTTCTAATTAAAAATACTTGCAGCATTGTAGCACCACCTGCAGGAGGCCTTTTATTTTGCTGGGGTGCTGAGTCTACCATGGGAGATCTTGTGTGGAGACATTATAAACCCAAAACATTAGAAACCCAAGGATCTTACAGAGAAATTAAACCCAAAAAATCAACAAAACAATGACAACAACAACAACAAAAAACCACCACCGCTGCACACATGGCAAAACCATGAGAGGTTGTTTCAGGCAGATAATTTTTTAGATCTTGACTTTTAAAGTTTTTTACTGAGTCGCTGCAAGAAATTGCTTTTTAAATTACTTTTTAAATTAATTGCTTAAATTGTAGAGTGTAATACTGCAAATTTACAGGCTAATGTAGATGGAAAGATTAGAAGTGTGTTTAATACCTGAGGTGCACACCCACTGACAAACAACAGAGATGCTGGGGCCTCTGCTCTCCTGATAGTCCAAAGCCATGGGAGAACTGCCCTACAAGGACAGGGGAAGATCTCCCACGGACAGGAAAGCTGCCTAAAAACTTGGGTCCACGTGGCTGAGCACTGGCCACATCTCAGCTGCCCCATGGGGATACTCCTTTCCATGCATGGTGAAGGCTCATGATACCCTGGGACCATTGGACCAGCAACCCTGTGCAGTTGTGATTTTTACATCCATTGCAGCAAATGTGAGGAACTTTTGGGATTGAGTGCAGGCCATAAACATCATAGAAATTCATCTGTGTGCATTTTTTTAATTAATTACAAGAGCATAATTCTCATATATTTAAGAATTTGGACACTTCAGCGCAAGTTTCCCATCCCACCCCTGAATGTCAAGACTACTGTTGTAGGTAATTTAGTCATGGCAGCCCAGACATTATTAACAGGAACAGACCCCGAGTCAAGGCTGAGCCATGGAAACAAATGCTGCATTTCCACTGGCTTTACTGGCAGGGCTGGACTGCCTGGGGGGAGTCATCCTCAATGACAGGATCAGGGATGTCCATGACTTTCACCACCCACATCCAGAAGGCTCCAGTACAGAAAGAACTGAAGCCTTGGAGGGGAGGGCTGGAGCCTCGAGGGAAGCACTGCTTGCTGCCAGCTGCAATGGGTGCAGATGGGGGAAAACACCGCTGCACAGCTCCAAGGCCCTGTCACTTCTGCAGTGCTCTGCACAGCACAGATATGAAGCAGTGTGCAAGCCTCCCCGAACAGCCAACCACAGCACATTAGACAAGATATCAGCAAGACCAGCAGACCGTGGATAATTAGTGGGTAAAAGGAGGAACAAGGACCTGTGATTTGCAATAGCTCGTCATGCTGTGCACATTTCTAGGGCATTTCATGCGTGTGTGGCTGCAGATACAAAAGCACACACATGTAAAGCAGCTTTGCTCCTCTGCATGCGAGCTCTTGTAAGCTGTAAAATCTTCATTTTGCTGCTGATTTGACTTTTTTTTCATTGTTTTCCCTCTCCTTAGCCAGGGCACAGGATGTGTGCAGAAGACCAGGATCAGCAACGGAAGGAGTAAATGTAAATTTGCATCAGCTCAGACAGAAAGACTGTGACACACTGCCATGTGGAACAGAGGAAAAATGCTGAGGGTAGAGAAGGGACAAGAGTCTGTCTTCCTCTTTGTCCGGAAATCTTGCAACCCCAGCCCTGCTGGTGACGGACCCCCATGCCCCATTGGAGCAAGGCTGCTCCTTCCTGGGTTGAGGAGATGAAGAAAGGTTTCAAGGAGACAAAAGCAGTGCTGTCTGTGCAAATGTTGTGAGAGCAGCACCCCATGAGATTTTTCCCTCCCCTCTGAGAATGTGACTAACAGCTGATGCTCTTTATGTGTTTGCTTTCTATTTTAGCTGATTTTTAATTGTGTCGCTCACAACAGCCTGTTTTGTAATGCCAGAAGTACATGTGGCTGGCAAAGGAATTTTGCTTTTAAATTAGATGCCTTATTTTGTGAGAAAGAGAACTCACAAAACTATCTCTGTTTTCTGACAGCAAAACATGAGGGTGTTATTCTTCCAAAGTGTCTCAAATAAAGGGAAATGGGGTTAAAAAGGTAGATTTGTTTGTGAAACTGTTTCTTTATCATGATTTCCCTTGTTCCCTCTTTTCCATTCCCTCTGTCCTGATTCACTCCTGCTCTCTCACTCTCTTATACTCTGTGCACATGTGTGTGTATGTATACATATGTTTTGCCTTTCCTCCCTTGATTTTTTCTGTTTGTTTTTTCACAAGAAAGTCAATCCTCAGTACAATACTGAGTAAAGTCCTGTCTCCTATCTGCTTGCCTGCTCCCTCCTTTAGGCAATTTGGTGCCAACTGGATTATATCAGAGCAGTTGCTTTCCCCACAAGAGCAGGAGAAGGTGCAGATTAAAATAAAGATCAGCCAACCCTGTAGCACAACAAATTAGCTCAGGCCATTAAGCATAATGACCTTCTAGAGGCCAAAGGGGTCAGCTATTAGTTCAGAATAATGACCTTCAGCCCAGCCAGGAGGAAGTATATACACAGACGCCTGTCATTCTCTTGACTCAGTTTTCTAAAAATCTACCTGACTCCACATTTTGTACAGCTAAAATGTTTAACACATTTAATGGGACCTGATGTGTTTCATGTTTTTTTCTTTCAGGTTGACATGGGATTTTGAAGTTAACCATCTGGAGGCTGCTAAAAGGTCCAGGCACAGTGATTCCAATTAACAACATGAAAACACAGTTTGCCTAATTTTGAACCTACTTTAACATCAAAGGTTCAAAAGTTCAGTGCAAATGTTCCTGGATTAGATTATTTCAGAGAGGAAGGGAGAGTGAAAATAAGTAAAAAAATAATTTCCAAACTATATGGTACAGACTGCATATCATATGAAATATGAACTGGTTAAGGAAGATATTGAAAGCCTGGACTGGGATTCAGGGGATGTAGATTAAATTCCCTGTCTCTGCCACAAACTTCCTGTGTGGCCTGGAGCAGACTGCATTATTGGCTCTGTGTTTTAGCTTTTGACACGTGCATGGGGTGCAACTAATAAGTCCTTTCTCCTGCCCTTTGTCTCCCTTCTCTCCTTAAAGATGCCGTTTGAAGAAAGGTCCACAGATTTTCTCTTAATGAGTAAGTACATATACAGAGAGGAATATTCAATATGAGACTCACCTCTACTTTGAGTACTGCCAAAGTAGAACTAGAAAAACAGTAATTGAAAACAGTAGGTTGGCTTTCAGGAAATTCTTGACTCTGTCACAAATTTCCTGTGTGACTTTCACCAAGTCATTTAATCTTTCTCTGATTCAGCTCCACAACCATACAAGTACTGCTCAGTAATGTAGTGTGTGACACATCCATTCATGGTTGTAAGGCATATGAAAATTACAAAGGGAGGCCCAAAATGCATCTAGGTAGGCTTTCTTTGATGAGAAGCTTGAAAGCTCAGCATCTGTCCATAGCAGAGGCTTTTAGGGAGGCTGTCTTGAAACTCCTAACATTCAGTGTTCAGCCCAAGAAAGGAGGCAAAGGACTCGTGGATCACAGATACATTGCACTGTATATGGCCTCCCTATGTGTCCAACTTGAATTTCAAGCCCAATTATAATGTGAAACACACAAAGAACTCCAAGCATATTTGTTTGTTTAAATTGGATTGAAAAGAGGATTATAGAGGAGGGGGAGAAGTTTATGAACTCAACAAGCTCTGTGAATTCCAACCCTCAGGAAAGAAAAAGCACAAATCCTTGCACCCCATTGCTTTCTGTCGTACCTTGCTCCAGTATAGAGAAGCCTGGATTAGTTTATGACTGTTTATGGTATGAGAGCTACATAATGTTTGTGGAAGTATGAAAGCTGTTGCTGAGTGTCATAAAAAGAATTAAGTCACCAAACTGTTTTCACAGGAGGTTTAAAGGTCTGATGTAAATCTTCAAAGGGTAGGTGGAAACTCTGTCCTTAATCTGCCCTGTTGTGCTGAGGTACTGTAGGCAACGCATACAGTGTATAACCTTACCCAGTGCCAGGGGCCTTGTATAAACCTATGGGCAAAAAGAAGCTGATAAGAGCAAAACTGCATCATTAAGGCTAACACTGGGTTCTTCTCCTTTCATGAGCATATATTGAATAAAAAAGCTTTTCGTTTAAAACTAATATTAACCTTTCTTTGGTTGCGTGAATGCAACTGTGAGCCCTCATTTCCTGTGGAGGTCTTGTGAGCATGTGTTTAAGAGAAGGAAAAAACTGCATAAGGGGAGGGTTGGCGTGTGCACTGGTCTCTCTGCCTCTCAGAGATGCCAATTAAGCCTGCTCTCTGCTGGAGAGCTGAACTTCACCCAGTGAGCTTTCACCATCCATCACCTGCCAGCAGGACTGCAACAGCTGCACAGCAGGGCCAGGAGTCCCAACTGTAAAACACCCCACAGCACTTCTGGAAGCATAGCTAGAGAGTTTCTGTGGGACTTTGTGGTTCCAATTCCTACTTGGGATAATATTTTTTCCTAAATGCTATAGTAGGGCATTGCAGAAAATTAATTGATGGCTTACAAAATATAAATAGGTCTTTGGAAATGTTTTTAACCTGTGCAAGTGTTATAAACAAACAGAAGTTCATTTGTACACCAACTCATTAGGATACAAGGCACATTATGATTTCAAGTTTAAAAATGATGAAAGATGAAAGTATTCTTATTAGCTAACATTAATCAGATACAGGTAAGAGTAACACTGAATTTTAAAAAATCATTAAGAAAACATCACTCTCAGGCCAATATTAATGCCAGTTTTTTTTCTTGCCGGGATTGAGTTTTATGTTGGAATTATAATATAAGCCTCTGAAAATAGGGTTTACAATGGAAACACTGACAGACTCTTAACTAGAGCATGCTACGTGTGCCTTTATAAACATACCAGGCATGATGGTCCTGAGCCAAAAAAGTGCTTCTTGAAAAATGTATTAAAAATTAATTTATTCCTTATGCATGTCTAAGTTAGAACTTCTCAGCATGAGATTTATCAATTCCCTCAAGGCTCATCTCTATCCATTGCAGACAACAAAAATGTACTTCATATAAGATAAACTGGAACAGCCCATCCCTCCCTGGGATAAGAGGAATGCTTTGCTGGAAGATAGCATACTCAGCACACGGTGTATGTACGAAACTCTACCGAGAATACAATTAGGAATCAGCTAACCTCTGATGTAACCTGGTTTTGCCTTCTCCAGCTTTACTGTGCAGCACAGGCAGTGACACGTGCATGGGAGAACATAAGATGGACGTGTCACAGTGTGGAGTTTAGGTGGGGGCATGGTGTGGTCACAGTCCTGCTGGCCCTCTGCCCAGCCCTGTTGGCACATGTGGGAATGCAGCCCTGGGGCAGCAGGGAAAGACATCCATCACAAAAGGATGGTGTGTGCCTACATGGCTGGTTGTGCTGTGCTCCTGTGCACTCCCCTCTCTCCCCATTTTCATCTGTGGGGACACAACAAGGCATAAAAAACTTCTTTCCCAATCAGGGTCCCCCTCCACCAGGCAGGGAGCATTGGGATTTGGCTGCAGTTGCCATCACTTCTGCAACTGAAAGAGAGTGCAATTTGAAAATTGGATATGGTCTGCAAATGAAATCCGACATGCAAACAGCTAAGAATGTGGGTTATGTGTGATACCCAGCCCCACATCTGCACACAATTTGCACAATGGATTCCTGTCATTTTCCGGGGCTGAAACAAAACCCCAGTTCAGCAAGCTCCACAACTTTCAAGGTCTGAAATTTTTAGCAGAGTCTTGCAGTCTGGATTCCCCTCAGATGGAAATGTTTCTCATTTTAACTCCCCAGCTTGTCTCTTCCAAATGCTGAGCCTGTTCTTAGCCCCAGTCACACACAGCTGAAGATAAGCCTGAGGCAACACCAAGAAGAGGCTGCAAGGTTTCTTTAAGGAGCAGCTATTAATATATTTCCTGTTAGACACGGAAAATAAGATTAGAAGTGATATTAAGACAAAAGCCTTCTGTGAAATGAGGAATAAATGTCATTAATGCCCCCTAATGGGCAAAGTGATCTCCCACCTGCATGAAGGGCTGTATCATGCCTATATTAGATTGTCATACATGATTGAAAGTGAAATGAGAGCCCTTTCCAACTAATGGGGGGAAAAGTCTCATGCTGTAAATTCATTTACAATGGATTCATTTGCAAAGAGATTGAGCCAATCAAAGAACGAGAAATTGAGTTCAAATTGATTTTATTACAGGAAGACTGGGATGACATCATAGATACCTGCAATGCATACAGCGAGTAAAAACTAAACCTAGCCAATGAAAAAAAAATCCTCCTCAAGCTGAAAGACATACCCTTTACTTCTTTTTACCAGTTGAATATGCAAGATAGTGCAATGCAACTGGTCTCTCTTAAGAGTGACATCCCTTAAAGTAGTTTTCTCCATGTGACGTTTACTAAACAGTGACATCTATTGGGGATTAGTATTTAAAAACTTGGAAAACAGGAGTCTCTTCAAATTTGACTGATGAAGCCATTTAAGTTACCCATTATAGGGCACAATTCTGAATTAGAAGAGAGAAGGATGAGATGAACTTGCAGATCTGGTCCACCTCTAGCTACACCATGTTATTAGGAGACACACTGAAACAGTTGTTGATGCGGAGGTATGGGGGTGTGAAATTTCCCTCTGGGTTTAAAAAAAATGCTGGCATTTTCCCTTGGGTATTTTCCACAGGCCTCCACCAGAGTATATGTGGCAGCAAAACTTTCCCCATTCTTCTAAAAAATATAATTTAGATGTATGTTTTCCATCATGGGGCAGCTTCAAAAGCCAGGGATCCAGGTAAGGAACTGTGGCTCCTGTTGCTCCCCAGGCAGTACTCTTCTCCTTGTCGGGGGAGGTGAAATATCCTCTCTTTCTATCCGCATAAAGTGGCCTCTTCTCTCTAGGACTGTCAGAATTAAGCTCTGACAAATCACAAAATCTTTAGTGTGCAGTTTTATGAGAAATGGAGTACACAACAGCAAAATCAGCATTGTTGTTCCACTGCTGCCAGGAAACTGGGCTACTCTTCTCTGGCCCCCCTGGAGCCACCTCTTCCCCAGTCTGAGACAGCCCATTCCTCAACCTCTCGTCACAGGGAACTGCTCCAGCCCTGACCAGCCGGGGGCCCCTCACTGAACACACACCAGCTTGTACATGTCTTGTAGTGAGGGAGCCCCGAAACCAGACACTGTATCTGTCGGGCCGCGATCTCATGGGCACAGAGTAGACATGGTTAATCCAATGCCTAGATACATGGATGGACCACGTCTGGTGTCTGCTGGCTCCTGAATGCTCAGAATGATGCCCCAGGGTACCAGCGACTCCCACAGAGCTTCTCCCCAGCCCAGCCACCCCCAGCCTCCACCCTTGCAGGGTTTTTCCTTCAAAGGTCCAGGAGCTTGCATTGATCCTCCTTGAACTTCACAAGACTGCTGTTGGCTCACCCCTCCAGCCTGGCTGGCCCCTGAGGTGGAGAGCTGTGTTGTTGTTGCTCCTGAAATGATTCTGCTAATCTTGTACATGCTTTGGAAGCCCTTCAGCACATTTCTGAAGGCAGCTCCAGAGCCAGATGAATTTCTGAAGTGAAGCTGGCAAGCAGTTGCTGAGAAGCAAGCCAGGCCATTTCCCACAGAAGTTCAGTGGCTGTGCTTTTGATTTATATTGTTATTTTGTAAATGGCACATTTTAAAATTAAAAAAAATAAACACCAAGTTAAGCTATGTAGCCTAACACATGCTTAGAAGAAAAGTGAAATGAACACTGAGAACCTGCAGAACTTAGTTTCTGTGGCATGGCCTCAACTTCAGATTGTTCTGTAGTTCTTCAAAAGAAAATACAAATTCATTGCAATGAAATTTTTCTAATGAAAATATATTGGTTTTCTGTAATGACATCCAGAATGGAATTTCTAGTGTGAATAAGAACAAAGGAGCAGCACCTCTGAATAGTCCCTGCCTAGGGCCCAGTTTTAGGGGAGCAGAGACTGAGACCCATAATCCTGTTATGCTCAGCTCCAAGCAAGGAACTCCTACCACCAGTGGGTCCCTGACAGATTGCTTTGCTCCACTTCCAAAATAGGTTTTGGAAGACTTTTATTTCAACAGAGAAGAACAATAACTTTCCAAACCTCAACATTTTTTGTTAAACAGAATTTTCCCAGCCAAAATATTATACCATATATTATTGCTGTTACAAATCCCCTAAGAGTTTCCAGAATAACCAGAAAGGACTGTTGCATCCAGCAAAATCCCAAATCAAAACCAAAGGGTAGAAAGAGGAGATAAGGCATGTCAAGAGGTCACTGATTGCGTGGCCACGTCATACTAACAGAGTCATACAAGGAGATTGTTGCCATCGTGTAAGTGTCCACAGGAGTATCCCAGCCTGGACTGCTAAGGGGAAAGCAGCACCGAGTTGTGCAACCTCCCACACACTCTTCCCCACACAGGCACTGCTCCCTGTGCACACAGCATCTGTCTCCACGTCCCCCCTTGCCTGCCTTGGCAGCCAACTCCTTTTCCACGTTTCCCCACCACAGATGTTGCAGCCCTCCTCAAACATCCCTGCAGCAGGAGCTGCTGCTGCCGGTACTGTCCTGATGGCTTGCCAGGAGGAGTCCAGGACAGGTAAGCAGGGAAGAGCACTGCTTTCACATGGGAAGGAGGAGAGAGTGTAGATGTGAGCCTGCAGAGCCCAGCCCTGCTCATCTGAGAGGAGAGAAAGGACCCATGGTCTGTCATGAAGCATAGAGGAAATGGGCTCATTCCTGGCACCAATCTCCTCCCTTAAACTCCCGGTGATGACCAGGCACATTGCACTGCCTGTTGTTGACCTACCGAAGATCAGAACTGTGCTATGCCTGGTATTTTGCAGACATGTCTCATCTAGATCCTTTCTCCAAGTACCCTCAAGCTGTGCCTGTTTGGTTGTCACTTACAGGGTGATGGTGGCTGCAGGAGCTTTGGGTCTACATAGACACTCACAAATGTGGGTGTTTGGCTGTCAGAGCATCGCTCCCTCCCTGCTTTGCAACAGCTTGAGCACAGCTCCTAGCTGGGGTTCATGAACTTCAGTGCTGATCCTGAGGCTACTGAGCTGGGCTCCAATCAATGTGTGATGTTTAGTTTGCTCCTGCCTTAATTATCCATCTGCAATATGGGGAAAGTACAATTATTTCCCTGTTTTCCAGGATAACATTGCAAGATTGTGAAGGTCTGGATGAGGACAAGAAGATAAAAGTTTCTCTCTTCCTATTAAAATGGGTGAAATGTTATGGGAAGGGAGAGAAACCCTTTGCTTTCTGTAGAAGAATAATAGTTTCAGCCTGGAAGAAAAAATAAAAGAGACCTCTGGTAAGAAGCTGCACCTTTTTGTGAAAGGATTCCATTATAAGATATAACAGTTTAATATTTCCCCTTAGAATCACCTTTCACAAATAAAAGATAAGCCCTTGGTAGAATGTTCATCACCAAACAGCAGATAATGAAGTGGGGATTTCTCACTTCCTGATGACAGTGAGAAAACACTAAAAGAGCAGTTTCACTGCTTACAGCTAGTTGATCTTTCAGCTAGTTGATCTTCCTGCTCCTATCTGAATAAAGTGTTTCTGGCTCTCCAACCCTTCTCTCTCCACCTCTTCCCTCAGACCTCTCTCTGCTGTGCATTGAAGCTTTTCCCCCAGTCAGGTGTCCAGGAACCCATAGGTCAGGGAAAGGGTATGCACTTCCTCAGCCTCTTGTCTCAGAGATAAAAACGAAAAGAACAAAAACACTAACCAATCCAGAGATCCTCTGTATTTATAGGAATCATAATTAACATCCTCTTGAGCTGACCTCGAAGCTCCTGGGTTTTCTTTGCCTCTTAAGAGACTGCTTAGGGATATAAACAGCTCTGGGAAGAGATTTTAAAATCTCTGGGAAGAGATTTATAAACAGCTCTGTGGAGATTTTAATTACTGCTACATGGGTCTGGGCCTTCATCTCAACATCCTCAAATAGAAGAGGCACACAACCAGCAAAGCAGAAGTGTGAAGAGGGTGCAGATCTCATCTGTTCCCCACAGCAGCTCTCCCTGGCACAAGTTCTGCCAACATTAGAGCACCAGGCTTTCCTTAGAATTTTCTCAGCAGGTTTCCACAGACCCCATGTGCTTGGCCCAGCTTGTGATAAAGTTGCCAGCTATGCAAACACATGCTCTGTATGGTGTTTTAATAATTTGCAAAAAGAAAGGATTAATGCAGAACCTCCTGATCCGACTCACAGAAATAGTTTTACCCCAGGAAAGAAAATGGGTGTGTCTCCACAAAGATCTGTGAAGACAACTGTGCTCAGTAACCCAAGCTGTAATTACAGCCAGCAGTTACTTGTGACTATTTTCCCGCTGTAGCAGGAAAATAAAGGCTTTCCAGTTTAGTCAGCTATTCTTCTGCTCAGTGAGACTTTAGGCTCCCTCCTAACCCTGTTCCCTGTCCATCTCTGAGTTTACTTTCTCTTCCAACATCTTGGGCATCACGAAGCACTCCAGTGCCTGAAGGTTGAAGATGAAGGACCAGAACTCCCTACACACTACACCCCCTGTCTCAGAGAGCCATTGGTGATTTTGTTTTTCTTTAATTTGAAAAGCATTTATGTAATTGTATCATTACTTTTTGTTTATATGATATTTGAAACCTCCCATTATTAATGTTGTCCAGCACGTCAGTATAATAGTGCTTCTATTTGCTTGTTTCTCTGCCAAATTTTCATGTTCTCACGCAAAGTGCTTTCCTCTCGCTGATTATATTTTTCAGTGAGTATTTTTTGTTTTTTTCAAAATCAGCCCAAATCCCATTCCTTGGAACAAAGCTGAAAATAAGGTTTGTTATTTCCCATATTAAAATGTCATTTTCTGATACCTCTATAGTATGCAATGCCTTTGTATCTCCTAGCAGGGACTGGAAATTTTCTGGCATCATAGACTTAGCATTAATGCAAACCTTTTGCCAGTTAAAGGACGAGCATCTGTTATAGGCCCAATTTCAGAAAAAAACAAAAGAGCAATTATTAAAGATAAGGATTAAGGATATTCATGCAAAAATAAAATTTTAGTGCTTTATTTTCAAGCCTTATTGATAATCTTTTCAGTATATTATTTATGTGCTATTTTATTAAAGTACTTTGAAAACTTATTTTCGAAATCATCTTTTACACCTAACTGATAGCTTCTTTACAACTATCAAGTAGTACTTGTTCATTTTGGTGAAGTAAAACATGCAATGCCAATTTTACTGGCAAATAAACAAAAATTTAAAATTCACAAACTTTTGCATACACACACACACACACACAAAAAAAAGAGCTATAACTACAGCACTGAATAACAATACACCCATAAATTAAAGTTTATGGGCTAGAGTAGCACAAATAGTTATTACAATCAACATGAAGAGATTTTTAAAAATAACTTATAAGATACGAACAGTTGCAATGTGTATTGTTTCCTGTATTGAAAGCAATTATTATTTGCCACTTCAACCGCACTGCTGTTTGAATGAGACATCAAAAATAGCGCCTCTCATTTTCCAGGCTCTGAAGCCACCCAGCTGGGAGGGCAAAGAAAAGAAGTGTTCAAAAACAAAATGTGCCAGATCTTGATATTGATCCTAGTAGTGTAAATCTGGAGTAAATCTACTGATTGTCTTCGTGGGTATTCTGGAACAGTATAAAACAATGTGGTTTGGTCCATTGGTAAAAACAAGACACAGAAGAAAATAAGGTAAAAAAATGAAATGGAAAGAAGATAGACTGTGTCACAGCGATCACTCGTTTTTGGGCTGCTAGGGCAGAAAGGAGTATCAGCCTTTCGAGTCTTGCAGGCAGTGCATGTTTTACTTCAGCAAAATGAACAAAGTATGGTCTGCTCCATTCAGGTTTGACTGCTCCTGCATTCCATCACACAGCTCCACAGATCACACCTTGCAGTCTTTTTTGCAGCAGAAGTACCAGGAGAATCAGATACCTGCAGCATCTGCAGTCCCTTGCCACTGGCTGAACACACCAGGAGAGAAGCTGACCCCTAGTAGTTCCATAAAACACCATGCATTTTTCCACTTCTCCTTTCACCTCACATTTTGGGTGTCTCCATGTTACATGCTTGTGGCATGGTCCACACAAGCTGCCTTTACTGCCAACGAGGTGCATTACAAGCTGACTGCATAAAGAAATATGAGTTTATATCCCATTTCTTTTCTTCTTGTGTGTGTTAAGTCTCATCTCTTGGGTGTTTGTGCAAAGGACCTAATAAAATCAGAGGGGAGGTCTTGGGATGTTCATCGTGTGCAGTATAATGTTTCATTTCAGTATGAAACAGATGTAAAAGGATTATAAAAATGTGATTTGCCAAAAATATTTCAAATATTTGAAAGAGGACTTGGTGTCATTTTCCTTATAAAAATAACCAGTTCCTTCTGTGTTGACAAATGTGATGTACATAAAGTGTTTGGCAACCATACAGATCGAGGTGTTTCAGCTGTTGTTCATATAGACAGATCATTCTAGAGATGTGCAGATGTGATGCACATTAAAAATGCAGCACTACAAGCTTTTGTAACATTCATAGATGTTTTAAGAGGTGAAGAGCAAAAAACTTTGACATTCAGCTGGCATCATATTGCTCTCTTTGAGGGAGGAATCACGTTCATAAATTCAGGAGGAAGACCTGTGCAGGACCAGTCCTGTGCTAAACACTGTAGGTGGTACCAGGGCAACATGAGGAAAGTGCTGGGCACTGGACAGATGCTGCCATGCAAGAGAAGTGCATTGTTAATAAAGCTACCGAGCACTGTTGCCAGGGCTCCACGTTGGATTCCTGCTTTATGCTCTATTTCAGGATGCCCATGGGGTCCTACATGCCTCTGGGTGCCAAAACACCCTGCAGGTATTGGCTGAAGCCGATTCCTCCCACACTCCCTCTGCTGAGAAGAAGTATATAATCTCTATGAGATGGGGCCATCCAGACCTGAGGATGCCTTTGCAGGAGCAGCAGAATGCTGAAGCCTGGAGCACACCTACTGTGCCAGCTACAGGGCGAGAGCCACGGTCTACTCCCTTGCTGACAATGTTTGTAAGGGATTGCAGAAATCCTGGCATTAGATCTGACCCAACTGCTTGATGTGCAGAGAAACGGACTCACACATAGCAAACCACATGCAAAGCACACTTCTCCTTATGGAAATGAATCCTCTGAGCCTGCCCATTCTGCTATCCATACACTGCAGAGCTGGATTTTTTAGATTCAATGTACATGAGCTGGAAAACTCATCTGCTCAAGTGCTGGAATTCTGACACATTCACGATATAAACAGGCTAACAGCACACATGCTCTGCATTGCACACAGCCATTTTCTGTCTAGTATTTCAGAGAAAAAAAATAGGAGTCCTAAGCCACTTTATCATATAATTGGAGACACCCCAGCTGTGTCCACCTAGCACTCCCTTTGAGAATCAGGACTCACTAAGCCCTTTGTGGATCACTGTGTACTTGTTAAGAGTTCAGTGTTACTCCAAGACAAAAATAGACTCCTTATATAAAATAAAATAAAAAAAAAAGGTATGAAGTCAAAGACAAAGAAAGGCAAGACTTACCAGAAACCTAGAAATAATTGATTCATACTCTTTAATAAGTAAAAGCATCCATCCGAGCATCCAGGCAAAGGAGTGATAATTTGGAGCATCTTACACTAAGGCTTAAAATACAGAAAAGAAAATTTCTTTTGAAAGGAAAGGTAGGAATCTGAATCACAGGAAAGTCACAGGACTGTATGACAAGAGGGTCCCAGTTAGTGGATCTTGCACCAGCTCATGTTTTATTTTATGAAACAGAATCCTAAGCAGTAAAATTCTGCATCCACATTAATTTATCATCACTCAACAGAGGCATGAACCTTCAGATTTTTAATACATATGTGAATCAATAAATAGCCCTATTGGATGCCCTATTGTCTTAGAGCATTTTGCTATGCTGTAATTTCTGGGTGGGAAGGGGAAGGTTGCACTACAAAAATGAACATCTTACATACTGAAGATAGATTGTTTTGGTTTATTACATAAAAATGGATGGAAAGAGAGAGAAGTGAGGTCAGCATACACACCCCCTTGTGCTGTGACACATACACTGCCATTTCCTAAGTTTTGAGAGTAATGGATATGCATAATGCAAAGCTTGCTACTGCAAAATGTTCTACAATTTCACCTCTCATGAGTGAAAAACACAAGCCCCAAGCTGAAGATGCCAATTTTCCTTAAAGATGCACTTTGAATCATGCAGAGCTGAGCCTGAAAACACTTAATACTGCAACTTGCTCCAGCCATCACTTTAGAGATGTGAAAAGTTCACTTTATTGTTTATAGAATATGCTGATAATGGGGCAATAAACCTCTGACTCAAACAGGGGAAGAACAGATCTAGCTTAAGTTTCATTTCAGGTGATAAACAAATATCAGAAAACTGTGAATTTAAAGTTTCCATCCTGAAATCTCAAATAACTTCTCAAAATGAAGACAAACTTTTCTAAATATGCAAAGGTAAGCAAAGAGATATAGATATCTTTGATTTGTAACAGCAGAAACACAAAATTTTTCATGTTGAAGACTGAATTTGTCCCCATTGAAAGAAGCAGGGAATCAAGAATATCCTCTAAGTTGTGCAAATAGATAAACAGCTCTGCAATTTTAAGATGCAATCATGTGGAGACCAGTAATCTGCATAGATCAATATTTCATAGTAAACATACACTTGAGTCTTTACACCTGACCACAAACTGCTATTTTTAGTTTGAATTTACACTAAATAGGGCCACCTTCTTGTAATTCCCTAGCTTAATTTCTCAATTCATGGCAGCTTCTGCTAAGGACACATAAATTATCTGTATTGCTTCCAAAGGCAAGTAGAAAGAAACCTGTATTTTAATGAAAATTAGGAAGTTCATAAGGCCAATGCTTCTACGGTTTAACAAGTAATTATATTTACTCCATGAATACTGGCGGTTACATGGGCCTCCAGATATGTTGCCTGACACTAGCACAGCAAGGATGCTGGGTCAAATGCAATTAGACTGGAAGTAATGTGGGAGTAAAACTCAAATCTGTAATAGGAGGAGAAGCTGACAGCAAAAGCCCATTTTCTCCCTCATCACTGAGGCCGCGGATTGTACAACAGAATGCACTTACTGCACTATGTCTCTCCATCACTGTAGCTAAGCAAAAACAAATCAAAAATATATTTCTTATTTAACATCCATCTACAGCTCAGATCTCAGCCTCTAGACTCCCTTCAAACCCTTATGTTCACACAAAGCTCTAATTCAAATACAAGAATGTTTTTTGTTTCTGTTTCTTTTTTTATCCTCTCAAGTCCAAAATTGCTTTTGACATTTTGTGTGAACTTCCAGTAAATTGTGCCACAGAACAGTGAAAAGGAAAATAAAATCCTTATTATTTTAACATTTCAGTGCTGGTTGTAAGCAGCTGGTACATTTTTAAATCACTGGTTGCTCTCTTGAAGCATCACTAAAAAGGGAGAGCTAACATGTCCCTTGAAAAATCCTCATTGAAACCCTCTGGAATAAAAACCAAACTCTAGCTATGTGAAGAGAGGATTTTAAAAGGCTCAAAAGATGGGTTTTGCTTGCTATTCCTCCAGTAATCAACAAGCAAAATATTTGATATTTGGCTAAAATAACACCTGTGAATGGATGCTAATTTCATTTTATAAATCTCTTTTGCAGAATAACAACCTTTTCATAATGCATTTGTTAACATATTGCATGTCAGAAAAAAAACCACCCCTACTGATTACCAGGATTGAAAGGTAGTAATATTTGGGATTTATGTGTTTAGTTTGCATTTACTTAATTATGTTTTAACTTTTTTTCTATACTGAGAAGTGCTGAACACTTGTAGATAGTACTGAAGGAATCTATAGTCTGCTCATAAATTAAAAAAAAAAAAAAGAGTTAGATAAAATTTAGCAGTTCTCAACAACGGTGGTGTTTCACAAGGATATTTAGAGTGGTCATTAGTTTTTGCAAATAGAGATCACACAGTGGATGAAAAATTAAGTAAACTTAAAATTACTGTCATTTGGCCTTCCTATCATGTGTGAATGTCCATGAATTTATGCTCCAGCACCTTCCATGCTCAGGTCTGCAATCCCAGTGGTGTTACTGGCATTTACCAGTTACATCCTGAGGGCTGTAGAAGCAGCAAGTGAGGTGCTACTCACTTGAAAAGGGGATGGATATTTGGGTCCAGAACTCATAATCTAACCTCTCTAGTGTTTTAAAAAGGTATTCCATAGTACAAAGCATTCTTGTGCAAAGAGGAAGACAGACACCTCAGCTGGAAGACCCTTCCTAGACCTCAGTAGAAAAATGGATAGAGAAATGTCTCCATCGGGAGGGAGGCAAAGAACCAAGAACAAGACCACTGACATACTGCTTCCTTCAAAGAAACTGCAAAGCGTTTATTGTCCAGAAGGCAAACCCCAGGAACTGCTGTCCCCATTCAAGGTACCAAATGAGGCCAGTTGCCTCGTGGTTACTGCAAGGCAGGGATAGACCCTCTATGCTCCTTCCAAGAAAGGCCACCAAGCTTGTTGCCATAGGATTCCTCCTCCTGGAGCCAAAGACTACCAAACAATTCTACTCCATAACAGTGTACAGAAATATTCAAACAGATGGGAAGATGAACTTACTTGGTATCTCACACAGAAATATCTCTGCATTCTAGTCCCCAAAGAGGGACCACCAAGAAAGAGGGATCCAAAAGAAACAAACTCTGGGTTTTTGTGGATGTATCCACAAAATGGCATGTATCCTGTGATCTCCAGCAGAAGCTCCATTCATGACAGGGGGGTATCAGAAAAGTCTATCTCCTATGCAACTTTTCTGGTGTCTAATAGTGCACAAACTGATGCTATAGCCTTTCCTTCAGCTACAGTATTTACAGAGGATTTCATAAGGATTTCCTCCTTGGGTTTAGTTCCTCATTCCATAAAACTGATGGGAACCCAGATAGTTCCACTCTTTAGTTAGCTTGACTTAAAACTGGCCAGCAGATTCAGAAATAAATGGCAAGACAAACATAGTAGCAGGATATTGTCATACATGCCTTCTTTCTAATGGTAATTGGGCTAAAGATTAGGTGAGTCTGGTTCAAATGATAGAAGTTATTAGGAATTTATGGCTAAATGTCTACTTAACTTATGGTCTGACTTCAGGATAGAGTTTGGGGGGCGAGGTGCAAGAGTACAACTTGATTCAAGCTCATATTTCCATAACAAATACTTTTTAAATTGCTTTGAAGTTTAACCCCAACTCTAAATTTCTGATGTTTATTGAGATGTTTTTTGGAGATTCTTACAAAAAGTAAAACCTTTTGATTACCAATATGGGTGTAACTTCTAATTAATACAGGGCTTATGCAAGCTGAATATATAATCAACTATTTTGCTATTTCCTGATTAAAAAAAAAAAAAAAGCCTCCAATAATATTATTTAGGAAAGCCATATTGTCCCAGACTGAGTTCTCTTAAATTAATTGTTCCCCATGAAAACTGAAAACCCAAAGAGTTTTTTTTTTTTTTTTTGGCTTTGTGTCAAGGAACTCTCAAATTTATTCTAACTTAATGGATGCACATTTTGTGGAAATATATTATTTGAATACCACTTCCAAATTTCATGGAAAGTAGTCTGAACTAGAAATGCTTGTGAAGACTAAGGTGTATCATTATATTGCACTGAAACTTTTGGCTCGGGATACCAGTTACTTTAGCATAGGTCCATCAAGACATTTGCTCCATGTTGGTGTAAAACTGGCTCAACAACTAGATGAATCACTCTCAGTGCTTTTACCTCATCATGCTGACTTGCTTTATTAATTGGTTCCTCTCTTGAAGTTTCCAAGGCATTTTCATTTTGTTGTAATTCCTTTTCTATCTATCTTACACCACTTTCTTTTAGCCACCTGTAAGTGATTTGCTGCAGGATGAGCTAAGGTTTAGTTCAGATTGAACTATTGCTTTGTTTGCAGTAGAGAATAGCAAATTAAATTAACCTCTGAGACAAAATGAACATTTGGCATAAAACTCACTCTGAAAGGTTAATGAATCTCAGAAATCCTCCAAAGGGAATGAATGAGGCTATACTTAACCAATATAACCAATATAAAATACTGCACTCATAATATAATCCCTCTGATTTCAGTGAGTCTGATATTTCCACAGTGTTACATTAGACTTTTACCATAATAAATATTAGAAAACAAATGTAACCTAGTGGACTGTTCTATCACTTATTATTGTTTGTGCTGCCTGTGGTGCCATATGAGGTCCCATCCTATACCCAAGCACTGCACTGAAAAATTGGTTATCCATTTCCTAAAATTTTCAAAAGTGTGAAACACTGTCTGTGCCCAGACTCAAGCAGTGACAAAGCCAGCACCCTCTGGAGAAGTAAACACCGGGAAGGGAGGATGCCACCATCTTTCTTTTGTACTCCTTGCTAGGCATCTCCCAGTAACACAGGATCTTGCATAAATTTTATGCTCTCTCTATTCCATGTTTTTTTTAAAAAAATTATTTATTGATTGATTGATTTTAGTGGAATAAAATCAGCCAAGTCTTCTCAGCTCATTTGAAAAAGTGCTCAATAGCAATTAGCAATGATAAGGGACTAAGGGTACTCACACCTGGGTCACTTCTAAGTAAGTGGGGCAAGGAGGGCTAGAAACAGTGCTAGATCCATGATTGCCATTTATAATGCACTGACTCATACATTGGTCTCTCAAGGATATCCCTTAGGTCCAGTCTTATAAACCTATGCCAAGACAATTTACCTGATATTCTTCAAAGTTTCTTCACAAGTATTTTTAGTCAGTGTTGTTTTAAGGGATGCAGAGTTAAGGGGATTTCCATGGCTAGCTGGAAGAGTCTGACACCACTCAGCAAACAATCCCACACTGCAGCTGGGGTATCACTTTTCATGCCTTTATGCCTCTCAGTGTCAGGTGGTTGTGTGGGGAGGGGGAATCAGCAGCCAGTGAGGTCAGCTTCTTATGGAGAGGTTATGAATGTTATTTAGTCCCTGAAAGACAAAACAGAGAAGCACTTTCTCCATATTGAATGGCAAGAGAATCCATGTGGGACTAAGATCAGTAATACAGAGATGAGGATAAAGAGTTTAAAATTAGGTCTGTGTGGAGTTAACCCATTAAGCTGTAATTTAAACTACCTAAATGGACAGATCCATGTCCCCCATTCTGTACCATCTTTTATTATCAACTCAGAAATAAGATACACAAGCTGGTAGCCTCTGTTTTAATATTCTGAATAGGAGGGGGGGAATAGAGTAAAATTATGAATAATTGTTTCTTATCCCATTATTTGTATTCTGCCCTTTGCAGAGCATATTATAATGGAAGAGGGACTATCAAAACACCAGAGGCAGTTAATGAGTCACTGCAGATTTTAGAGACTGAAAAAGAAAAACAAAATCAGTAAGCTTACCTTTTTATTCATACAATATTGCAATAGCTGCAATGACTGGTGAGAAATTTTACCTCTAAACATTTTTATGTGTAAACATTTTGAAATCTCACTGAAAATTACAGTTAATTTGCAGAGCACGGTATTTCTGCAAGCTTTGTTTTTTTTTAATAACTCAAATGCATCTTCTTTAAAAGATTTCTTCTAAAACAAGTTTTATTATCAGCAAGGAATATACATCACATACAGACAAAAGCAGCAACAAAAAATCAGAAACACTTTCCCTCTGCAAATCACGTAACTGAAAGGAAAACAGCACTGCTTCTCCCTCACCACAGTTCAGTAACATGGTATTTGTACATGAATGAATCAAAACAGCATTACTTCATACTGTTTTGAATGACACAGACATGAGAAAGTTGATTCCAGGTGAGTTACAAATTGTATTCCTGCATTTCTGCATTTGCTCAGGATGCCTGGGCAAAGCCAGCGCTGCTATTGCAAGTTGGAGTCTTTCTTTACAATCAAAGTAAAAGCATAACTTCCTTTTGTCAGACTGGCATTATTTCTTTTTGTTTTTCTTTAAATTTAAAGGAAGAAAAGACCTCATGAATTAACCTCTAACTAGATTAAGGAATTTGTTTGTGTCATCTCATTAAACCTTTGTAAGTGTTAGGGTTAACACTCTTGCCTCTGTGCTAGGAACTAAGAATAAATTTCTGCTTACAGTTACAGCAGGGGTGGAGATCAAAGCATACTTGAAACTGGGTAGGAACTGGGAGAAGTAAAGTGAGATAAGGTCTGCTCCACAGCTTATAGCACCAGCCTTTGCCAGGAGTTCTCCAGGTCTCACCACTTCTGGGAATTCCCTGGCAGCATACCTATGTAAATAACTCTGTTTATTTTATCTCCTGAGTCAGGTCACCTGAAAAATCCTGCAGTTTCCCATTAGGATCAATCTCAGTTAGGAGCGCTGGATAGGGTATGCAGTAGTGTCTCCTGATGTGCTGCCGCTTTTGCATCTTTGCACTACACAGGATGCACAAAAACCACAGAGCACAACAAGCATAGTGTGAATAGATAATACCTGGATAGTGAAGTTAATCATGCATTTTGGTTTATTGAGCTTTAATTGTGTTTTACTGCTAATTTGACCTTTTATAGGAGTTCAGATTTTCGCTTAATAACTACATGGCAATCCCCTTGCTGCGGGAGCAAAGGTCTGGTGTAAAGACTGCAAGAATGGTGAAAATGTTCACACTCTGACACTTTTAGGCCTTCTTATCTATCTCATATCTTTCAAATGGCTGTCTATGGCAGATCAATATAAAACTGTTCACTAATCAATGAGAAGTGCAAGTTCTGGTTATTCATTGTGTTGTTATTTAAAACAGAGGAAAAGATGAAATGGTGACATTTTTGCAACAAATTATACCAAGCTGGAATTTGGAAGAAAATTATTCAGGCAATGTTGTGGATGTGAGGGATTTAACCTAAGCTTAGGTTCTCCTGAACACCTGATTTGTCAAAGTAGGTATCTCAGAACTAAAAAATCTTTGACAAAGATAAAAGAAAATGTTGATTTGTGCCATCAGTATGGACTAGAACATCAAAATACCTTCTGATGTAGAGGATAACCAGGATAAGTAATTTCACATCCCTTCTTTTAGTATTCTTATCTACCTGATACATTAAATGAGAAATGAGTTCATGCAAACCATGAAGTCCTGGGCATCCTGCAGAGCAAAGAAATTCTCTAGCAGAAAGTAAGAACAACCACAACTTCAACTTTTGCAGCCAAAGCAAGAGTCATCAAACAGAAAAAAAATGTATCATAAGGTTTTTTTCCATGAAGAAATGGTGGATTCATTATTTCTGTCTTTGTTCATGTGTTTATGCAGCTTACCTGAGTACTTTGACATCTTGCAAATATTTACGAATAGAAATTGTTATAATGCCTAGATTATGGTGATGATGATGATGGTGATTTATTCCATGTAGCTCAGCTTAGTCTGTTAGTGAATTGGTTTTCAAGATCAAGAAGAAATCTCTTACCAGGATTTCTCATTCCTAAAGCCAGGAAAGTGAACCACCACACCCAACCTGTGGTTGGATAGGGACAGGCGCTCGGAAGATCTCGGTTGTAACGGGAAGAGCAGAGAACACTCCAACCCCCTAAGATAAGCTATCACCACAAGAATGTAAGCCTACTAACATGTGCCAGTACTTTTCCATTCTCCCTACTAAACTCAGGAAGTGTGGCAAGACCCCTCTGACGTAGTGAAGAACCCCAGAGTATTTAAACTGCATGTTTGAGATGATAAACGCTTGTAACCGTCCACCAAATTGGTGTAAGCGTGTTACTAAGCCCGGTGCCACGCGAGCAAAGTGGACGCCGTGCTGTCGTTCCTAAGATCAGGCCACCGCCGTTGCAGAAAAGAAACAGCAACACCAACCATATTCTTCTTTGCATCTCTGCCTCTTTACTTTGGACATTCGTTGCCAGCAATTCTTCTTCATGAATATACACAAACTGGTTCAAACTAGCTACTTCTTCTCTTTTCACCCAAGTTTCTGAAGTTTTGAAGCTGTCCAGGTTAGAGTGAAACAGGTAAGAAAAGTACCTGTATTTTTTATTGCCTGGCTTTGCATTTTCAAAGCTTGAAATAAACAAATATTATCTTTTTACTGCTTTCTGAATTATTTCTAATATTGCAATCTTCCATTTTATTACAAGTTGTACATGATATGTTGTGTTTCTGGAGAAGTATACAAAATGTAATTGAACACAGTATCACAGAGTAAAACAAGGGTTAAATGACCTAATTTCATTTATTAGAAATTGACTTGGGACAGTTCAGTGTTGTCAATCTATTTTCAGGTAATTCTCTTTTGGAGAAAGTGCAGCTGCTTGAGTTAACTGGCAGACTGCTGAGATTTTGGTAGTGTAATCCAGCCAAGAATTATCTATGCTCGTTAAGATCTTCACTGCCAATGAAAACAGGATTATGCTTTGGACCCACAATCCAAAATAAAAATACCAAACTAGCTGCCAGTGTCTTTGGATCAGCCAAATATTCCTTCTCAGCTCTTTCTTTCTTACCTCATCTCAGAAAAGCAATTTTGGTTTCAGTTTGCAAAAGGCAACTTCTTGGCTGCTGTTCACAACAGTTTTCTGTTTCCTTAGAAAGGAGGTAATCCCCTGAGGTACACAGAAGTTTGTGACACCCTCTTTCCAGAAAGAAGCACTGCAATGTGCAAGAGGTTTTTTTCAGTGACCTATGCACTGGTAACATATTAAAAATAAAAACATGGTGGGAATTGATGCATAAGCATGCCTTTATTTAAATGTTACTCTATGGGCTTCAGGGAGATATTAATGTGAAAAGGTTAGTCATGTAGGTTAAGTGTCTTTAGCCGAGCCAGGTTTCCAGATAAAGGTGTGCAGGTCTAGTAACAGGAACAAAGCCACACCAGTCTATACTGCAGTTATATCAAGATTTTGTCATTTTGTCATCTAATATGTCATTAGACTGGAATGGATTACTATCCAACTTCGAATCAAATATATGAAGATACTCAAATATTATTTCTTTGTATTTTATCCAAGCTAAGATTAATCCTGAAACGCTCCTGGAATTTTGGATTATCAAGCAGATTCAGGACATTCACGGAAAGTTTATGACTCTCTCTTTCCTAGACCTTTTGATATTTTGTCTTAAACATATTTATACAAAGTACCGAATGACAGAAGAATGATTTTAAAGGCAACAATAATTTTTTTGTGGCCAGCATTTTAAAATAAACTATTAGCATAATATCAGTACAAATAATCTCAGAATTATCTTAATTAAATCCAAATGGCTATAGTTCAGCAGATCAACATGATTAAACCATTAATTGTAAATAGAATTATAAAAATTGAATTATAAAAAGGCTTGGGTTAGAAGGGGCCTTCATGATTATCTACTTCCAAGCCCCTGCCATGGGCAGGGACACTTTCCACTGGATCAGGCTATTCAGAGCCCCATCCAGCCTGGCCTTGAATATTGCCAGGGATGGGGCATCAAATGTTTCTCTGAGCAACATATTCTAGTGCCTACCTATGCTCATAGTAAAGAATTTCTTCCTAGCGTCTAATCTAAACCTACTCTCTTTCAGTTTGAAACTATTCCTCCTTCTCCTGTCACTACGTACTCTTGTAAAAAGTCCATCTCCATCTTTCTTGTAGGCTCCATTCAGGTACTGAAAGGTAGCAAAAAAGGTTCAGCCCAAAACCAGGCTGAACAAACAAAATTCTCTCAGCCTTTCTTCATAGGAGAGAGGTCCTCCATCCCTCTAAACATATTGGCAACCCTCTTTTGGACTTCTCCCAACAGGTCCATGTCCTTTCTGGGCTGGGGACCCCAGAGCTGGATGCTCGGCACTGCAGGTGTGGTCTCGGGACACAATCCCCTTCCTTGCCCTGCTGACCACTCTGCTTTGGATACAACTGGATTGCCAGCTCATGTCCAGCCTCTCATCCACCAGCTCCCCCAAATCTTTCTCAGCAGGGCTCTCAATCTGTTCATCCCCTAGCATAACTTGAACTGACCCAAATATCACCAACTGTAATGTACACTCCTCATTTTTTTCTGTCTGTGTCTGGTTTATTTTCTTTTTCCATTATACTCTAGCAGCTTGGTTTGTGTCTTCTTACAGAAATGCAATAAACTATTCAAAGTGATACTGTCAAACACCAAAATTCTAACCATTTGCAATATGTAAAGAAAGTAAAGCAAAAGGCTATTAAAATCCTGAAGATATTACAGGGTTTTTATCAATATGTGATGAAATCATAGTTTTTCTTTTTCTTTTTGCCAGCATTCTTTTTCTGCCAACAATAAAGAAGTCAGTAAGCATCCCAGGGAATTTATAGACTAAAATTCGATATATAACTCCAAGTTAACATACCCTGTCCATTACATACACGTATTTGTGTTTGACAACCCCTCGTTTCTCTCTGAGCAGGTAAGGAGGTCTTTGATCATCTGTGCCAGGGATACAAAATCTCATGTCCAGCAGGGTGTTTATTAATACATGAAGAACACCATGAATACAGCTTAACTGCTTCCGGGGCTGGAACAGACCCAGGACTTCAATGCCTACTTTTTCACAGAGCTTTGAGTAAAAGACTCTGCTGGATCCAATTTTTTATCTGTGTACAAGCTTAAGTTGACAATCAAGAGTGTTAGAGAATAGACTGAGTCATGCCAGCCCAGCAGAGAAAAAGGGTTCCTTGCGGCAGTATTTCTGTATCATCCACAGCAGACCCTGATGTACTTGTTTTATCCACTGTTTTCCATTGTACAGCACAGTTAAGCCTTCCCTTGCCCTGGATTATCAAGATGTAGGAAGCAGTATGAGCCCTATGCACAGTTTGCATGATCATATTCCAGACACACTACAGGACTGATGACGTACAGTTTTCCCTGCTGTTCAGCACCGCAGCCAAAGACCTAATCCAAAGTCTTAATAAATCAGTGGGTAACTTTTCATTGACTTTAAAGTAACAAAATAGAGCCCAAGAAATGCTTCTCTAACTTATACATGAGAGGTATGTGCTCTGAGTCAAAGAAGATGTTTGTAAGAGATTAATTGCCCTGATCAGTAAATTCCACACTAAGCAGATATTATTTCATGACTGCAGAGGATGCTTTGGGAATCAGCTCCTTCTAGATTAATTAGATTGCTATCTAAAAAGCACTGTCCTCAGTTTTGAGCTTGAATTTTTATTGGCAATTGAATGTTTATCAATAGGAACAACTATTTGTATCATATCCTTAGTACACATAACCTACAAGTGAAGCAGATTAATAGTAGTCAATTACAAAGCCATTTTAAAGTAAAATTGGAAGTAATGTGTTAGTCCCTAAGAGACCATCTCTAAGTTAACATGTGTTGAAAACATAATTACTTTATTTTGTCTTTCAGCATTAGCATCAATTTATCTCTCTGGAGAGAGTAACTCAAATATCTTACTTACAAGAAGGAGAGTTAGAGAAGACTCGAGCACTTTGAGGTCAGTGAAAAGTCTTCCTTTTTTTCTTCCTTTTTTAAATGTCTTATCCTGTATTTACACTCACAAAGAAATACACTGCATTAAAATATAAGTGTTCTACATCAGGTATTTGTTGCCTACTTCTGCAGATTTTTCAAGAATATGAGATAATGCAATTCAGAGTATCACTAAGGTGAATAATTAGGCAACAGAAACTGGTTCATTCAGTCAGATGTTCTGACTCTGGGGGCTCACTCATCCTGAATTATGCACAGCCCTGAGTGACAGAAGAGGACAATGTCCCCTTAGGCGCTCGGGACGCAGACATACCCTTGGCTTCATCAGAAGTCAGGCTGGGTCTGCTTGGCTCCCTTGGTGCAATGTAACATTGTTAATGCTTGGTGAGCCCTGACTGAGGTGAGGCTACCCATAATATCATCCCCTCTTCTTACCAGGGCTGGCCCCAGCTCAGGACCCTTCTGACACCCAGAAGAAGAGAGCAAGGATGGTAGCTCTGCCTAGAATTAGTCTAGGAGAAACTCTACTAGGTGTGAAAATTGTACAGGCAAATATCCCTTCATCCCCTGGATTTAATGTGTGCTAGTTAGCACCCTCTGCAACTGAGACATGTCTGACCTCAGAGTAATACCACAGTATTTCCAAAGGTCACCAGTCAGGACTGGCCCCAGATTGTACTGACAGCAGACATGAGACACCACACTTTAGCTAACACACCTGTAGAGCATTCCTGCTGAACAGATGTGGACCAGTAATCTGTGACCTATACAAAGCAAAACCAGCCAAGTACAAGTTGATAGTATAACTCTAACAAAAAAATTGTCCATGTCCAGTAAGAACATCAGATGAAGCATATAGCACGAGAAGCATATGGAAATGAGAAGTAAGAGAAAAGGAAAACAAAATGGAATCCTGTCCAAGGAGAATCTCAGAGCTGTCTCAGCACACAAATGCATAGAAGAGAAAAGGCTCACACTTCTTTACATTTGTCAAGTTAATCTGTAGGCTATAAATCTTTTCTAAGCTAGCTTTCTTCTATTCCAGGCATAAAACCATTTGCTGGTTTTGTATTTTTTTTGTAAAGTTATATGCTTCATGATAAGCATGCCCTAAAGATTGCATTTTTGAAGTTGAATTAAAGCCAGTTCAGCAAATTAATATTCTGTTTTATTGCTATAAGGAGAAGTTGGACTGCTACAGACATGCAACATTTAATCCTTTGTGCACATCAGTACTGTTTTCTGCATGTGGACATCCCACGTATGTCTAGAGATCTGTTTTGTCAGCACCAACAATATGAGGATTAAGGGCTTTATCTCAGTCTCCATGGCATCCTATATATTTTGAAGAAATTTTGTCATAGCAAGAGGAAACTGAGACCCACAAAGGTGATTTGTGCATAATGTGTTCTAGTCTGCAACTAGGATACTCCTTTGTTTTGTGCAAATCTCTTTCCCATCCATAGAAGATTTGGTCTTGTAACTGACATTAGATTTCCTAGATTAAGTTGGCTGAATGCTTCCTTTGGTTCCATATGTTTGAGGCACACCTACCACTGCTAAACTGCAAAAGAAAAATTCCTAGGTAACGTTAGTCCTCAAAACATTTATAGTCAGCAAACAGCTGAATTGACAACTCCCAAACCATTCTGTACTGAGGCACATCCTGTCATACTTTAGATATTCCATGAAGTATCATCTGAAAGCTGATCGAGACGAGATGATGCAGTCCAATTCATGATATAGGTCACTATGCTACTTTTAAGAAATTTTTCTTCAGGGAGTAAAAGGCCTGTGGATTTTGCAATCATATTGCGATCACCTTTAGTGCAAGCGAGGTTAAGATGAAAGAAAAATAGAGAGTGTATTTTTCAAATGCAAAAAATACCACTGAAAATCTTTAGAAAGAGAAGTATGTACAAAACTACTACCTAGAAAAGCTTCACAATTTCTTCTTCTGCAGCACACAGCTGGAAAGCTGATGAGCTGCTTTGTGGCATTGTCAGTATCATTCTCTGCAAATCTTATGTCCTTACCTTCTGTCACTGAAAGCCAGATTTGCTGGCTTCTCTTCCTTTTCATGGCCCCAAATCATTTTTAGAGTGAGTGGAAATGCAAGTCCAGCTCCCTCCTCTACTCTTGCAGGGCTTCTTATAGATAACTTCAAATAAGTGGTAGTTTCAAAATTCTGTTCCTGAACTATTGCTTGACTCCTTCTGCTTTGGAAATACTGATATTCTTTGGGCATGCTCAGGCAAGGTCATCTTTTGCCCCAAAATTGAACAGAATGTGCTAATGACTAAGCCCTGCAAAGAGGAGTACTTCATTACTCAAACACCAAAGTGGAGCCTTTACCAAAAACTTGTATTTTCATATAAATATATAATTTGGTTATTATATCTCTAGGCAGTTATATTGCCAAAATTAACACAGGAAATCATTATTGGATTTCTTTAGTAGATATAATTGTAACTGTTTCAGGATATTAATGGATATTAGGTTTACCAAGTCCTAATCTTGTTACTGAATGCTAAGACTTGTTTGTAGGTAACCTCTCCATTTATAGCCTTTCTACAAATTAATATTTGGTAAGATAAATGTAGTTCTTTGCCTTCTAATTCTGAGAATTCCCATACAAACAAGTTCAATATTATCTTGCTTCTTTGGGTATCCAATATTTCTAAATATTTTGCATGGGGCATTCAGAGGGTACTTAAATCTAGAAGAGAATATAATTGTTTATCTCACTACGAGAAATGTTTGTGTAATGAGAGGAATGTATGCTTTGAGGACAGATGGAAATAAATAGCAGCTATTGTATTTGTGTGATGTGTGTATAGGCTTGCAGTAAAACACAGTCCTAAAGCAAATAATTAAAATCAGCACCACCCAGTCAACTGGATGATGAAAACACAGCTTCTGCCAACACTGGATCCAACAGACCTGTTGAAAGGTAAATCAAGTTCATAATGAAGTCACCAGATTGCAATCTCAATTAAATTTGAGATAAGGTATTAAGTGCATGTGTGGTGAGATCATAGGAGGAAATGTAACACAGATTTTATTAAAAAGCTGGTTTCGAGTGACATGGTGGAGACTGTGCTAACACTGAAAATGGAATATGCAGGATTAACATCAGCAGAATGTGATGGGGATTGACTGGATATATCACCCTTTCTCTCTGTTTGGAAGAAATACAACTGCAGCATGACTGACCAGCGCATGGAACAAATAATGATGACATTTCAATGCTCTACTTAGATATTCCATGGATATGCTTCTGTCAGGCACAACTACATAAATAAAAAGCATATGAGTTCACAAAAAAAATTTTTTAAATTTTCAGTATAAGGTTTGGGATGTTTTTTTTGAATCAAGTCTTTGATAGATTAGGGTAGAAATGGAATCTGAATAATTTTGCTTAAGGAAAACATTATCTACCTTCCAAGTTTCTCTTTATCACATGTAAAATGCCAAATGAACTTGAAAAGTTGCCTGTTCAGCATGAAGAGTATTAAAATCCTCCAGAAATCCTAGAAAATTTCCTGTCCCTTCTCAGTGCAGTAATATTACTGCATTGAGAAAATTTTTAAAAATTAGAAAATTTTTTAAAATTCCTTGTCATCGCAAACTTTTTTTCAGGAATAAATTTTTTTCAATTAATAAGTATAACAAAGTTTTGAAACTCGTCCTTTAAAAAAAATTACAAGATGCTATGAAGTGTACAGGGATATTAAACCTACTTAAGTAACAAAGTAAACAACATGCAATTAGCCCCAAATATTTCAGAAACACAGGCAATTTGTTCAAGCCTGTTCATACAACTGGGCCTGGGTGAGTCTGACTTTTGAGACATAGACTTTCAAGTTGCCAAGCAATTAAAGTGTTGTGTAAAGTAAGTGTTGTCAAATTTCATTAGTTTCAGGGAGAGGAAAAGCCAATAGGGAACCAAGGAGACCCAGGACCCACAACTGGAAATGGTGAAAAGGCTGCAAAGGTGTTGGTCATGGCTGGTAAGGAATGAAAATAAATATTTAATTTATACCAAGAGTTATTGAGAGCCTTTCACTTTATTTTCTTTAGTCAAGGACTAAGCTCACTTCTGAAATAATAGTTGATAAAACACTTAGAAATGTACTTAGAATCATTGACTTGTCAAGTTTGGAAAAGACCTGTAACATCATAGAGTCCAAGCACTAACTGTCAGTACCATGTGCATCCCTGAACCATGTCCCCAAGCACTGTGAAGATGCAACTAGGAAATGTTGTCACTCTCCTTGCTTGAAGTAGTTCACAGGTATTTTCATATTGCAAGTTTCTTGATGGGAACCTCTGATATTCATCTGCATTTTGTTCCAGGCAGCTAGCAGACACATATCTGTTTGGGAAGCTGGGGAGGGAACATTTGAAAATGGGGAAAAAAATCCCACTCCTGAAACTCATAAAGAAAATTCTGTGTCTTAGCTTACAAGATGTCAGTCACTAAATGGCCCCATTTCTTTATACTATTTTTCCAATGCTTACTGCCTTCAGGGAGTGACAATGTTAGGGAGAAGGGTAGCAGGAAAACCTGATGGGATCATAAGTCCTGTCTCCCAAGCAGCCCTTCCTCCTACATGCATTTTAGTTTCAGCCTTAAATATTAAATGTTTGCATTTCATCACATTTTTCTTAACTCGTTAATTATTATTGTCATGAGAATTAGTAAAATAAACCCTGTCTAGACAATTTCCCTTGATATGATCTTATAGTACATTAAAAAAAAAAAAAAAGAAGTCATTGCTTTATGTGGGGAATATTTTTCTTTCTAATAATTGACAGTTTACCTTTGGAAATGAATATTTTGAAACCAGATTTGAGGGCATCTAAGGGTTGTAAAATCTAGTGGTGGACACACCACATATTTAACAGCTTTATTTACTCTGTCTTACATTTAAAGGCAGCAAAGCATGTCACTGCAAGACCATAATGCACACCCTTTTACATTTTATCTTACAATTAGGTCACCTAGTCTACCCACCTTTTTAAGTGCAGTGGCTAAAAATATTTCCAGCATTTCTCCAGACTGCTTTTAAAATTCCCAAGGAAGGAACCCACTAGGGGTTTTTTTAGAAGGATTGTTTTATATTTCAGTATAACACCTTTAAAATTGTTTCTTGACTAATTTTTTACTTATTAATATCAAGCAACTAAAGTACTGGTTTTTTTTGCATGATTGCAAGGATTTCACATCTCCCTATAATTTCCCTATCTCCTGTAGACTTATAAGTCCCTCTGGTTTTGGCAAATACGTGCATACTTATACTGAAATTTAAAACTGAAGGAAAAATGTTCTCTTCCGTTTTTATCTAGAGCTTTATTTTAAATAAAAATTCTGGACGCTTTAAAAATATGCACATCCTGGTCTTATTTCAGCTGCAGTTGAAACATCATGTGGATCACATGCCTTCTTTACCCAATCCTAACCCAAAGGGCACCTGAAGTTGGCACTTTTCAGTTACAGGACACCTAGGAAAAGCAACAGGATTTCTTCTTCCTAGGGTGTTTGGCCAAAGCCCGAACTTAAAGACCTCCACAAAGACCTGTTGCAAACTCACTTTGTTTTGATTGGCTTTGCTTTGAAGTATGATGAGGAGAAAGCACATTTTGCACAGAGCTCAGTACCTGAAATACATGCCTGGAAATTGAGAGTAAGCTGTAGAAAGCTTCTAGAGACTACAGGAATTTTGATAGACATCTCCTATCCCCCAAGAACTAACGTTTGACACCCAGCTAAAAGGCAGTTTCTCCACCACTCCCACGAAAGTCGTGTAACTGAGCAAAAAGGAATGCAAGGATTAGGAGCCCAGAGAGAGAGGAAAAAGGAGATATCCTGGAGCCATAACCTAGGGTAGAGTAATAAGCAGAATGGAGCAAAAGAGGAATCCTGGGTTCTGCTTTCAAAGCCAGGGTTCACCCAGCATCTTTTGCACACTCAACATATAACTGATTTCCAAAGTAGTACTGAAACTTGGTATTTCCCCTTTAGTGTGTTACACCCAGCAGTTCTATATGTAAATCTGCATTCTTTCCATTAGGGATGAGATTTCTGGTTTCTGTTCCCAGGACTATTTAAGTACTCTACTCCATTCTTTTTTCAGCACAGGCTACAATGCAGAATAAAGGAATGACAACAGAGTTCTGTTACAGGAGGGTTTTGTCTGAATACATCAGGCTTATAAGACAATTAGGGAGTCTTTCTCCTATGGTTGTTTTTCAGGGCAATCAAAGAGCTTCTTGGCTTAAATTGAAAATAATAACCCATGGTTACAAAAGCTGCTTGGTGAACAATACCTATGAAACTACCTGCTGCTTTCTTAACTACTTCCTTTTCACTTCATAATGTAGTGTCAGGACCTATAAACAGTTTTATCTCTAATTTAAGGGCAGTAGTTCATGCATCTTGTAATCAGTATTTTCCATTAGTTATTTTCATTTAATATACTGTGCTCTTGTGTCTCTTTTCCTTGCTGTATGGTTTCCAATATCTAAGAAATTCAGTGTTCAGGGAAGATCTGGAGTCTACACAAGACTCCTTACAGGCTGATTCATGAGCATACAGTAATGTCTACTCAGTGCAAAACATTTCATTTCCACTTTGCAATGGAATAACAACCTTGCACATAGCTCACACATATTTGCTACAAATAGTCATGTAGGAAGGTGAAGTGATATAAGCTCATAAAGGTTCCCAAATGTTACTGCGCACTAACTTTTCTTTGTTGATAAAACCTCATGCAAAGTTTAAGGACAAGATAGAGAAGTTCACTGAATTTCTCCCAGGTAGGGCAAGTGTATCCAATGTATTAGCTAGACAATATAAACTCAAGTGCTTACTGCAAAAAAGAGCAATTTTCTTGTTTGTGTTCAAAAATTCAATAAAAACTTATTTCATTCTTTAACAACTATATTTCAGATACAAACCCTCTATTATAGGAAATAGCATGGAGAAGTGTTTTGACTGAATAAATTTTCTGAGCATGCGAATTGAACTGAATCAATTTTTTGCAATTTCAGGCCATTCACTGTGAACACAGTTTAAGACTCCAAGGGAGCTCTACAGCAAAACATTCAGACTGAGCTCTTTGAAATTGGTTAAAGGCTACCTCATTTCTTCAGCTACATTTTGGAAAGCATGTTTTCACAGGGTGAGTTTAATTTCCAGTTGAACTGCTGAATTGATTAAATGTCTTATTGCATCATGCTATAACTTTATTATAATTCCAAAGTTCCCCAAAAAACATAACAGCAACTATTAAAAAATCTACAATAATGGTACCTAGTCCACTGCCAGTACAATTATGCATCTTGAAAAATTGACAGAGAGAAGTACTTTTGTCTGTCTCAGACCTTTTATCTTGTTATTTAATTTGGTTCTATTAGTTGCACTGTTATGAAAAGCAGTAAATATCACTTCCAGTTTACAATGTTGGCTTTTGCTGTTATGTCTCCCTTTAATATTTTTTTCCATACTGAAAATACTATTGCATTTCTCGTTCCCCCTTAAGGAAGCCACTAGTCACTGTTTCCATGTACCTTTTCTCATTCCATTGCGATTCTCTGTGAGGGGAAAACTGCAAAGCCAACATTTTGGGGCAGAGAGCACATATCAATTTTTATGAAGGCCCAAACTATTTTCTGTTTTTGGTTTGATTCTTTTTTCCTTCCCGTAGCTGTTTCCACCTTTTTGTAACCTTCTCTGGCTGGCACTGGGCATGGAGCTGCACAAAGCTGTACACAGTAACTACGCATTCCTTCTTCCAGCTGGAAAAAGCCAGTCATTAAGTAGGCAGAAGTACAGTGTTTTATTCCCATGAACCTAACTCTGACGTATCAAGATGATTTTCATCCCCCGTTTTGTTTGCCAGGCACCTGATAATGAAGCATCCTCCAGTATTTTGTCAGCTTTAGTTTAGTCCATCCTAAGTCTTTCTTTGAGAGAAGCCTGAAAGAAGATTAATAACATTTTGGAAGGAAATCATTTGGCAACCAATTGGCTAGAACCTAGAATAAATATGGGACATTTTTGATGTTCCAAAATGCAAATTGGAGTTAAGAGCAGCAATTTCTAATTGTAAAATGTTTGGATCACAACACTTCATTCCAATGCTAGGTAATCCAGTAATTTCTGGTAAGTATTCTAGCAATTTCCACAGAACAGCCATTTCCAACAAAGAACGAACTTCACCTGGAAGTTACTGGATGCAACATTCAGCTGCCAGGAACTCCTATTGAACAATGGTATTTCCTCTGAAGTCTCACACAATCAATCATCATCCACACTGTTTTTGATTAGACTCACTTGCCATGTTGCCCAGTTTTGCAAGGCGTTTTCTGAAAAATTGCACGACATTATGTACATATGAATGTACATTTTACTGCATCTGTTGTTCAGTGCAGAGAATGTGCCACCATGGCACAATGCAAAACAAAAGGGATGTTACAGCGCATTTTTTGCAGAACCCTGTAGCCTCTGATCATGCTGACTGTATCCACTCCTATATATTCAAGCTAAGACATTATAATATATTTATTTATTCCTAAGTGTTTGTATGTAATTCCCATTCATGGGAGCATTCTGGTTAAGACTATCCAAGGCTCAATAAAAAGTATATGTTGCACCACTAAATAAAGTCTATAAATTCTGCAATTTTATTTTGCCACAGCTGTTCAGAAGGTATTGCAACATTACAACTACATTTTGCAGATGTTCACTGTGCCTGTATTAAGTATCTCCAACTGGACAAATATTATCTCTGTAAATGCATTCCTGACCACTGAGTTATTTTCAAGTCCATAAAGTTTGGAAATACCATGAGTTGTCCAGTGTCAGCACTCTGCTTATGCAGTGAAGTCTAACACATGGACTCTCACAGAAGTAAATAAAATATCTCAGGCTGTCACACAGCCTGGAAAAAATGTCACATTTCTTACTGACACATCACTTGGAACAGACAGACCTCAGGAAGTAGTGCAACTGTGGGGAAAAGTTATCTCTGGAGTTATCTGGTTTATTACCCTTGTGCTGCCTATATTGAGACCAAACTCAATGTGACTCTCATTTACTGCAAATGGGACTCCTGCAGCAAGTGATATACAGTGAGGCCAAGTACAGATAAGGAACAATATCATTTTAATTTTATAATAAATGTAAATACATTTGTAACTTAATTTCTAACCAGCCCACTGTGAATACTCTGCAGAATGGTACTTTCAGTTATAAAGGGATAGAAATTTAAAGCCAAGTCCCTTAAAGGTGTCAGTGAATGATTTTCCATGAGGGAATGGTTTCATGCCTCAGTGGAGACAGTCTGCTTCACACAGACACTAACATTTCATTTAAGACAAAGTCTAACATTTCATTTAAGATGATGTCTCCTGTGGTTTTGGTTTCCAAAGAGGCTGTGCCTTGGTTGGGTTGCTGTATTACCACCTATTTGAAATCAGGATTTAGCCCCTGTGCTTTTGTTAGCTTCCTATCACAGAGATTCACACACCCTGCTGAATTCTAAACAGAGCAGCAACATTAATTACATATTTACAGGAGCAAAATACAGAAATAAATGACTTCTCAGAACACAGGACCATGTTGAAAGAACTGTCAAGCAGGGCATTCAATTTAAAATGCTTCTGATCTTGCAAGGAAGAGATTACTGCTTTCCATATTCATTTTTATATTTTGACTGACTCCAGACTAACCTCAGGGAGAGCCCAGAATATCAGCTTGTCTGTGCCTGGGAGCTGACACTGGAATATGCAATCAGGAGAGTCTGCCATCTGATCAAACCCCTCCTGACATCACCCCAGCTTTGGTGAAATTTAAACTACCTCTTTCTCTTCCCTTGTGAGAGGCACAGCCAGTCATTACACCCGTTTGTTAATGATGGATGGCCCTGCTGGATGGCCCAGGGGACAGGCAGAGATGGGCTGACAGCACAGCACAGGCACAGCCCAGCAGGGACCCCCTGGTATCCCTGCTGGCCTGTATCCCTGGCAGCAGCAGCCCACTTTCATTTCCTCACATCCCCGAGGTTTCAATATTATGGTGCAGAGAAAGAGCCTTTTAGTACCCCGTGACCACGTTCATTGATGCTGCTTCTCTGAGCCATTTGGACCAGAGCAGGGGAGGTGGTGTGAAAGGCAGGGAGGTGTAGTGGAAAAAGAGAAGCATCATGTTTTGACTGATGCAATCGCCACAGGCTACTGCACTGATAGGAAAGTTAAATAAACCCTTTGGACAGCTATAAGATCTCTGACTACATTGAAATCCTCTGCTATCACAATTCACTTTGCAATGCTGTGTGTTCAAGGCCCGTTTTCTCCATTTTTTGTTGGGCATGCTTCTTCCCAAAAAATGGCCTAAATGGTCTTTCCCCTCCGATATATGATGAGCACACACTTCATGCATTTATTGTATTTCAGTGCACAGGTATGTCAGAGACACAAGGCTCAGTCACAGAAGACTTATTTCTGGTGTGAAGAGTTTTGTGATTATGAGAGAGAAAGTGTTGAAATGAGGATGTGCCTGCAGGGACAGATTATGAGCAAACACAGAGGGTGAAAGATAGAGAGTATAACCTTAGTGTGCACACACACCCTTAAGGTGAATCAATAGAGTATCTCAGGTTATCATATCAATGTTATAAAACAGGCAGTGTATTTGCTGCAGGGGTCATGCAAAACATGAGTCCTTCTATCTTTAAAAAAAAAAAAAAAAAAAAAAAAACAAAAAAAAAAAAAAAAAAAAAAAAAAAAAAAAAAAAACAAAAAAAAAAAAAAAAAAAAAAAAAAAAAAAAAAAAAAAAAAAAAAAAAAAAAAAAAAAAAAAAAAAAAAAAAAAAAAAAAAAAAAAAAAAAAAAAAAAAAAAAAAAAAAAAAAAAAAAAAAAAAAACCAAACAAGAGAGAGTTGCTACACCAGCCCAAAGCACAAATTCATTTGTTAAGAGTAGCTACTAGAGAAGGCTTCATTTACCTTACCCATCTGTTTGTGTCTGTTTGTGAAGTCATTTCTCCTCCTCATTTTAACACTGAACAGCTTCTCACAAGTGACAAGGTCTCAGAAAAGGGCTTGAACGGTGCTCCTCTACTTTTCCCAAAGCTGTCCAGTAAGAGCTGAAGCTCTCAGCTAGAATCCAAAAGTATGAATCACCTCCCTCCTTTGAATCATATGGACAAGAGACTTGAATCTGAGGAATTTCAGCTTCTGAACATATATTGGAACTCCTTACCTGCTACAGGAAGGAAGACTGAAATTGCCTTCTCCCACCTGCTTGACAATCACAAGGCTGCATTTTAAAAATAGCTGCAAATGATACAGTTAATAATATAGTAGCTTTATTGTAGTTGTTTTGGTCCAATCTATCAATATAGGTCCTGCATTTAAGTAGTTGCCATGAAAAATGGCTTTGGACACTGACCTCATATCTGAACTGTGTCCAAATGAAGATTTGTGGAGGACCATCTATGGAATAAAAGGCTCCAACTTATTAAGAGCAAGGCATAAGCTATTTGCCTCTAAGTATTAGGTGGAGGTGCTTTGGTGGAGTTGGAGTTTCAGGCACAAAAATGCAAATGCTTTCAGTTGTTGTGGTTTAAATTCTTGACTACAGTCAGAGGTGAAACAGCAGTGTACTGATAAATAAACAGTGCATTTGGCAATAAGGGGGTGTTTGGAAGTGTTTCAATGAAACCGTTTCAGCTAAAGGACTGAAATGTTATATGGAGGCATCTCAATTTTGGTAAAAGGCGAATTAAGTAGAACCAGGAGGCACAAGGTCTTTGTCCCACCAGTAAGCCCTTGGAGGAAGGCTCTCTGGAGCTGGATACTCATGGCACTTTGTTTCATGACTCAAGCCAGAACAAAGCAGACATAAGGTGACTCCAAAATAAGCTATATAATTTTTTTAAAAAACTTTTATTTGTAATCAGAACAAAAACTGATATGGAAACCAAGCATTTCTTTTGATTCTGTAATAATCTGTTCCAAGCCAGCTGTATGAACAGGTACCACACTCTTTAGCAAACAAAGCTTTTATTTCATATTGCTTCTGATCAATGTCTTTTCCTCTAAAGGGGAGGCAATATAAATCTCAGCAAAGGCTGAGAGCTTACTGTGACATCAGTAGATTTTTATCACTACCATCCTCATGAAACCCTGCAAACCTTTATTACCACTTAACCGAAACTTTAACAATGTTTTAAAGTAAAGAAAGAGCTCAGTGGTTCCAGGATGTGACTCCACCATAAAATGCAGAGACTTGTGTTTTTTTGCTTCCAGCCACGCAGTTGGTTATCACCCTGCAGCCTCAGGCACCAATATTCACTATGGCTTCAGGAACAGCTTGTGAGGCTGAACTGAGTTTTATGCAGCTGATCCATCCAGGCCACCTGGATAGGACCCTGAACATACACAGAGGTGCTGAGCGTGCATTTGGTCCATTCCCAGGACAGTTCTGGTGGATGCATGTTCCCTTCTGCTGACTGAGCTGTGTGAGTAGAAATAACCAATAAAGGGATGAAGTGAACCTCTGGGTGTGTTAACCTCTTGCGCTGCTGACCAAGTTTCTCCAGTTTGTTTGTCAGCCTTGTGCTAAAAGACAAGGACCACAATTGTTTATTTCTTCCTATAGAGAGGGTGCAAGGGGAAACTCACAGAAACATTACTTTCCTCTGCATTCCCACAGAGGTCAGTCGCAGTCCTACCTTGTAAATTACACAAGTAAAACACTTCGTGAAGCAAGGCACAGTGATTTTGAAAGCTGGCATTTAAGCAGAGCACCTTCATGGTTACATGAATTATTTAACACATTTGTTCACCGTGTAGAAAGTCAGCAAATTTTAGCTAAACCAGTTAAGGAAGTTTTATTTTCACAGTCTTCTGGGAAGGAGCTTTTTGCATATACATGTTTTTGTATATGCAAAAAAAAACATGCAGTGTGCTGTTAAGGATCCAGCCCTCAAATTTCTGTTGTGTCCCAGTTATTAGCCACAGATGTCCAGTAATGATTGCTCTTTGTTCACCAAACTGACTTTTTTTTCCCCTGTGGGAGGAAGGATGGAGTAATTTGGCTAAAGAAAGTTCTACCTCCACTTCTTGTTTCCTTAATGAAAAAAAATGAAATCTCTTGAAACACGGAGTAGGTTAATTGGAGCAACAACTGTCTTGTTCAGCTAATCAGCTCTGAATTCACCAATAGGTATCCCAGCTGGCACTGGAAGTAATCACTGGAAGTGTAGGAGTGTGGATGTAAGCTAGCCAAAGCTCGCAGAACAAAACTCTGCCTGTGATGACTGAATAGACAGCATTATCCTGATGAAGGATTTCTTACAAAATTATTTCAGTGGAACAAAATAGGATATGCACAGTACAAAAAGGAAAAGCAGAACAATACTAAAACGAAAAGGAGGAGATAATAAAAAGGAACATTAAGAATTGAATCTACAGAGTCAATAGAATTCAGTTGAATAGCCCATTGTACCTATTTGCTGTTAAAAAAAAAAAAAAAAAAAAGAGGCAAGCTCTATTTGGGAAAAGGATTTTATTTTAGCCTGAAGTGACACTCTGAAAGTAAATGTTCTGACTAAGAATTCACCAGGACTGTGACAGTCACTACTAAAATAAGAAGAAACAATAACATAAACTCCTACTAAAAGCACCTACTAGCACAAGCATTCTAAATATATTCCCCTATTTATAGATGCCAATATTCCTAACATCTGGAGCTTGCTGTTACACCTTAAACATGGCTCTGCAACACTGACACATCAATCAGATCCTGCTCCCAAGCCACACCACTTTTCCCCCATACATTCAACGGACTATCCCAAGCCAATGAAAACCAACAGAGATAATCTTCTCATTATTTCTTTGCTAAGGATATCTCTCTCTTATTTTTCCAGCAACAGAGTTTTTTGCCAGTGTAATTTATAATGGATCAATTGAATAGTGGAGAGTAAAGTGAAATATCCATCGGAGTAGTTTTAGGGCATGGATAGAACATCATCACCTGGATCAGTATGGAAGAGCTTATGACTCATTTTCCTCTTGACAGCTTTTGATGATGCAACTTGACATGGGAGTTTTTGGCTACATCAATAAAAGGACTCATGCTGTATTTAAGGTGTAGACCCTTGACATATGCCTTTGATATGAACCTTGACTAGATACCAGACCTTTCCCTTCCACAGTAGGGAAAGGCCCCCAGTCTTCACACCGCTGGGGACCTGAAGTCCAGTTTACTTCCATCCCCCAGCCCATGTCAGCTCCTCCCATTTAAAGCCCCCAGGCAGTGATTGCTATGGGAGGAGGCCTGCCTGGCTGAGTTTCCATAACAGAGTGCCAGAGATCATGCTGGCAACCCACACTGTGTAGTAGCATCCGTGCAGCACAGACAGCAGTACCTAATTTAGGTATTGCAAACACTGCCAGCAGCCTTAACACTTAAATCCTTTTTGTGTAGGTAGTCCTGAGGTAGAGTACAGCAAGTCAGCCTGTGATTCCCAGAGGCAGCTGAAATAGTGGTCTTGTTGTTTATGATTAAAATTTAAGAGTATTTCTGGTTACATGGATACATGTTTATACCACAATAGTAGCACAAAGCTAATTATACCACTTCTCCACAACCACAACAAACCTTCCACCTATTTAAAGAATGAATTTGCCTAACTCTTCTGTGCTACCATAGTATTTCATGGCAATTGCAATACATGTTACTGCGGGCAGAGTGAGCTCCTTTCTATCAAGGTCATGCAGAAAAAATCCAGCTAACAGAAAATGGGAGCAAATTCTAAGAAGCTCATTGTATCAGTGCTGGTATGCAAAGACATAATAATGTATTTAGGCTGTTAAATTGAAGTGTGTCATTTAAATAGCATAAAATATCACTCTGGCTAAGAGAAATGTAATATCAGGGAATAAAGCAAAAAGAAAAATCCTCTAAATCCTCAAGAACTTAGGCAAATCTGTTCATTATAAGCCAATAAATTTGAACCAAATATCTAACTTCTCTATAGAGAGACACCAGTGGTAGTTCCTTGGCCACACAAGGTGGGATATCCCTGATTAAGTCCACCAGTGCCAAGATCAAAAGAAACTGTCAGACATTTAATCACATCACAGACAACATTGAAGGAGGCTTCTGTTACTGTCTCAGTTGCTGAGAGGATATGTCAGGCTGCTTGGGGAGGTGTCCAAAAGAGAAGTCATGCCTGTTACTGAACAGTGTCCCTGTTTGCACGATGCTCTGCTCAAGTGTGTGAGGGACAAAGCTGTCAGCAAAGAGAAATTCATAGTGGATGAAATCACACTAGCATTTGCCAGTGTGCTGAATGCAATCTTGTGAATAAGTCAGAATTTAACAACACGGATGTTACAGGGGAAGGACATTCTAGTTTCATCCTATTTACAGCAGTTTGATGAGATCAGAGTCTATCTTGAAACATCTAAAACTGGAACTTGAATAATTTGGATACAAAAGATCAGAGGATTTGACAGGAAACAATAAACACTTTTAAGGAACACTTGCTTGGTCTTCACCATCATGTCAATCAAATAATCCTCCTTCTACTGAAATAGATTTAATAATGGTCATTTGTTCATTCCTGAAGTTTGAAGAGGTTTTTGTTGTTTACAGTAAATGTTCTTTGTGGGTTGTGGACACTGGTATCTCTTCTGAGAATCATTGTCTAGTAATTACTTGTCTAGAGCCATCCTTATAATTTTAGAGTGGGTTTTTTTTTTGTTTGTTTGTTTGTTGTTTTTTTTTCCTAAGAAGGCAGGGTAAAAATGAATGGTCTTGTCACACCAAACCTATTGATTTCTGCAGGAGAAGGGCAACATGATCCTCATATATTTCATTAAATAACAAAATCCTAAATGCATACTGCTTTTCCAGACAGAATCAAGTACAATATGATCCAGATTCACACTGAAGAAAGGCATGGCCAAGAAGAAGAAATCCTGACCTAAGCAGAATCATAGCTGGAAGCAATATGATTAAAGAAGGGAAAGAAGGATTGGAGAACACAACTGGTATCTTCTTGATCTGTCATGTTAGATCTTTACATTATCATTCATCAGCAGAGTCACAAGGATATATTGAGTTGTATTCATTGTTTAAAAGATCTGTCTTCCAGCATTAGGGGATAGGAAGCATAAGATTATCTATTGTTTCCAAAAAACAAGCTCAAACACTTTTTGAGCATAGTTTAGTTAAAGACAGGCCATAAAGTTCTGTAACACAGACCTATTGTTAATTAGCTAGTGCAGTTCCTAAAACACCAGTGTAGGATGCTTTTTCCTTGAATCAGTTACAGTTGACACTGTTTCGTCAGAGAAAAAAAAGATTTGTTGTGAGACCCTTTCTCAGCATTGTAGTGAGTGATGTATTTATGAGACAGAACCTGGGGGTTACTAATCTACTCAGTTTTTACATATATCAGGCCTTATCACCTCTTTCAGTCAAAAACTTCTTGAGATACAGAATGACTGCAAGAAAGACATTTTTCTGTATTAAGAACAATTCAATACTGGAGACTGGTTGCTATATATCATGTCACTACTTTTAATTGAATAAGATCTATTTGCACAAGTAATTATCCCTGCACCATGAAAGATTCTTGATTTTTCACAAAACTCATAAAAATTGAAAACTGCTCCCTGATAGAAGGAATATCTTGGTGAAGCCAGTGGCCTGTGTAGTCCTGTTCATTCTAATTATGTGAAACAGAGAAATATGCTTATTAGCTGAGACGTCATTGCCTTCCACCTGATGAACTGAAAAGCTTTCATGTCAGGCTGAGCCTGCAACTGCTTTAAAGCTGCCCATTATCTGTGAATCAGCATGCTATTCCTGAAGTATTGATGTTTGAAAGCCTCCAGTTACTCTTCAAAATAAATTAGAGGACAGAAAGAGTATTTTTAACAAGATCAGCTTGCACAGACAGCATTTGAAAGGTTAGCCCCCATCCATCAACAGTGCACCATATTTCAAATAAGCATGGAAACACTTTAGCTTCAACATGTCTAATAACTAGGAAAATAAGTATATATGATTCTTCTTAACTGAGTTCAGAAAGTGAAGATCATAAAAGGATCACAAAGTGGTTGGGTAGAAAGGGACCTTAAAAACTACCTAGTTCTAACACTTCTGTCTGTACAGGGACACCTTCCACTAGATGACTAACTGCTAAAATTTTGCTGGTAGCATGAAAACACAAAGACTGAGTGATGGAAAGGGAGGAGGCTTGAGGAGCCAGTGTGAGAAAACAGTGCCTGCACGGCTGTGCACACACCACCAAGACACTGCTGAGGTTTATGTAAGAGGTCCATAGACCCCCAAAGGCTGCCTCAGTAGAAGGTTTGCATAGGATATTTCTGCTTTGTGCCTGAGAAAAGCTAGCAGAAGTCAGCAAAAAGAGCTAGAGAGCCCTTCAGGTTATTTCTTCTCTGTGGGAATGAACCCGAGTTTGTGTCTGGAATGCAGGTGGAGGGAAGAGAAAAAATAATATCCAAAAAATTAAGTAGAAATATAAAGCCCAGAGAGTACAAATTTCTATCTGGAATGAAAGGCATCAGAAGGGTCAGGTAACCTGGTGTCCTCATGTGATAATTGTGGTTTGTTGAGAGCAAGGCTCAAAATGTTCCACAACACATACAAAGCTCAGAACCACATCAGGGTGGAAGTGCGTCCACAGACTCATCTACTGTTCAGCTTTGGCCGTGGAGTGTTCGGATGATTATCTTATAATTTGTACACAGATAATAGTTTGCCTCAGTGAGTTCTGCAAATTAATTCATCACAGCTTTAAAGCATTCCTCCTCATTCTTACCAGCTACAATCGCAGGCATTGCCTCCTCCTTCCCAGCTCCCACACTGTGATTAACTCCGATGGCTACCATCCAGTTCATGACTAGATTGATCACATTTTCAGCCTGTTCATTTCCCATGCTTATTACTATGTCAAATAATTGTGGTGTTTCCTGAATTAATATTTTGCCAACAGACAACCCCGCAGAACACACATATCCCTGGGCCTTTCTGCACAGAGAGGTGCTGACTAGTCAGAAACAGATGGGTTGGGGGGAGTGGGGGGGTAAATAAATACACATCCAGCTGAGCTGTGGGTGACTTTGGAAAATTAGGCTATAGATTAGTCTCTTACACTCATATTTAGTTCCCTAGCTTTGGATACTATTAAATGTGTTTGCATGGGAGTGTTTCTGAAGCTTTTGCAAAAGGGTGCATAAGAGGTAGATCACATAATGTTCTTGTACTTCTCCTCATGCTTCTTCATCTGGAACAACCACAATCCCCAGCTGCCAAGCTGAAGAATATATCTTCCTTTCACCAGCATCTGCCCGTCTGACATGTTCTTGGGAGCTGCCATATGTACTTATCTCCTGATATTTTGTCTTGGATGCAGTGTTCACTAAAATCTGCTATGGACTGCTCATCCAGTTTCAGGGCTACACTTTCCAAACCGAAAGCTCAGGATGCTCCACGTTCAGATGCATTTGCTCATGTGTTCCAGCTGCTTCTCAAGCTGAAAACACACTTGAAACATATTTATGACAGCTCCAGCCTCAGAAACATCTCGGACTGATGGGATTACATAGCTGAAGTGATGCTTTTGTTTTCGTTAGAAAGCACATCCAAAACAGCACCACTAAATACACCAGGCGGAATTCAGTCGTAGGATTTTGTGAAGTTGCCCACAGAAATTTCAGGTGGCTCCTTCCTAACCATTCCTTCCTCACTTTGCTTGGTAAGTAACATCTCTTATCAAAGCAGGAAATCTGGAAGCCCTACAGGAGTGAAATGGCAGCAGGTCCTTTGACATACCCACCTACCTTCATAAAATGACCATTAGGAAAGTTAGATTTTATTCCCCAGTTACTATGGACATGGTGAAATGTTTGCTGATGCATTGCCTCTGCTACTTAACCTGCTAATGGTCAAAAGTTAACTATTTTAGCTATATTAGAGACAAACCCATGGATCTTTAGATATTTTATTTATACAATACTGAATTAAAGGTCTTCTCTATATATTTTGCGTATTTTGTTTCCATATACTTCTAATTTAGGCTCAAGGTATTTATATTATAACAAGGAGGGCAAACACTCAGGCTCGCATATTTTTTAACAGAGATCTGATGGCCTAAATGTTGGAGAACCTGCCCTACGAGAAAGACTGAAGGAGTTAGGTCTTTTCTCCCTAAGAGAAGGCTCAGAGGGCAGCTGACAGTATTCCATTACTTACAGGGCAGCTTCAAACAGGACAGAGGATCTCTCACAAGGAGCCATATGGAGAAGGGACAATGGGTACAGATTTCACGGGGAAAAGTTTCATCTTCATGCAAGAAAGACATTTTTACAATTTCCAAGAATTCACGGGGGCAACTTTTCTAGGGCTGTGATAGACACTCCGACTCTGGAAGTTTTTGAAAATGTATTTTGACAGAGTGCCTAATATTGTCACCCAGCCTCCTTTTCTCCCAAAACATTAAATCAGTTCCTTTTTCAAGGTCTACTCCAACATGGAAAAAGGTTCTATGATTCTTATCACCTGCTCTGATAGAGTTCACAAGTGAAACTGCAGCAGTTTGCCACAGATGTTTTCCAAAATGCTGTGAGACTGGGAAGAAAAAGTTTCCTCCCAGGACCCAGATAATGTCACATACATGGGACTAAGGGCTAAATAAACTATACCTGCAGTTCAGAGGCAAACATTAGCTTGTTTTATGGGCTTTTTTCCTGGTTGCTGTGAAAAAGTTGAACAAGAAATTAGTTGTTAGCATTTTCTGTTAGTAGAATGGGACAGTGGACTCCCATGCTAGGACTCAAATCTCTTCTAAAAATAAAGTGATAGATTGTGACAAGGGATCTGCATTCCTTCCAAAGAGGAAAAGCATGTCATCCAATATAGAACAACTTTAAACTCCAGCTCTTGGGGTAAAGGAAGAAGATGGCAAGGAATTAAGATCGAAAGTACAACTGAGGCACTGTTCCTGAGCAGTTGTTAGAACAGTGCTGTTTTAACATCAAATCATCTGCACAGTGTATTTTGAAAGTGTTCTGAAAGGTTCTTTCTCATTACTATTTTTCTGCCTCTTGTCATGTCCAGAAATTAGTAATTATAGGACTAATTGCAATTCTTTGTCTCTAGCATGACTAGAAACCAGAAAAAAAAAAAAAAAAAAAAAAAAAAAAAAAAAAAAAAAAAAAAAAAAAAAAAAAAAAGGACTCAACATAAAACACTTCAATTCTCTCCCCACCTTCTTAGGAGACTCACTTAATAAATATGGTTCCTCATTTTTACAAGCCTGTTTGAACTGGACCTATTTCTGAACATTGTGGTCTTTTATATTCAACTAAAACTTCCAAGAACCCAAATTTCCTTTAAGCTCAAAAGGATACTGCTTATGTTTTGAATTGAAGGCACTGAGCTTTCAACACTTGTCTGAACACATCAAGGTCAAGTTGAAGAAGGACTCTGAAAGGTTGATACGCTTTTAACAAGCACCTACCAGTCATACCTACTTCACATTCCTTTGCAGCTGTTTTCGGTTGGAAGTGAAGGTCACTTCCATTACCAGACAAGATTAGTAAGTACAGAAAAAGGGAAAAAGGATCTCCTACCCATGCCCCAGAAGGAAAGTGGTTGTGCACATTTGCTGGAGAATGGAATTCATTAGATGTGCTGCTGCTGGGAGCTTCTAAGAAACTACACAAATCACTAGGCCTTCACTTTCTGTTTAGAAAGTTTGACTAAGACAAAAGTAAAAGCAACCATTTTCATCAAAGGAAACCAACTGGTTCAGGGCTAGCTGAGGAATTAAGCAGTGAGGACTGAAACTAGAGATGGCAAAATCTCCATATTTGTTTTAATTTGAAATTTCATAGAAATTATATGTTAATAAAATAGCTCTCTCTGAAATCTCTAGAACTTTGCAAATTACTGTAGAAGCACAGAACATTCACAAGTGTGATTATTAATAAATTTATTTTCCAAAGCAGTCTAAACCTCCATTCAAATCATGCAAAAATCAAAAGATTAACTTCTGTGTAAAGTTAAGGATGACCTCTACCAGCCAAGTATAATATCATGTAGATAAAATTATAATATGTATCAAGTTCACCTTATTGTTTCACAATCTCATTAATTTGTTACTTTAGAACCTGGTATCTTTGAGTCAGGATGTTGTAGAGTGATTTATATTTCATTCAGTTCATTTTGTCTTAAAGGCACCACAATTACAAAAAAGAAATTATAAACGTAATAAATAATAGTAACACTTGCAGAAGTAATAGCTATATGAGCTCAATAGGATCAAGGAAAAGTCTCACTATTCTCAGCAGATGATAGATTGTGAATGAATTATTTTACATATCTTTAGGTAATAGTATAAAGTAATTACATTTTAAAATTTGCTGAGAGGTTAAAGAAGAATTTAAAGAATACAGTCATTGAAAGAGGAATCCATTAATGAACTTTGTAGAAATAAATTAGCTTTTGCTAGGTAAGGATTAAAAAACAAATCCTTGTAATATTTTCTTCTCTCTAAAGGCAGGAAGAACTGGCATAAAAGTAAAGATTAATTGGAAAATGCCAGTGTAGTAAACACTTCTTCAAGTCAGGGAATGTCTGGTTGCCTTCATTTGGATACCTTGACTATGTTTTAGTCTTTTAAACCACGCTTGCAAACTTTTGCAGCATCCTGCCTTAGTCATTCAGTGCTTAGGGCAGAACAGTGTTCATTGAAGGAGCAGCCAGATCTTGTCTTTTATCAATTCTTCTGCCTTCCCACTCACATTGCACTGTGACAACTCTAATTCAGGTTCCCTCCACTCTGCCCTAGGAATGGACTCTATCAATGGAGGGCAAATCCTATGATACCAAAGACAGTGCCTACTGGGAGGTAGGTGCTGAAGTGATTCAACATGTGGCAATTTAGCTACAAAAGGATTTCAGTTTAAACTTTATGTCTTGATCAAGAATAAAAATATTTTTGTGTGTTGCAAAGCAAAAAATTTAGATGTCTTTGCCGTTCTAAATCTAACCCACCATTTCTTCCTGTTCTTTCAGCACTCTGCATATAAATCTATCACCAAAATAGCCAGCCACAGAGATGCCCAAAGCTTCAATGAACTTCAAAAAGATAAAGTCTGAAGGGAAGAAAATAATATTATCTTCATATTGCAGATTGAGAACTAGGCACAAAAATATTAAGTGGCAGCCTAAGTTTATCCAGTAAGATTTTAGCAGGCCCAGAAATTGAACCTGAAGTTGTTCTTTCAATCATCTAATCTTTTGGAAGTACTGCTAGTTTTACAGCAATATTCTTTTTGTATCTTTTAAAAGTCTTTAGAGCACTCTTCCCACTATCTGATTTCTCATCCCAAAGGTGTTTTGTTCTTAATTTCAGGAACTGGAAACTACACCAATCAAATGAATAAAACTACACAAAAAAGGAGGTATAACAATTTGCAGTTTTTCTGCTTACATGATGAAAGCAGGTTACAAGATGTGTATTTCTGTTTGTCTGGAGAGTAAGGATTAAAAATAACTCCTGTAGATGCCACATTTGCAAACTACCTTAGGTCAGCACATGCCCCATGACTAGGTGGCTGTTTCATTAGTCTCAAGAAAGCCACATGTTCCATAAAGGGAAATCAAGAAGAGCAACATTTTTGGGATAAATGGATTAAAACACACTTTTTGTGAAACTTCTTTAGCACCACTGTCTTGAAATGATTCCTTCTGGAAAGGTAGGAAGAAGCTCTTTTGACCTGTAGGAACAAGCAATCACGTTTCTTTCCTTGAAAGCAGCAGCAAGGGAATGCTGTCCTTTTCCATACCCCAGGGTGAATGCTGACAGTGACCTGATTGCAGCTGCCTTATCCTCTCTGCCACACACGAGCCCAAAGCCTGGAGTTGAGCTGGAGGCAATACTTCTTTACTGTCCTTCTGCAATGATACATAATCCTCACCTAGCTGCTGTTCAGTTTTAGAAATGTACTGTTGAAGTTGCAACATATGCTCAGAGGGAAAAAATGCTTAATGAATATTAAAAGCAGATAATTAATTTTCTCTGTGTTACTCCCAAGCAGACGTTATGGAACATCCATGGAAATTATGCATAATAGCTTTATGAACTGAACTTTCCATTTGTATGGCAGGCAAGAGGCACCTTCTTTTTATCAGCCTGTAGGGATTCTGTTTATACTTTGAAGGAGATAGATAGAATTTTTGCAATATTTCCATAAATGTTTTGTTTTCCTTTCAAACTAGACATCTTTTCTTAGAGGTGAAAGTCTTGGGATAGATGATTTTATTAATCTTTAAACTATACAGAGGTTGAAGTGACAAAATCAAAGCCTGATTTGCTGATTGTACTCTCTGTTGGGAAGATAGCCTATTACTCAGAAAACTAAATTTAAATACAACACAGAGTTTTTACAGGAAGAAAATGTCACAAGGCAAAGCAGAATTCTTGTTCCAAAAGAATCTTTTATTAATTTTATTTATCAGCTTCTCACTAAGGATAAAGAGGGGACTATTATTGATCATCTGTTCAACTTTACATATAAAATTAACAAGTCAGCTCTGCTCCTAAGAAGCAATAGATTTTTTTCCATGAGTTATTAAATGCTCACATTGCATTTGTCGATTTGTATGTGCCCACAAAAGCGTTTTTACAGGAGACTACTTTGTTATTATCTCCTTCAGAAGGAGAAAAGCTTGCACATTGCAAATCCCCCTTGGGACACCAAGTCCAGTCTGCCTGGAAGCATCTTTTCTTCTCCCTGGGAGTCTGAGACAGACATATGGTATGTACCAGCATATTGTGAAGAAGAAACAAAACCTCCCTCTCATCAAAGTGCACGTCAAACTTGAGTGGAGTGTGCTTCCTGGAAAATGGGCTAAGCATAACAGAAGCCCATTTATCTTCCATTTGATCCTGGCTGCAGCTGGGATCTATATCCATTACCACAATGCTTTAGTCACTTTGAGGCTCTGCTAATAATGTAACTTGTGTCACCTCCCAAACGACAGCATGAGGCACTCTGAATAGTTGAGGTGACTCACTGTCAAAGGCCCCCGTGTAAAAAGTACTGGAAATCTGTTCACTCTCACCCTGAAAAAATTATTTCTACAGTTTGTTGTTAAGTCTCATACTATGTTCTGTCTCCCATCTTCAATGAGAAGACTTTTTGGCTCTCCAGTGTGTTCTTTTTCAACACTATTTAACATTCTGAAAAATACAAATTAGTTCAAATTTTGAAACTTTTGAAATTACAAAACTGGCATCAGTTCCAATGCTTATGTATAAAAGGGAGGGAAAGTGGGAAGGGAACAATGCGGTTTCAGTAACACCACGCACATCATCCTGTCTTCTCAGCTTCTGTTATTTAGAGAATATAGACATAGTTTTATGTCTAAATAATGAACAGCATAAACATCACTGTATTTCCTCTATTTTTTAAAAAATTCTTAGGCAAAATTCAAAGGCTGTTTAAATAGGGCAAGTGAACAGTAAGAAGACATCTACTTACATGCCATTTGGATAAGAGTACTGGGCAGCCAAGAGATCTCTGATTCCCACAGCACTGAGGGACAGGACAAGGTTGTGTGTGTTGTTTTCATCTGATGACAGTGGTTATGCAAGGTTTTGTGCCAGGAATGGAACTCAAAACCCTCAAGACAGAGGGCATGGTGCCAACTCATAACCTGGGCTGCCTATGGACCCTGCACACAGATTCTCCTCCTGAGCTGGGTCAGGCCATAAGTAAAGCTCATGCACAGCTCTGTGCATCTGCTCCCAGATAAATTCCCTTGATGTGATTTTGGTAGTGTAAAGACATGAAAAGCCAGGCATGATTTGAAGGTATATCTGCTACGTTGTAAGAAGTTGCAATTACGATAAAAGCAATGACCGTATCTATCCATATCCTTCCAGAAATTCTAGTTTTAAGAGAGGTTTTCAGGTTAAAAAATGAAAAATTAGAAACAATTGGAAGAGCACAGATGTTAGGATGTAAAATATAATTTGCTGTTTGTTCTCATATCCCTACTAAATATCTTATCTACATAAAATATCTAGAATTTTTCTGCAAACTGAGTTTTTACGACGATTGGAAAAAAATAAATAAAATCATTACCTGCATTTTTGGCATGCCATTTTAAAGGTTAATTTATTTTAAAAGTTATCTTAATGATGGTTGTGAAAATTAAGTGCATGGATGGAGATGATATCCATTGTAGGAATCATGTAATAGATATTTATCAAAAAATTTTCTCCAAAGACTACTAAAGTCTTTGTGTCAAGACCCTTGATTAGCTTCTAAGTGCCAAATTTCATATACACAAACATAATATATAAACCTGAAGATGTGAGTAATATTTGTAAGTAGACATTCAAATGTGCTATTCAGAGATGTTCTATCATTAAACAGTATGGATATTACACATAATGTAGAAAAAATACTCAAATACTTTATTGACATTAATTTGGAATGAAATAGGCCATTTCTGCATTGAGGAACGTATTGGATATAGGTTTCCCCCAAATACACTGGATTTTTCTGAAAAGAGAAGCTACTATATGCTTCTGAAAAGAGCAGCTATAAATAATGACTCCAGAGAGTCACTGATTTCTGCTACATGGATGCCCATGGTCCAAAATAGCTTATATTCCTGAAGTAAATGCTGACCTGACTCACTCATACTGCTAATTTTAAAATTCTGGCATTTGAGTCTAAATGTTCAAAGTAAGATATAATTCCAGAGGTGAATGGCAGTTTCCATTCAGGTGAATTTATCCTTTCTTTGCAGTGCTTATACAGGTGAACTCGATGTCTCTGTATACTTCCTTTGACAGGCAGAATTGGAGCCTGGGAAGTGTGTGGTTGCACTCTGCCTTCTAATCTCAAACACTAGAAGTATATAAGGTGTATTATTCAAAATATTTCTCATATTCTCCTCTTCTCCACAAATGTATACTGTATTTCAATAATGGTATAGCATGGTAGTTTCTCCCAAAATGTGTGCGTGTGCGTGTGTGTGTGTGTCTAAAAAAATGCTTCTCACAGATACCAAAATATAGTTTATCCTAGCAGTAGCAGCTGAAATGAAAATGGTGAAACTCCAGTCCTTCTGAGATAAAGTGACTCAGTAATTCAGAAATATTTTGTTTCTGTTTACTTGTAATAAGAACTGAGCAAATGAAGGTCTGCATTCACACATACTGCCAGTGTAGAGATTTATTTAGCCAAGAGCATTGTAGCTTGAGCAGCCTGAGTCTCAGAGCCTAAACTTGGGGTTTAACTCTGGCTGCAGAGTATTTTTGTCAGGTTATTTTCTCCTCCTAGATCCTGTCAATGCCAGTGCTGTAGGGCAGAGAACACTGAGGTGTGTTGCCCTGTGTCTCCTGCGGTCTATTGCCATTCATCAGTCAGTGACTCTAAAGGGTAAAACTCACTGAAACATCATGGGAAATTGAATTCCAACCTACTTACTACATGGGCCACAGAAGGAAATGGAAAACTTTCCTGGACACAGGACCTCCCTCACTTTTTGCAGAGGAAAATCTGAACTTATGTCTCTCCATAAGTGAATTGGCTAATCATAAAAGTAATGCAGAAGTTATAGACGTTATGAATGTGGATCTTCATTTCTCTGTCATTTATTACCAATTTCAAAAGAGAATACATTTTTAAATTTTTCTGAGGTTAAAAGAAAATGACTGATGAAAATGACTAAAATGGTTGTATTTCCATTTCTATGTATTACAACCAAAGCTTTGTCACCTTTTTGCCACTGAAACAAACAAACAAAAATCACTTCTAGTTAATGAATCTTAGTGGATTATGAAAGTTCCCAGCAAAATCATCTGCTTTTCTCAGTGTATGATAGGGACAAGATGGCATGTAAAGAGATTTATTTCTTCCTCCTTGAGGTGAGGTTTGAAGCATATTAGCAGATGCTGTCTATAGGTTTGTATCATCATAGTGCTATAACCATCTTCCCTTTGAAGAAAGCAAGATTTAATTTGGCAGAAATGTCAATCTGGCAGCTTTAATGAACACTAAATTATTTTAATTTTAATTGATTCTTTGTTTTGGGAGTTTTCAGCATCTAAGAAAATAGAAATTTCCAAGATCTAAAGCAACCATGGTTCAATAGCATATGGCTTTCAGATGGAATACAGATCAGTTCTTATTTTACTAAGTTAGTTCATGCCTGACTGCTCAGTTTCCCAGTGGAAGTAATGTGTAATAAAAAAAGTTAAACAAAAGGATAATGTCTTCTGATGATAATAAGTGTTATAAATAATATTCTTGATAGAAAAGAAATATCTCGTATTACAGTTTGCTTCTACTGGCAGAAATAAGATTTCAATTAATATATAATTAGTTATCCATTAAGATAATTATATTTGGCTTTTGAGTCTGTTTAAATGGAAGTAGAGCGTATGTCTAAAATTAAATGAAGCAAAACAGCTTCACAAATAAATCCTTCAGAATATTTTCAAATTCTTATCCAATAACTGGTGTACGCAGACAGTAGACATTTTTGGCTAGCTAATCACTGAATGGAGCAAGTACAAAAACCTACAATGTATCTTTCTCATTCTTTAAAAAGAGATAAGGTCATGAAACACTAATTATAGAATCTTTTAACGAGTTTCAACCAGAGAGATCATACAATGATTTCAACTACTCAGAAATGCCATTAGTACATATCTAATGAGAATGTTAATATATAGCACATGGCTTATTGTTGAAACACTGGAATTCATAGTAGATGAAAACAGTTTTCTTAAATCAAAAAAAAAAAAAAATATGTATACAACCCTAAGATGAAAAACATGAACATACAAATGACTTAGTACCAGAATTAATCCCCTCCCCTCAGCACTTTCAACCACATCTAGCATGCAGTGTGAAGCTTTGTGCCCTTCAATACAGAGCAGACATTCATGAACTGACAGAAGCTAAGTGAGGAGCCCCCAAGCTGATTTGGGCTGGAGCAGTTTTCCTCCCAGGAGTGACTGAGAGATCCAGCCTGGCTCACTGTGGAGAAAGATGGCTCTATACAAGTGCCACAGCAGCCTCAAGTCCCTACAGGAAGGCGGCTGAGAAGGAGCAAGGCTCTCCAGCTGTGCCTGGCAATAAGGTGGGAAACAGCAAGCACGACTTGGAATGAGACAATCAGACTTGATTTCAGAAAAGTCATTTTGTTCATAAGGACAGTGGGCCCTGGAACAGGCTGCCCAGAGTGGTTGTCCAATCTCTGTCCTTGGATGTTTTCCAGATCTGACTGTACAAATCCTCTTGGGATCCTTTCCTGTTTCTATTATTCCTATAACCCTCTCTGAACCTGGACAAAGCTACTTGGTGGTCAAGTTCTACTAGAAATCAACAGCCTAAATAATTTTAAGATCAAATAATAAATCAACAAAGAAAAAGCTTTTTTCAGTGAAGGAACTATTAATCCATTTACCTGCCAAGATTTTGCCCTTAGTTTATTATCACTTTCCTTTTACTCTTAATTTTAGCATCCTCATATAAATTGATAAACTTCTAGAGGTCTCTTCCAGCCTGAATTTTCATGCAATCATGACTGTTTTCTTTTGTCACCTATTGTCTATAAAATGCAGGCGTATTTGGAATTTGGTGAAATCATAGCTGTGCTCACATAAAGGCTGAATCTAGAATGCTTTCCAAAGTCCAGTTTACAGAAATTCTGCCATAAACTTGTCACAAGACTTCAATAAGCAAATTAGTAGGGCAGAAGCAGCAACAAACCATGAACCAGTGGCCATTCAGCAGTGAAACACAACATGCTTCCCTGTGCTTTACACCACTCATTTCAGAGCAGGTTTTTCAAGAGCGATGCCCCACACCAAGAATGAGTATATAAAGTCAGTTTTATTCTCCAGGAGCTATACCATGCAGAAGTTCTCCCTAATTTACATGAGGGTTTATGGCTTTTCAACGTATTTAAAACAAAAATTTATTGGACCCATATATTATCCGAGAGCTTTAACCTTAGACCCTCCTGCCCCTTGTAACAAATGCTATCAAGGAAGTCATGGAGGCAGTACATAAATAGGACAGTCATGCAAATTTCACCTGATGGTTATTTAGACATTAAGACATTTTCCTCTAAACTATCATAGAAGAAATACTAACAGACATGTTTTCCACCTTTTCTGGCTTGCTAAGGCACATAAACTTTAAAAAAAAATATTCTTTTGAACTATTATAACTCAATTCTTACCAGCTATTTAAAGTTTACCCTGACACATAAGGGAATAAAATACACTAATTTTCTAATTGTAAAGGTACCTGTTTAGGCTTTGGTATGAAAAAAGTAGTTTAGAACTACAGTCTTCAAAACACAGTTCTGGAAGAGATGTGTAGAGACAGAACTCCCAAATGATGTGAAAAAAATATATGCCCTTACTACACTAGACCCATATTAAAAATGCATATGCCATTTATTACCAAGACTATGAAATAAGAATGACCCAGTTGCAGACAGCTTGAAGATAAAATCTCATACACAACAGAATCACACAGGCAAATGCACTAGAGGAGACAAGCCTTTTCAAAGACATGCATGATGTCTGCTGCAGCCTTAGATGATCTGAAAGAGAGCACTCTGCATGCATAGTGTCCCAGAGGAACATGACCCATCTGCCCTAAGCAGTAACTCTCCCATATGTTCCTATATATACACATAATGGGCAAACTAATGTGCGAAAATCAAGCTAACTATGGGTTTAATATGACATTTGCTTCCATCCCTCCTCCTAAAAATGAGCCTTTTTCCTCTACATCTTTCTCTGTGCTCTCTTACATATGGTATTTTTTGCACAAGTCATGTGATAAGAGAAACAAAGAAAGAGGCAAGTGTTTCCTGTCATTCTCTACTAAAAAACTGTAAAATCTTTCACCTTGTTTGTAAGTAATTTGCAGTGGATTTTTTGTATTCAGCTGTAGAAATACAAAATGAAAAAAAAAGAAAAATCCCATTTTTATCATAAATACTAGCACAGAAGTACGCACACAGATTCCTAAACAGTAAATTCAACATTAAAGAGAAAAGAGCCATGAAAGAAAATCCTACAGTTCCTGTGACGATCACTCTCTTTATTTCCACTGCCTTCTGCATGCTGAAGAACGGTCCTATTTATCTTTATCCTGGATTTCTGAGAAATCCTGATCAAAATTGTTATCCATTTGACTGAAAAGAGCTTCTAGGGACTTGTCACTACATCTCCTAAATTAGGAGGGACGTTGCTATCTGAGCAAGAAGTTTCTGAACCATACAAAACTAAGCACTTCATTTTGTGTCTGAAGTGTTTTCAAGCATTCTTACCTACAACAAAGAACTCCCATGGATGTGCAAAAAAAACCCCCAGAAGATATGAAGAGTTTTGTGAAGGAAAATAAAAGACATTTCAAGGTCATATTCTTTCCAAAGGGCTTTGAAATGCTTTCTAAATTCTAGGAAAAGAATAGTGATTTATTTTTTCCTTTTCCTGGTTTTAGTCTAACACCCAAGGCTGCTCTTTTCTGCATTGTTAAGATAGCAGTGATCATATTGATGTTAAGAACAACAAAAAATGTCAGTACAAAATGGCCATAATCCCACGATCTACTGGCACTATACCTCTCATGGTTTCTTTTCACAGATTTTTTTTACCTGAAAAGCACTTAATGAGAAAACAGCACTTTATGAAAAAAAAAAAAATGGTTTCTACATCCAGTTCATATTTTTGAACTGAATAATGAAAATAATATTTGGCATCTTAAATCAATGTTGAAGTTCTACTCCAATCATTTGCAAACTAGTATCAGTTGTGATGACCCAGATAATATGCTAACCCATGAACTTCACAGAAATGCAAATAAAAAGCAGAAACAGGTAGATTTTTGCAGTCAAAATTGACTGAGGAAGTTACACAGTTTGGTCACCAGATAATGCCTTTTGCAAGTAATTTTAAATAAAATGCAAAATAAGTCAAGGGCTTAGTGGTAACTTACTGTTTTCTTAAGGAGTTTTTGTTGACTTTTCTGCTCCCCATGAGCTTTCTTGGACTAGAAAATTATTCTCCTACTCAAACTGCATGACATTTCTAAGAAACAACATATGGCATCCATTATTTTATCTAAGCTCTGTGCTTGTGGCAGTGGCAAGGCCACCGGGCTGAGGGCCCAAGTTTTGCTTGTTTTAAAATATTGCTGCTATCAGCTCTGTGCTGTTAAGAGCATTGGTGTACTAGGATTTCCAGGTAATATCTTTTCAGACCTGGTAAGGCCTTTAAGAGGGTGATGCAAAATGTTTTGGATACTGTAAAAACTTTACAGGGCAAAATGACATGACATTCCCTTCTCTTTGTATTTTGCAATCTCCCATGACAGCCAGTACACTGGGAATAGGAGAATCAACAAATCCCACTCCTCCAATCTCTCCTTCCCTCACACTTGGACAACCAACAGAGCTTTCTGGACATCTGGAAATAGTTCTGACAAATTGCAACAACACATGTAGAGACCCATGGCAAAACACATAATAATTCTGAAGCATTTTGAATAAACTTACAGTCACTTAATACACCACGTGAGTTGCAAAGTCAGCTTTTCTATGTACATCTAGGAAATCTAAAAGCAAGCATGGGAAGATGGTGCTGTGCAATATACAAAAGTGCAGTAAGGACTGGTGCATTCTGGATGGATCCAGGTATTTCTCCCTCCTGGTATATCCTATGCCTTCCTATTTTTCAAGGACTTCACTTAGTCATAGAAACCAGACTGCACAATGGAAGAGGTGCAGAGTTATATGGGAGACAACACAGTGACCTCCCACAGCATAACCTTCCTCAAGAGTTAAGTGATTTTTAAAGGGAAATTGTACCTTGTAGGTAAGAATTTTCCTCCCAGGTTGTTTCCAGGCAGTAAAACAGTATGCTTGGCTCACCATGGGCAGAAGCAGAATGCCACAAACTGACTCCAACTTCAAAGGCTTTTTAGAATTCAAATACTGTATTTCTATAACAGTATTCTTATAAAATATTCTATGGGATTCCACTAATTGAACCCAATGGAAAAGTTGTTCCCAGGGCTTATTTCTCACTAACAGATACTTTTTATTTCAGCCAAATGTGTTGGCAAATCATGCAACCCTCTCTAATATTATCTAAGTATTTTTAGATTATTGGGACAAAAAGGCAAACTTATTAATAACATATCATCTTGCATGTCAGCAGCATGTTCCCAAGGAGGAGGCTGAGGCCTCTGACAAATATTGCAAAAAGCTGTGGTGTGTCCCAACATGTTCAAGGTAGGAAGGAGGCTTCGGGGAGGCAGGAGAGGCAAACATCTGCAGTCCACTGTGGAATATTGCTTGTTTTCCCAGAGGCAGAAGCAGCGCCTCCTGAAGAACCAGGATCCTTCTCTCCTAGTGCCAAAACGCACAACTGAGAGTGGCTGAAAAGGCTTAGCATGGCATTGGGGTTTAACCCCAGCCAAGCAGGAGCTGAACCTATCTGGGATGTCAGGAGACTGGAAGACTCAGCCAAACCTAACTCTGTCTGCTGCTTGTTTTGAACTTCAGGTAAAGAAAACTCTTTGCTATATGTCAAGTGTTGATCTGACCTGATCTCCATTGGAAGACCACCAGACTTCTGAAATAAGTAGTGTGATTTGCTCCTTCCCACCACTCACATTACACAGATGAAGGTCAGCAGATGCACCTCCCTCCAACCACAACCCTGTGGGGAGTAAGAAAGAGAGTGTCCTGTTTCCCCATTCACATCATTATTGTTTCTTCTCATTGCCTGGTGCTCTAAACTTTCCTCACCCATGATGACCAGTCCTATTCCAAAGAAAACTGTGAAAAAGGCAGGCACCAAATGAACTCCTTCTACAGTAGCTGATAAAGGATGCTAGACAATCGAGCTGTGACAAAAGCTAACTATGTGCCACTGGAAAATGTATGAAGATGTATGGAATGTGTATACTCACCTGAGTAAGACAAGGGTAATCTGCATTTCTGACTTCAGTATTAGACAGCCATGAGAACTATACTTCCACCTTTCCACTCCCAGGAGGCTTAAACAGATTGTCATACTCTGTTTGCAAAAAGTATATTTGGTTAAAGGAGTATCATGCTGTGCATGAAATACTCCTTTAAGAAGCCATCTATTTCCTTTTATGTACCAGGAACTAGGAGAGACCCAAGGAGTTTAAGTTATGTGGAACCAAGAGATTGGTTAATCAGAAATAGTTGTTGGTACAGCATTACCATGACAGGCTAAAATTATCAAGCAGCACCTGATGATCTCTTTCATTGACTCCATTTTCCCTCTAGCAGAGAAAGCCTTTTCTTTTTCCAGTTGGTCTATTTAGGAATATTGTTCAGCCAGGGTTCCACAGCCCAAAATAAGTATGTTCCCTACCACAATTTTTTTTTTTTTTTTTTTTTTTTTTTTTTTTTTTTGGAGTGGGTTCATAGATTTTCCAATTTATGGCAGTCACAACAGGCATTTACAAACTACAGCCAACATTGCTGCTGAACTAGATAATGTAGTCCAACCAATACTCTCTTTTTAAGAACCATTCATGCCCCCCAGCTACCTAGAGCAGGGTAATCCATTCCATGTTCCTAGGTTGCATCCAGACAGTCATATAAAAACTAGGAATGTAAGACTCTCTCCTTTTCTTTTTTTTTAATAGGTCAAAAAAATACAGGGGAATATTTATACCTATGTGTCTCTACATTATTTGAATTAGGTTAAAGATTACTGCTCAAGCCTGCTAAAGTAACCTTGCTACATGCACATCTGAGCAGATTCCTATGGTGTATCAACTGCTGACTCTTTATTTAGCAGACATGAAGCATATGCTTTGAAGGACTTTGTGCTGATCCTAAAGACACATGAGTTTACCAGATGAAAACACAGCGGTGTCATATTATGTGGAGATCAAATTTAAATTAATTCAGTGTACCTCAGGCTCATGTCCTTATATTATTACCTTGTTGTGATGTTTCAGATTAATATCTGTGCTGGCATCATATTTTTGTTACAGCTCTGTGAGTGCACGGGGATTCCTGACAAGATCTTCTATTTCAGTACCTCCTCTGTGTTTCCCAGTGTCAGCAAGAGTACGGCACATCTTTCTCAGAGGCAAAAGCTCCTTCTGCAGCTCTCAAGAGTGAATTTCCCACAGTGCCCACTTTCCTCAGCAAATTAATTAACCATGTGTGCATTGGTTAACTCACAACACATACCACACACCTGAAGCTTGCTGGCAAGAATCTTCAAGGATACTGCTGGATATGTTTTCCTTATTTCCACAGCCCATTGCAATAAGGTTTATTCCAGTATTGCAAATGTAGGTTGTTCTATTCCAAAACAAATACAGGTTGTTCCAAATTTCTATATATAAATTGCCTCTTTTTATATGCAAGATATACAAGAATGTTAATTTTCCTTATATACACATCAATGATGTCTTATTCAACTGAAGGCTGAAGCTTTTGCACTTAAAACAAGTTAAATACACAAAACAAAAAAAGCATCTTTAGAAAGCTGTTTCCTCATTTGCATGTCTTAGAAATCTTGGATTCTAGGTAGAATAGTATAAAGACGGTTTTTGTTAAATTTTGGTGTCCTAAATATCAGAAATCTCTTGAGAACCCCCTTGGGACATTGCAAGAAATCAGAGAAAGCATATATGCAGTGTGTCAGATTAGATGTCCAAACTTTGTCTGTTTAGAGCTGTGAAATTTCTGAGGTGTGAGTAACCACTGATATCTGTCCTGATGTTATTTCATTGCATTTACTCAGCTATGACTTGTGTCTTTCTGCAGCATCAGCAACAACAAAAAATACTTTTGACAGTATTTTGGAAGTCCCAGCAGCCAGGGTCATGCTGTTCAGTGAGAGACTCCATTGCTCAATTGGAAAGTACAATAACCATCTGCCTCCAAAGAAAACAGTGACCTGCAGAGTGCCAGCAACCTCATATTGTTACAGCTTGGAGCACTCCACCCTTCTGGGATGCACCAGGTCTGAGCTGCAGGAGGGTGGGAGTGAGCTCACTGTGCACGAAGTGAGGCTCTCATCAACAAGAGGCCAAAGTCAGGCAAAGAATCCTACCCAGGAAAGCCAACAAATATATATACTTCCTCCTTTCCAAAGGCCAAAATATGGCAGATTTTTCTCATGGGTATTGCATTTCAACTATTAACAAGGCAACCCTCTGGGATAAGGGCCTCATGAGAAGGAGAAAGATTGCTTTTGTTCTGGAAAAAACATTATGTAGCCTGATTAAATAAAAAGTTGTGCTTTGGCTTTTGGGCCAGTACAAATGGCAGCTTGAAAAGTAAGTGATTAAGTTGCATCTTAGGAATTTGTTCCCAACTATCAATTATTTAATACTCACAGCTTGGAGAAATATGAAACATTTCAACTATGCTCCTAGCTAGAAATAAGCAGCCCATTAAAGCAGATATTTTGGAAAGGGTGGAGTTCAAAAAATCTCTTAAGGGAAGTGTTATAATTACTATTAAAATGGCAACTGCACATCAACAGTGAAGGGGAAAAGGTTTTCTTAATATGCAAGAACTAATTTGACCATGTGCAAAGCAGAGAGACAGATGGCTTCTATCACCACAAATAGAACAAACTGGCAAAAATTATCACCTACAGGGACTGATGGATTCAAAATGAACTGATAGCTTTCACATATAGTAACTCTAAGAGTGAACAGATAGTCATTTCACATAAAATAAGTCTCCCAGACAACAAGGCTAGTAGCTTTGTTAGCAGAGCACTTAGCAATATTCCAGAGGTGCCTCACAGTGTTACAGTCATCTTCTGTGTGATCTCATATGTGATGCAATAAAGTGATGCATTATCAGAGCCATCAAAGTAAAAAGCTGTTTATTTTAAGATCTATAGCTCCTGAACCACATCATGAGGTCAGAAAGAAGATTTGGAGTTGGGGCTTTTTTGCCAGTCATAGGTGTTGGAACATTATACGCCCTTAAAGGTTGAAAAATATGTCACTGTAGTTGCATATTAGTTAGCTGGGTGGTTCATTAAGTATTTGTACTTACACAATAAATGGTCACAAAAGCAGAACAATACTACTACTGGGTTGTTTTTTTAACAATGATAGTCTCATATCACTTAATAGAGATGCATAAATATACAGTTTATTCCTCTAAATATTCAGAGAAAAAGGAGCACAGTATTTTTTCTAAGCATCTAATACTAATGTTATTCACATATAAAAAGGAAAATTTACAAAAAACAACCTTTATCCATAACAACCACCCATATCTGACAATAAGTAAGAAATAACCTAGAAAAAATGTGATACATTTTAGCAGTAGAGTATAAACATTTTCAGAACAAAATCCTTAGGGGATGATTTGAGCCAGTCTTTATCCAAGCCACCTGGAAGATATCAGTATTGAACATCCAAACTTGCAATCATATTTTTTAAACCCCGAAGTCAATACGTTATTTACTGTATTGAAAACATGCATACTGAGCAATAAATCCCACACAACTTGTCACTTTTTGGAGTTATGTAGCTAGTGCATGCTAAACTGGACAGCATATATTTCCAGTTCAAACAAGGAAAGTAGGCAGAAGGTAAGATGCTGTCTGCTCCTGGTGTATTCCTCACTCTTCCTCTGCACATGAATTTGTGCAATATAAAATACCTGTTACCTGGTCTAATTTAGTTTATTCCTGTGGGAACACAATAAATGGAATAGGGAGTGCTGGACCTCTTAGGTGACATATTGTTATAAAAGGTTCTCTGGGGATGGGTTTTGATTTTTTTTTTTAACAAATAAACTCAATCCCTGAAGTAACATCAGAACTTTCCCCACCCAGCTGCAACATCATAGTAAATTCCTTGGTCATAAACAACCTTTCATACAATAAATGGCTTCCATATATTATAAAAACATAATAGTGCTACCAAGAGAGTAACTGCTGATGTCAAGAGAATTCTGCTTAAGACACACAGAGCAGCAATTTTGCTATCTTATTAAAAACTCTGTACCAGGTGAAACCTTTGATGTAAATCTTTCTTTTCCTCAAATAAAACAGATAAGAAATTACTGTTCATGTGATCCTGAGGGTACATCAACACATGCAGTCTCTGCTGTAGCTCACTGCTAAGCACACAGAAATATGTCATGGAAACAAGAGAATGAAGGAACAGTCACATCAACTAAAGATTCATTTTGTGTTGAAGCTCGCATTTTTATGTGCAATGGGAATACTGAAATGTACTGGCATTGAGTGAAAATGTCTGCCCACAAGAATGAAGATTGGAATGGAGTATTGCTGGGGAGAGCAGGCTGGGTCACTGAAAAGGCTCCATTTAGAATTAAAACTTACACCTCTGAATCAATCCCCGGTTAACTTCTGTCTGTATACTTTAGCAGTGTTACCTGTCTAAACTGACAGGGCAATACTCAGGGCTCCACTTGGTATTCTGGGTCACATAAAAGAAATGGTTGCACGGCAGCATCCAGAAGGGAGTGGTCAATGGCTCAGAGTCGTGATGAACATCAGTGAGAAGTGATGTCCCCTCAGGGGTCTCCATGGGGACCAGTGTTATTTAATGTCTTCATAAATGACAGGGATGAAGGGATCAAGTGCCCTCTCCTCACATTTGCTGATGACACCAAGCTGTGTGGTGCAGTTGACACATCTGTGTGAGAGGCTGCAGAGACTGATGTCGCAAGACCTTTTGTGCACCTGAGGGAAGGAAGGGGCAGGTTGGACCTTCCTTGGTGAAGCAGTGCCCTTCTTTACACCCCCCATCTTTAGAGCCTGGCCTGGCACCGGCTGCCAATAATGGCACTTTGGTGGCAAAGCTCCACACCTGTCCCTGGAGTCCCTAACTCAGCTCCTAATCGGCCAAATGACTGGAAATCCCACCTGGGGGACAGGCCCAGGAAGGCCAAGGGTTATTTAAGGCTGAACATGAGGCAAGTATACATGTTGACCCTCCCTTCTCTAAGGATTTCTGACAGCTGAATGCTCCTACAACCCCAGAGTTAGTATCTATGTGAGTCTTTTTCTATATTTTTTCTTTCTTTTTCTTCTAATTATCTTTTCTCATCATTTTTGAGTAACTTAAAATTGGATGGGCTTAGAGTTTGCTATGCTCAACTGGATAGAATGCTTTGAAAAGTCTAGTTTTACATTGATTGAATGTTGCACTAAATCTTTTGCCAAAGTTCTCTGATTTTCTAAAGTTGTCAGTATTTTCTTGTTGCTTTTACCTCTTGAGAATATCTTGTTGGTGTTTCTCTTGTGTGTCTAACTCAGAGTACCAGAACAAATGTAACCCCTTTTAAAAGCCTTGATGGGCTAGTTTTTTGGGCTCTTACACACCTGAAAAAGGGGTTGCCATCCAGAGGGACCTGGATAAGTTAGAGATGTTGGCCCATACAAATCTCATGAGGTTTAACAAGGCCAAGTGAAAAGTGCTGCAGCTGTGTTGGTGTAACTCCTGTATCAATCCAGGCTGGGGTGAACAGATCAAGAGCAGTTCTCCCAAAAGGACTTGGGGTGCTGCTGAATGAGGGGCTGGACATGACCCAGCCATGGGCACTCACAGCCCAGAAATCCAAACATGTCCTGAGCTGCATCCAAAGCACCATGGGCAGCAGGGCCAGGGAGGGGATTCTGCCCCTCTGCTCTGCTCTGGTGAGACCCACCTGCAGGGCTGCAGCTCTGGAGTCCCAGCACAAGAAGGACATGGACCTGTTGGAATGAGTCTGGAGGAGGGACAGAGTAGTTCTCCTCCTAGGAAAGGCTTAGAGAATTGTGTTTGTTTCACCTGTAAAATAGATGGTTTAGGGGTGACCTGTTTATCACCTTGTACTTGAAGGACTTTTTACAAAAGCATAAAGTGACAGGACAAAGGAGAAAAACTTTAAAACTAAGAGAGTAGGTTTAGATTAAATATTAGGAAGTAATTCTTTGCTGTGAGAGTGGTGAGGCACTGGAACAGGTTTCCCAGAGAATGGGAGCGTGCCCCATCCTTGGAAGCATTGGAGGCCGGGTTGGATGAGGCTTTAAAGAACCTGATCTACTGGAAGATGGCCCTGCAGGGAGGTTGGAACTAGATGATCTTAAGGTCCTTTCCAGTGCAAATTATTCTATGATCACATGGGGGGCACTGCAAGAGGACATTGCATCAGATTACTAACTCCTGCTCCAGATGCCCTAGTCCATTCTATAGACTGTCTTATAACCAAGTCATAAATCCCACACTTCCTCAGTACATGAGGCAGAGTCTCTTTGACAAGATCCTGTACTTGGTCCAAGAAAAGGTATTCCATGGAAAGCAATGCTTTCTCAGAAAATAATTTTGACACTGTAGCATTGAAAATCGCATCAAGCAAGTGCTATGTTAAGGAAGAACTAGAACAAGAAGATTCAATTGTGCTGTGATTTCACAAAGAAGTTAAATCAATTAATTGACACAAACGCAGTATTTCACTGGCAGAGCTTCATGGCATCCAAAAGTATGAATGCTGGTATAAACATGTTAATCGTCTCAGCAGTCTACAGGATTTCTAGTAGGTTTTTTGTACCCTGTTGAATATCAAGGTCAATGAAGAAAGCTTAGTGTTTGATGATGACTTAGGTGTGCATGAGATAATTGCTCTGCTTCATCAGAGTCAGATTTCTTTTTAATCAAGGCTTGAACATTTAGCAGGAAAGAAAGTGGAATGATAAGCTCCTTTTTCTGTACTCTAGTTATCTGCCATGCAATGCTGGAGCTTTTACAACATCAGGAAATACACATTGTTTCCTTCAGAAAACAACCTTTCTAAACCCCTCTGCATTTGAGATTTCTGCATTCTTTTTATCAGAAGGCTGCTAAAAACCAATTATGAAAGTAATAGTTTACACTCCATGACAATCTATCTAAAAGCTGCTGAGGACAGTTAATGAAGATAAACACTAACAAAGTCTCCTGTTTGCTTTTTTTTTTTTTTTTTTTTTTTTTATTTATTTTGGCATCCACATAAAGAGTAAATTGAAGGCCTACTAAAATGCTTAGATGAGATCCTAGTGTTTAATTGCAACTTAGTTAGTGCTCAGGTGCCGCTTATCAACAGACACATCTATTTGTTGTTTTTCAAATTGTTAATCAAGAGTGTAACTAGTGTTAGAGGTCATGAAAGGCATACTATGACATAGTTAAATGTGTAATATTGCTTTCCCTAAATTAAATCCTTGTTTGGCTTTTGGTTTGGTTTTTTTTTTTTTTTTAATGAGGCAGAAAACTTGTATTTTTAATCGGAACTTCTGAGCAAGAAGGTGATGATGTCTACTACTCCTTGTATAACTAAAAGACCTTTCCAGCTGCTGATCTTCTAGGTGGTTTCATCCCATGGACAGAAAAACAAGACCTGCTGCTGTCTCTTGGTTTTACACAAAAGCAAGACCAGCTGCTGTCTCTTGGTTTTACACTGTCCATTCATCCTCAGAATTCAGGTCTTCTGCTTAGCATAACCTTTTCAGACACTTGGGCTTCACAATAGTCATAGGTTCTTTCCAAATGAAATAATCTCTGTGTCTATGTGGTTTTATGCATTCAAACTCAGTGTCCAGATGACACTCATTGACTCCTCAGTTTGTGGGGACACTCTCTTAATTGGCAAAGTCATCTTTTGATATTCCACAGAGACTGAGTTATCTGCTTTTATAGGTCCCATGAAATTTTGAGAGACTTCTTTTGTGTGCTGAAGGTGAATAAATGGAGGAAAGTGCATGATGAGAGCTTTGCTCTGTTTACAGCTAGGGAAACATAGCTGAGAACACAGCACTGATTTGCAATGGTGTTCAGGGGCTGGCTTGTTTTAGAACAGCTGAAACTCCTTTCTGCACTTCTCAACTACCTCTGTCATCTCATTGTTTCAGAGATTGCAGCCGTCTTAGTTTTCCAGTGATTGGTTTATAACCTCTAACAGACTCTATCTACTAATCAAATTGGAGGTTAGAGACAAAGCTCCAAGCTAACGGTGCAAATTAAGCACAGGAGGACTGCTAATGGCCTGCTAACAGAGCAACTCTCTATTCTAATGTCATAGACTCTCTAACCAGAAAAAAAAGTAGTGTGGGTTTTTGTGAGTTTCAGAAATGAGGGAAATACCCACACAAATGGAAAAGGCATTTTCTTTGTTACCTTTGTATTGACTAGGTTTTGAAAACCTTGAGTCATAAACAGTCATGATGGCTAACAAGCAATAAAAATCAATGATGTGCTTTTTCTAAGAGAGTGAGCTTCTAGCTACTTTTCCAAGCTGTTATCATACAGTCTGAGAATTCTTTGTATCAGCATATGTATCATGCACCCATGCATACTGAGTGCTGAGACAAAACACTCAGTGTTGTATCATGGACTTACCCAGCAGAGGTGTCACATGCAAGAAATTCAGCTAAAATATATCCTTCAGCATTGTTCAAATGAGGTTTTTCCTTCCCAGCTCTCTTTTGAACCTGTCCACATAGATACTTGAATTTTCTGTCTGAAAATATAATATATATAAAGTAAACGATTGAGGAGAAAAGTATATTAAATTTAAAAATCTTGTCTTGTCTTAAAGGGATTTTTTTTCCACTTTGACAGCTGAGCAGTCACAGGCCTGCAGTTGATTCTCTAACTGAAAACCTAGTTGATTTCTAGATTTGGAGAAGCAATAACACTTTCCAGGAATTTTTGAAGCTAGCTCCAGAAGAATCCATTTTTTTAAAAAAAATGTATTTATTTGCTCTTTGACTTTTTTGTGATTTTCTTTTTTTTAATTGCATTAACCTACATTTAAGAAGCAGTAATATTAAAAATATTTTTTTCCAGATGACTTAGGTTTAAAATGTAATATTATGACATTTCACCTTTTTGTGTGTAATACATGTCTGTAGCAGCAGAATGTTTTAAAGTGTCACTCAAATTAGCATATATTGAAAAACTAGAAGCTATTGCTTTTTCCTCTAAATATTCTAGGATAAATAGATCATGTTACTTTTGGTTGGGGTGTTTTGTTGTTTTTTTTTTTTTTTTTGTATTGTGGAGGGTTGTTTGTTTGTTTTGTTTGGGTTTTTTGGGAGGTTTTCTTTGTGGGGAAATCATTTTAACCTTCACAAACCCACACTAGCAAGGACGGAGTGAAATAAGTTTTGCAATATAAAGGGAAACTTTTCTCATGTGTTATAGTGTAAGAATATGAGTCTTTTTGTTGTTGTAATGACAGTTTTTCTTAATGTACTTTGTGTTTGAAAACCAGAGACCACAGCAATGGAAGGTTCAAATATTCTCCATTGATAGAGAAGGATCACTAGAGAAGACAGCAACTCTTGTATTTAGAATGAGTTTCTCACTACTTTTTGGAGAGAAATGTGTGAAAACATCTTCCCTGGGGAGCAAAGGGGTTTGCTCTTTGGGGCAGCACGTGCCTTCATTGCTGTAAGACACAAAAGTAGTTGCAAGGTAGGAATACATCTAGCTGCTGATGCTGAACAAGTACAGGAGAAAACAGAATCTGAGATCTTAAAAGATCCAATGCTTTGCTAGAGAAGAGTTGGGTATCTGGACAAAGATATTGCTTTGTTGTTGACATTTTTCTTCCATGATGAAGGAAATAGGCCCCTGTGCACGTTCCTGGTTAATAACCTGGATTTCACCCAAGACATAACTGACATATCTCATCAGTGTCATCTGTTAAAGGATACAGCCCATGGTGCCCAGGATATTGATTGACTGTGCTGAGGATGAAAAAATAACTGTACTTTTCTCTAGCTTTTCTGACTTCATAAAAGAGGTAGAGGGAGGGAATACGAAAGTAGAATTTTCCCTTTAAAAAAACCGGAAACTTTTCCTCTGAAAAGCTTTTAAACACTTAAGAAATACGTAGAACTCTCACTGAAACAAAATTGTTTGTTTCTGTGAAATTATAATTTCTCAATGGTGTACTGTATCAGTGAATATTACAAATACATTTTTCCAGGGCCCCATGGAAACTACTTTTGTCATCACCACTGTAGTGATGATGAAAAACTAGATTTCTTCCAAGTTTTTTCTACCTTTCACATCTTTATTGTAATTGTCTCATTGTTAAGAGGTGCTGTTCACAGGTATTTGTTACATTATTGCAATAAAATATGACTACTTCCAACCACAAGTCTCTCAACGTCAAATCTCCCCATTCAAAAATATTTCCGTTTTTCCAGTCACTGGGATTTTTGTCAGGTATATTCTTGTGATTGTCTTAGCAGATGTCTAAAAGGTGACAAAAATTATCAATATTGCCAGGTAAGAGCCAGCAACACTCAACAGACTTTTGTAACCAATGGTTAATAGCCACGCACACTCACAATTTGTGCTCAGCAAGTCTCTGTGAAACATCTTTCAGGCTAAGTATTATCCTGGTGTTTTGCCAAAGATGATAACAGATCAAGAGGATCATATGGGTCCTATTTCAGCAGCGTGATTAAGCAAGGCACCCAAGTTTAGGATTAAAGGTTACCTTGTGCTTGGGTACCTCGCTGACCTTCTTCGGGTCATACCCAAGGAACTTATTACAGAGTTACAATAGACTGTTAACTCTGAATTTCCTGCCCTTTATACTACAAAAGCTCACCCTTAACCTTCCTGTAACAGGAATTTTTCATTTAATTCCCCAGAGGGTTAAAAGACAGATGAGCTGGTGGTATGAAGAAGCATATAAATGCTTTTCACATTGAGAGTGTCGACCCTGGAATGTGGTTTGCAGAAAAAATGTTGCCATATGTTGAAGAATGTCTTCATATCTGCTTTTATTTCTTTAATACCTTCCAGACAATAAAACAGGACGTGGCTCCTATCAGAGTGGCAGTTTAAGTAGCCATGCAACCACTGATATTTGGCTGTCATGCCTACATCTAACCACAGTTTGAGTTGTAACTCAAGCTCCAACAAACAGAAAACTTGAGAACTATTACCATTCCCTGTTGCTTTTATTGTGGTGTGCTGCATAGAAACATCTAATCTAGGTGAACTGTCAATTCATTTCCAGTGTATATGAAGTGCCACTAGTCTTCCTTGGAAAAAAACACTGTTAAATTGAAATAAGTAGATTCTTGATCAGATAAAGTGTACTACTAAAAAATACTTTACATCATCAAAAAATTGTTGGGTTGTTTTGGTTTGGGTTTTTTTTCCCTAAAAATAAGGTTTGTGAGTTACTTGTGGTAAAAAGTACATATTTTGATCAGAAAAAAAAAAAAAAAAAAAAAAGGAAACTACTTGATTAATTTGGATTCCGTTATTATTAATAATAAAAAAATGTACAAAGAAGTTAGGCATGATTTTCAGTGATCTTCTAATTTAGCAAAACTAAAACAAGATAACATTTGCCAATTTTCAAAAGTCATGTGCTAAAACAGAGTAGTGTGAAGGACTTGCTTGAAGGCTGGAGTTGTAAGAGAAAACAGTGTCCAAGATGTATTTAAATCTTTCTTTGCAGGGGATACTATTTAGGGCTTGCAAGAGCATTGATGGGTCGTACCTCCTACATACTATGGGTGTCTTTCACCATGCATTTGAGTGCCCAGGTAATTAATCATGTTGTCTTAAAATATTTGGCACCAATTGCATTTAAGCTATTCCTTTTGCTGGGAGAATCCTGCTGTCACCCACTTAGAAACAGCTCAGATGCAACATCAATGGTGGCTCAGCAAAAGTGCTGAACTCCTGACGTTTTTCATATTTGCCACTCTAGGGATGTGCTGAGATGACTGTTTCCTCAAAATGAGTTTTCATCATTTATTTGTGAAAGTTATTAAACAAATAAATGAAGAGGTCCCAATTACAGATTCTGTTTCCTGAGATCAGCCATCTTTAACCAAGCAAAAAATGAAAGTCACTTTTTATAAACTCAGATGATAGCTGTGTTCAGTATTTTACAACAATGTAACAACACTTCAATCTTAGTGTAACAAATTATAATGTTTTAGTATAAAATGTCATAATGTCTTACCAGTTTTCCTTATCTCTATTAGAGATTTTTTTTGTTTGTTCACAATTACAAGTAATTTTGTCTGCATAGATTTCTTTCATTTCATTTTTAATGAGATTTGTGTAATTGATTACTACTCTGACTTTTAAAAGCTGAAATACAAGCAGCTGATATTCACAGTGCATAGAAATTAGTCTTGTTGAACGTCAACCATGAGTAGCATGGACTGTGTGTTGCACTGCTTTTTGATGAATCTTGTGGAATAAGTGGATCACTTCCTGCCAGTTCTGTCAACAGTTTCCACAGTGACATTATGAAAACCAACATCTCTCAGGCCAAAAGCAAACTTCACACATTCTGAAATAAATCATTTTTGGCAGCTTGTATCAAATCATGATGGAAATCTTGTGGGAGTTCAGCCCTTCCTGCTTTTTTCTGGAGTCCTGTTGTCTGATTAAATACCCCGCAAAACTGGTCTGGAGGACTCCTCACTTTTTAAATCCAGTGGGCAAGATGAATGTCTGGAGCCAGGTTATACTTTTGGAGAATCAAACTGAAATACTCCTTTGACTTTCTGAAAGGCTGAAATTTGATTAAATTAATCTACTCAGGTTAACTAAGTTATTTCATCCTCCCCTCACGCAATAATTTGTGTAACACCTAGGTGCTGTTGCCAGAGAACAATTTCAGTGTAGAACGGACAAAATTTAGGGTGAATCTTTTCCTGTGTCAAAGCATAGAAAGGTTTACTGCTATGTGAGACACAATTTTTTTCTCTCTTGTTGAATAATGATGCAAAGGGCCGAGTTTGAAAGTGTTTGGGGCTCTGTGAAGACAGAATCGGCTTGTGTTGCCTCTTTTGAAATAAGTCAGGTTTGTTGGTAGATTAACTGCTATTCCATAGTGGTTTCTGATTTATATTACAGGGGCCTACATTTCTGGATAGGAGCCATTTTTATTATTGCAGGAATTTACAGAGATAATCTCAGGACTACAGATCCCTTTAGACAGGCATTTCATGATTAAATGCCCTTGCTGGAAACAAAAATCTCTACTTAGTGCAATGGGTTTCAACATGGGCCCTAAAGCCATCCTTCTGCTTCCATTCCACTGGCAGAGAGATATCCCATCACCTTCAAACAGCTCTGCTAGTCTTGTTTTGCCCCAAAGCAGTACAAGATCCAGTTTTACTTCATGGATCTTTAACTATTTGGATCCCTAAAGGAACACGCAGGCACAGAAAGTCAGGAAACTGGCAGATTTTTATTCTGCAACGCTAATGCCTCTCTCCTAGTACTAGTCAAATTGAACAGTAGCTGGGCTGCAGCATCATTGTCCTCTGCTGCAATGGCATGGGAAGGAAAGTTAAGACATAAACACTGCCCTCCTTCATAAAAACAAAATAAGAGGGAAGATTGTCTACACTGCTGACAAAAATCTTTGGTGGTTGGCCATTTTTAGTGTGACAGCTGACACACTACAGCACAACTCCTCAGACTCACTAAGGTGTCTGAGAAAAACCTGTCTTTCACACTTCTCATCAGAATTTGCAGCTTATGCCCATTTCACAATTGCTCCCACTTGAAGAATGTTCATCTGCAAACTGGAATTTCAGGTCCTTCATGTTTAGGATCTGGAGATATTAGACCCATTAAAGACAAGGCTGACTCTGATCTGGTATTTGTGTCCTAAAGGCAAAGTGGTTTCAGGGACAGATCCAGGTAAGATCATACTGAACCACCTTTGCAAAAGGTTGTGAGCAGTCAGAGGCAGCAAGCACTGACTTGCAATGATGAGTTACGTGGTGAACTTATAACTGCCTACCAACATCTTTCCCTGCACACTTTCCTGAGGGAAGGGAAAATTTTCCAACAGAAAGCTAATCACTGCCACCACTTCTGGCTTATTTCAAAAGCCAGCCAGGCTGCGTGAGTTTAACTGATAGCAAAATAGAACATTCTCCATACAGCAGTTTTCATTTACCATGTGTAAGCACACAATAATTGAAAGAAATGTGAGGAAGAAAACCACCAAAAAAAAAAAAAATCAATGAGTATAGAGAAAGAGCTCTGGTGCTCATGTGGCAGTGTCAAATCCTCTGTCAGCTTGTAGATAGGTAGATCTGTGAGACTTGAGGAGTACTTAAGCATTGCTTCATGTCAGGACTAGACAGGCAACCAGAAGAAGAAGAGAAGGCCCTCCATTCAGCACATGGTTGAGAGCAGGAAGTCTGCACAATGCAGCAATGTGAGCAGCCATGGGTATAACGCCAAGGTGCACCCCCATGCAAAGATCCTCAGGCTTGAGCCTGTCAGAGTGCAGAGGAGAACCATCCCATGGTGTTACCTCCCGTAGCTGAGGCAGGTGCTCCAAGGTCTTGCTGGGTCCCTGCAGGCTGACTCTGGCTGGAGAAAGCCTCTGCTCCCAGCTGCAGCAGCCACTGCAGGCTGCTATCAAACAAATGCAGGGAAAAAAAAATCTGAAAGCTGTCAGTCATAACACTGCCATTTCTTCAAAGAAGTAATGGTGTGAATGTTTTCCAAGCAAAACAAAAGCCTGCTGCCTACTCTGGCCCACTTGGAACTCTGTAGTTGAGTTGAAAGAGAAGGGATTTGAGGAGGGTTTTTAAGAGAAATGAATAAGTAAAAAGAATCTTGGATACCAGATGGCAACATCTGGAGAGCAGGGCTGTGTTTTGGCTTTGGGTTATTTAACCTTTCGTGATCTACATTGGCTTCTCTTTTCAGTCAACAGCTGAGCAGAACTAAACTAATTTGAAAAAAATGTTGAAAAGCTTCTAGTGTATGGCAACACACCTGGTGGTATAAAGTAATTCAACTTTTACAAAAGCTCCTATTATTTGGAGCTCCTGTACCTATAAACATCTATCTCTTCAGTAGTTCATAAACATCTATATCTCTTCAGTAAAAATATCTCATTGAAACTACTGTCAACTTTTTTCTTTTTTTTCCAGCTGTACTGGCTGGGGATTAATCTGGGACTAGAACAACTTCTCTGAAGCAGTGTAAGAAAGCTGATGCAGGAACATCTTTGTGTTTACGTTGGAGCTTAATGTATTGGCACTTCCAGGGCTACAATGATATGAAGGTTTGAAGGCCAAATGTTCCTGCATAAAGTACTAGAAAATAAGAAACATTCACATATTATAGCTGTCCCCAAAATAAGATAAAAAAGGAGAAAAAGCTTGGAGTAAACTAATGAAAACTTAACATTTGAACCCTATATTTTTACATCAAATAGGCTCCATCATGGTAATTTTAAAGAGGGAGAGAAAAAGATAAAGATTTACACAGTATCAAGTGGATGTTCATGTGTGGTGTAACTCAGTCAATGTAGTGGATTAATTGCAGAGTTTAGCCTTTCCCATTTTAGGTGGGCTTAAGTCACATTCTTTAAACTAATAGTGTGCAATACAACCCTCAGGCGATCAGGGATAATAGATGTCCAGCTATGACATGAGTTTGCATGATGAAATAAAAATTATGGCAGTGTTCCAAAACTAAATATATAACAAATGTAATCATTTCTGACAGAAACAAGAATAAAATGCTTCAGTGATTCAGAAAAAAAAAGGTAAAAAAATCCCCACATAAATCACAATTAGTGTTCACGTACAGCAAATTTCTTAGTGGCATATGACTAGACACAGACTTAGGGTCAATTTTCAGATTTAAAGATACACTCATTTTAAAAATAACAATATCTTGCCACCTTCTGTTAGTTTCTCTGGAGATGTGCTGTAGAAATGCTACTGTGTCACAGTCCACTTTTTTATTTTCCACCAAATATGCCAGTTCAGCACATTTCCTTAAAAAAAACATAATGGCTTGAGTCCTTCCTCAGACACCTTCAAGGCCCAAAACTCTCTTGTCATGGTCAACATCTACTTTCTATTTTGGTTCTTCCCCACTGTTACTCATCCAAAGCCCTTGGGTCTGTTCAGTAACAGGAATAGAAATGATGACCAGGGATACCATGAGTGATCATGCAATTTGTTTGCTGATGAGGTCATTTCTTTGTTTTACTTCTCCATGTCAGAGTACAAATCAGAAAAGAGGAGAACCTGCCATTCAAGCTATAATATCTGTATAGACAAACATGCAAGATAAGGGAAGGGAAATGGAGGGGGAGCCAATGAACCCTGCGAAAATAAAAAGGAGATGAGTTACTCTACGGGACTCACTAGTTTTTGTTTGCTAACAGTCAAAAGAGATATATAAAGATAAATATCAGTTACCTTGGTCTTAAGTGAAAAAATCACAGAATCACAGAATGGATCAGGTTGGAAAGGACCACAGAGGGTCCAATCCCTCTGCTCAAGTAGGGTCATCCTAGAGCACAGGACTGCAGGATTGTCCAGGTAGTTCTTGAATATCTCCCATGAGAGAGACTCCACAACCTCTCTGGGCAACCTGTTCTACCACAGTCACTGCACAGTAAAGTTCTTCCTCATGTTCAGGTGGAACTTCCTGTGTATCAGTTTCTGCCCATTGCCTCTTGTCCTATTGTTTGACACCACCCAGCAGAGCCTGGCTCCATCCTCTTGGCACCCCCCTTCAGATACTGACAGACATTGATAGGGTCTCCAATAAATTGAGGTTATGCCAGACCCACAGTTCCTGGAACCTAAGCAGACAAGGGTCAGGCTGAATCAGTAGTGGACATGACAGTTGTCTCACCTGATTACCTACAGAACCACAGAATTCAAAACCACATCAGATGTGACCTTTGCAAACAGAAAATTGCTTCTTTCCTCTTCCACCCACCCCCACCTTTGCCCTCTAAGACTGCATAAAACATTGCATGTTTCTCAAAGGCTTTTATTAGTGTTGCAAATGTGTCCTGACATTGGGGCAAATCTTCAGCACACACTAAGCAAAGATAGGGAGCAGGACTCCTATTAATAGTGATCAAAGTAGTTCAATTCTCCTGCAAGCTGTGCTGAAAATGAGCCCTACTCTGCCATGCCACATCAATTAGGACACACTTCTGACCTGAAGCAAAAGTTCAAATGCAAAAAATTTACTGTCAGTGTGAAAACAAGGTACAGGAAAGAACTGCAATTTTTAATTTAATTTAAAGATGTGGTGTGATCTTGAAAATCACAGGTTCTTCTTAAATCTTTCTTCTGCTATAATTGATGCAAAGTTTAGCATTATACAATGAAAAGCATTGGTTTTTTACTCTTTTGGGTTTTAATTTTCTAGTATGTTTTTTTCTTATATAGTCCTTTTCTCATATAATTCCTTCTATTTTTGTGTGTGTTATTCCAGCTCATTTTGGGTTGCATATCATGTAACTGTATCAGTACTTTCAAATAACCCCTGTAAAGACTGTTCTTTGCAAGAAAGAAGCATGTGTTCTTTTTGCAAGAGCAGTTTTAATTTCTAAATATTTGCTCAAATTTTTACAGTTTTCTCTGTCAACTGTTAAAATTGCTTCCCAGATATTTTGATAGCTAAGTACAGGGTAGTCAGGCTTTCACCAAAGCTTTCATGTTCTTATTTTTTGGGTTTTTTCCTTTCCACTGCACAGAAAGCCAGAGAGTGGAACTGGGTGAAAAATTTTATTTCCATTATAAAGAATACATTTATCACTGCATTGCCACCTTCCACATAAAGTGAAGGGACTCATGAAAGGAGTCATTGCTTTGGATGCATGTCAAAGCCATGTTTCCAACTCCTCCTTTGACAGCAATCAAATGTGAAGGCTGCATGGATTTGCTCAGTCGTTTGACATTTTGTTTTCTCTTAAACAAAGTGATAATAAAGACTTGCACTCTTAACTTTTAGGTGGAAATATTTGTTCCTTGGCTGCAGGAAACCAACTAGCAAGATTTATTACTACCCTAACCTCCTCTAGGCAGTAGGACCTTCAGCAGTTTTAACATTCTGGTCATTTTTACTGACGAGTAACAAACAGGAGTTATCCATCAATGTGCTTTCCAGATGTGGCTGTGCTCGAGCTCAGACCAAACCAAAACCCCACGTGGGAAGCCCTGCAAGTTTTCGACAAACTCAGTAGACAGGATCACATCTTTCTCTTGTTCATATCAACACCTTTTACAAGCTAACTGAGCAATTGAACTTCACCCTACGTAGGTATTTAAAGGAGGAAAGTTAACACCATCACGAAATCCTGTCTGCTAGAAAAAGGGAAGTATCAGATGTTTCACCATCCGCTAATCCTTAGATAGGGAGAAACGGAAGTTAATAAATAAATAAATAAACAAAAACAGATACAAACATATCAACAAACACTTTGTAGGCCTAACTATCAAATCACACTTCACCAGAAAACTAAATGAGACAAAGATCACAGAACCAACTACCCAATAAATAAAGACCACCCAGAGAAAGAGAAGTATCACGTGCCAAATGGAGACATATATAGACCACTCTGCACAGTAAAAGAACACAAATTAAACTAAGCAAGATTGAATGTTAAATTACATGCAATCAAGAGATCAGGAAAAAAAATAAAAAGGCAAATAGTAAAAGTATAGTTGGCTTCTTTCCATCTGTCCCATTGTCTGTCTGATAATAGTCAATACCATTAAGCATCTCACCATCACCGAATTAAGTTCATCTGATTAGAAAAATTTCAGTATCTGGGAGGATGTGCCTTATATTTCCAGGAGTGCTGTGCTTTAGCTTTGACAATCACTGGAAATAAAATGCCCCTGTCTTTTTGTGACCAACAAATGACATTTGATATCATAGATCTCTGTTAAGGATTATTTCAATAATTGCTCTCCATTCCCTCTAACAGCCACCAGCCAGAACAGAAGGGAAAAGATAAACCTGAAAGGCAAAGGAAATGTTGTGGAAACAAAAAACACACAGGAAAACCAAATTGTGGGATAGAATTATAAATATTAAACTAACATCACTTTAAGTTATGATTTAAAATGAGATTTGGATTGCATAAATTTACATTCATTTCCAAGGCTATGCATTCAGAGTAAATACCAAAAGTCCTACTTCTGAAAAACTGCTCAGGTGAGCACTTCAGCAACTGCAATAGAGACTTACTTTTCTGAGAGGAGCACAAGCTTATAAAACGGAAGACTAGGAATGTTTTCAACTTTCTTCCTCAGCTGGATTACATCCACTTTAACCTTGATCCAAAAAATACCAGAGACAAAAAACTGTGTCTTTCCATAGGTGATCAAGTCGGGTGCTTCTGAAAACATTAATTAAAAGAGCAATTAGATATAAAATGGAGGTAGGACCTCAAAGTGGAGGAATGAGAAGTTTAGCAACTTGCTATGGACTTCTGTCATGGACTTCCATTTCTGCCACCTTGCTATAGGGTTCTCAGTCATTTTTCCTCCTTGTCTCCCAAATTTGAGGATAATTCCTCCTGTGATTCCAAAGGAGAATTTTCTGGGACAGGTATGCTTTACAGGTATGTTTGTGTGCTCATCTGTTGCATGACTCTAGCAGGACTAATGGGGTAGGAAGAACCCCACATGTGCTTCACCACTTGCTACTCTATTTGCTCCTGAAATGACCCTACATCTCAAATCTGCAAACATGTGCTTCTTTCCTCAAATGTTTTGAGAATGTACAGATTCCACCAGATGCAACTTATTAGCTTCTAGCTATTACAGGAAAAAGTAGAATAATCCTTGTAATTAAATACTCATGTCCATACCCATCAATATTCTCTATCTTTCACTCTTGGCTTCATTTCAACAAGTAATGGTATAGGGGTCAAAATACTTTCAAATGAGCATTTTTCTACAATCAGAAAAAAGGAGTGCCACAAAAACCCATGTAAACAGATTGATATGGGCAAAATGTTTGATCGCAAATATCCTGCCTTAGCTCAGGCTGGCAGCAACCTCTGACTTTGGCCTTGTACATTGTCTCTTAAGCCAGTTTGTTCAAGCAGGCTAATATAAATTGAGTTTTAGCTTGAGGAAATGCAAAACCTGTTGTGTATTGCATTTAATTCCTCTGAACAGACCCTGAAATTTATGTCATGCCCCACTGACTGCTCGTTTTATTTTTCAAATCAGTAGAGCTTCACAAAGGAGCTAGGATCCCGTATAGATGCAAGTGCAGAAATGGAGCCATAGTGGTAAATTCTATGACTGCTCAAACCTTGTATACATTTGAAGTGGTTTAGTAGGTGAAAATTTTAAACCAATTAAAATATATGCTAAATTACATATCAATGATAAAACCATGCATTGCTACTCGAATTTTATATCCATCACTAAGGTTCCTCAAATAGGAGTGATAAGATTGTCCATATGTATTTTTCTAAAATTCTCCTTGGTCACTAATCAAAAAATCCCAAACTATTGTGCAAAAGCAAATGCCACTTCACTGTAAAGCACATATGATATAAGTCAAAACCAGGTCCTACTATAAGATTTTGCAGTATATATACAAAGGTGTGTGTAAAGACAGAGAGAAGAATAGAGCAGTGACAGTTTATTCAGTACTTCATAGAGACACCAGTCAGAGAAAATTATCAAAGTAATAAATAGGAAAAAAGAAATATGTAGTCATTTTTTGCATAGTTAAAACAGAAATTAAAGTTTTCTGCTTTGAATATGTCTTCAAAAAGCTCAGAAGAGGTTTTTTGCGCCTCTCATAAGTCAAACAAGAGTATAAAATATTTTGCCAAGAATTCTGGAAAGGTAATATGGTAGCAAAGAAGGTGGCAGTATGGGTTTGTGGTTTAATGTGGTTGAAAGGCTCTTCTAGCTGTCAGATTAAGACGGTAATTCTCCAATGTTTATAGGAAAACATACACATTCTTGCCATTTAGAGGAGCATATAATTTAGGTTTGGTAAAATACCAGTTAAGCACTTACAAACCAAAGTCATGTTAATCTTAGATTATTCATAAACCTTGAAGACTGACTGTTTCAACCCTGTGAATGTTTCTTAGCAAACACGACACTTTGTTTCAGCATCACCTAATATTTCTCTTAATTAAAAAGAAAACACAAAATTCCCAACTATATATCATATTCTATCCATGCAGGCATGTGTTTTGGCTTTTACACTAGTGGTCTACAAACAAAACGTAAATATAGTTATATTGATTTGTTTCCATAGTAATGTAAAAGCTCCTTTTGGGTTTCCAAGGCATATGCAGCAGAGTACAAATCAGAAAGGCATGGGAAATGTTCAGCAAGCAAGGGGGTTTTAGGCAATGCCCCAGGTCTTGAAGAAATGTATTCTTCATTAAAGCAATCTGAAAAAAACACTTGAAATTTAAAAACCAAAACTCTCATTACCACTGCTATTTTATTTTGTCATTAGACACTCTCTGTAGAAATATGCTTTTATTTGTGACAGTTATTCAGTTAGTTCCACTGACAAGAGCAAGGAACTTTCCCTTTAATTTTTTTTTTAATTTTGGGGGATTTTTTATGAAGGGATTTAGAACATCTGACAAAAAACTTGCTGGAAGAGGGATAGTTGCAGGAAAAAACCATATTAAATTACTTGACAACTCTTATTTTTTTACCATGTGGAGCTGCCACTAATGATTTGGATAAAAGAAGACCTGGTATAAACCTTTATCCTCATTTGTTTAAGCTTGCTTGGAGTAACCTTAAGATTCTTTTTCTATCTGCTGAAGAGATCTGTCACAAGGGACTACTTTACAAATGTACAAAAGCTGAAAGGAAAAAACCCTCTTAGTTATAAGACCATTGTTATATCCATAGCTCTACACTGCATTAACCCTCAGAAGGCTTTTTCCCCCTCTACATTAAGGCTATGGATGTGAGAAGATCCCATCCTGTCCTAAGAGCCATCCCAAATGCAAACTAGGCCAACCTAAATCATTTAAGCCTGTGAATACCTAAAATGTATTCAGACTTAAATTTCATGTTTGTTCAGACTTATTACACATTTCAGAGGCACATTTATCACTTCTTCCTTGACATTAAGAAAAAAAATAGTCTGAAAATAGTTCTAGATTCATGCAAAGGAGTAAACAGTTACACTAAAAGACCATCTCTGTTGCCACACATCATCTCTAGGATTGAAACTAACTACTTTAAATGACAAAGCTTTTAATTTGGAGTTACCAAATAATGTTAGTGTTCAAGAAAGATTTAATTTATGTGATGTAAGGCAAGATGCCTCACCTGCCCAGATACCTCTTCATCAATGCCAACAGCTGCATCCAAACTTGCATGAGTTAGAAACAAAAACACTACAGCATTTAGTGTCTAACTTCTCTAAACCTGTGGTATTGACTTCTCCCCTCAGCCTATTCCTCTATAGTGACTGCTCTTGCTTTATTTTAAGAAACCTGTGCTTTGTTTCTTTGTATGCAACAAATTAATATTCATATTCAGGTTATGAGTATGTAATTTTTCCATTAGTTTTTCACATGAATGACAAAAGATGGAAAATGAAAAATGTTTTCTAAGTAGCAATAAGCAGCATGATTGTTGATTGAATTTTCAGACTAGAATTCAGCTTGAAGAAAACTAATCATTTAGCAAAACCTGTCAAGCTCAAAGAGAAAAGTTTCCTTTTGTATTACTCAAAGATTGCTCTAAATTACACACCTTCCATGAAAATCAGAATTCTTCCAGTTTTAGATTTCTCTAATTAAAATATGATCTGACCCCTGGTTTGGTTTTTGCACTCAAAAACAACATTCAAGAAAGAAAACTTCTAAAAATATTTATTATAAATCTTGCTATATAAAATGCATTGGTTTGGGGTTCAGTTTGCTGATTGGTGGGATTTTAGGAAAGGATGAGGGCTTTAACTTGTGGCAAAATGGGAGATTATTCAACAAATTTGGAAGTTAACTAGACTTCTTCCCAGATTTCTCTGGCAATTTGCATCTAACCTCACTTACCTATGGCTCAAATAGACGAAAAGCCTCCACCAAAGTCATGAAACACAATCAAAAAATTTGGTTCCATTTGAGCTTAAGATGTGGCAGGAGTTTCAAGGGAGAGCTGTAACTTCCTTGGCAGCCTTTACAACTAATGTTCCTGTGGGAAGTCAGATCTCCCAAATGGGATGGACCAGATGGTGATGGGTGCCTCCGGTGCACACAATTTGATATTTATTCAATTTGTTGATAAATAATTGATAATTGATAATTGATAATTGATATTTAATATTTATCAATTGATAATTGATATTTGTTCAATTTGATATTTATATCTCACTTTTAACTTGGTTGCCATAGCTGTTGCCACTGATGGAGATTACTCCAGGTCTTTTATTTGCAAGTACTGTTTGAAGCATGAAGAGTTAAACCAAGAAGAAGGAAACCTGTGGGAAGGACTTTGAGAGTATCTGCTGGCATGGAGGGAACATTTACTATAAACAGAAAATGGTAAAAAATATTTGCATCTGATTAATTTTCTGTATCCCACGCCAAATACAGAAAAATACCATAGTTAGTCCTTATATGTATAATAAATTTGTTTTTAATTTTTCTTCACTTATGAAAACCTTTCAGTCATATGGGTGATATTACATTTTCTCATCCTCATAACCTGGAAATGTTGAATTCTGCACCAAGAAGTTTATATCCCCCTAAAGGTGATAAAGACCAAACTGTAAGTCTTCCACAACTGACTATCACTTCCCTTTCTTTCACAATTCAGCTAAGAATCTTTCTGAAACAATCTTGTACTTGAAAAATATTGCCTAAACATGCTGAAGGTAATAACAAAATGGGTCTAGCAATGGTTAAATTAAAACAAGTTTTTGACATGAATGTGGATTTTTTAATGGAAGCACAACCTCATCAGTTGCAGCAGTTTTTCTAGAAGAGAACAAAATTTAAATATTTTGTAGAAAATTAGAAATAAAAAGCAAGTACATGTATATATTGGTCTTGTACAACTACTGCATAGTGGGATTCTCTAAGACATCTGTATGTTCCATATTAGTCGTATTAGAGAATCGTATTATTTTTAAAGTTCACATTATTTTGTGCAATATTTTTAAACATGTAGTTTATTCAGTCTCGTTCAAACTTAATGAACTGCAGCAATTAAAATAACCATTTTCTTTGCATAAAAATATTTGGACAGATGATAAGCAGTATTAACAGGCATCTGTGCTAAAGCTGAGCTTCAAACTATGCGTTAATTTCCACTGCAAACATAAAGATGTATTGTAATGTATGAAAGGTGCCATCTAGAAAAAAAATGGAAGCTTTTAAAATTCAGCTGTATGTCGAATAATGGAGGAAATGTGGACTTGGAAAAAAATATATAATTTTCTCCTAAAGTGACCCTTTAAATAAATATTGTCGCTAACTTTTAAGATAACTATTTCTTATTTTATTTCTATTATCTCCCATCCCATTTTCTAATAACATATCTCTGTATTTTTTTTTTACCTTCCCATCCTATTACCATGATATAGCTGCCACATTAACTGGTCTCCTTCTCTTCTTATCCATCACTTATTATGGGAGTCTGCCCAGTACTTGTTTCTTGACTCAAGCAAATGGCAGAAATCACCAAGAGGCCACAATTATTGCCTTAGACTCATGCACCAGAGTCCAATCCAGCTGAGTGCAGAGGACATATTTATTAACTGCTATTTTGCCCATGTTTTTAGAACCCCATTTCTACCATAAAAGTCACACACAGGTTCAGGGATGTTGGCATGACCTACACTCAGAGTTAGCAACCACATGATCATTTTACATTGCCAATATTTATTCATCACTTACAATAAACAGGAAGAAGGCCCCTCACTCCCACCCATACCATTCCAAAATTCAATGCTAGGACTCAAATTCTCTCTCTTTAATACATTTTATTCTGTGCTTTTGGATCTTCATGTCTTTCTGTTTGGAAATATGGAGTCTACACTGCAGCATGAAACTTGGAAAGCTTAATTTAATTCTGTCTTATACAAAATCGTCATTTGAAAGCTGTGCACTGTTAAATTACTTGATTAAATTCTTTCAGGAACATTTGCAACTGCTAAGAAAAGGAATTTAAAGCACTGTCTGTGCATTCTATCGTGCTTTGAAGAAATGACAAGAGTTTTTTAATGCAAAAATTCTCATACTTCACGAATCTAGGACATCTATCTCATTATTTTTAAAACCTTTATTCATTGCTTATACTCCCAATCCATTGTTTTTAACTTGACAAATAAACGAGGAAAACTCTTCTCATCCTGGAGGAATGTATACCTATTTATGTTAATTAATGACAACAAAGTCTCTTTCTGTATTCTCTATTTGAAACTAAAGATCATCTCAAAGTTGCAGGGAAGTTGAAAGACTTTTGCTAAAGATATGCGCATATTTTCGAATAGTTGGAGATCACAAGTTGGTATAGTGGATGATGGAAACTGCTAATTATAATAGGCAGAAATACCCATCTATGTCTGTTCCCAAGCAAGGCTTCTGAACATAATCTTACCATATCACAGCAGAAAACCACTCAGTAGTGCAGCCCATGTATATTGGCTACAGGGAAAAAAAATTCCTCATTTTCATGCAGATTAATTTACAAACTTGGGGGCTTTTTTGTGCAGAGAATGTCACTGGGTGTTGTTTAGTTAGTTTATACCATGTATGTGCTTGAAAACCAAATCGTTAATTTAAGAACTGAAATGTGCTCCCAGGCAACGGGTCTACTATAGAGCTGTGAGCCCTCTCGGGTTGTTGGCATATTTTGAACACCAATTTCAAAATATTTGCACTGTCTTTTGCTCTTTCTCTTAAATAAAGGATTAGTTCAACTCTGACTCATAAATAAACTATAGGCCTGGATTTTAAGTGGCCTAAGAAGGCCAAACTATGACTACATAAAAAACAGTAATCAGCTAATAAGACATGCAATAAAATAGATACCAGTATAGGATATCTGTCTATACACCATGGAATCTGTCTCTGATATCAGTACTACGGGTGTGTCCAAAAATGTCTATGACTTATTAGATAAATTCAATCACTAGGTTATAATATATAAATAATTAGGTTAAATGAGGTTAACTTAGGTTATGCCTTCTTTAGTTATCACATGGTGGCTTACTAATTAGTTCCTCAGTTGACAGATGATTGCCAGGTTTTGCCGATCCTGCACTTCTGGTCAGCGGCAGAGAAATCCACAGATCAGAACATCACATACATGCAGATGTGTGTATCCTCATGCAACACATGTGAAAGTATACTCAGACTTCCCTGAGAAGCGTCTCAGGTAAAAACATGTGAGCATTTGTTAATCGTCACATTGAGTTAGAACTTGATGTTGAAAATGGCAGCTAAAGACAAATAATAAAATCTTTGTGAATCAGAATTGAATGTACAAGATGAGATTTTCCCTCCCAACAGGGAAGTATCTGCTTCTGAAAAGACAATCTGCATTTGCTTTCCAGGGCACATAAGTAAATGAAGACTTACTTCAACTTAATGATAGTCTTCACAGTTACAGGGAAAGTTTACCTGATGGATAAGACTATTCCTTCTGTTCAGGATCCTTCAGCCTAAATCTACCTTTATTCCACTTATTAGAGTAAATCAGAGAAACTTGGAAAGGAAAAAGAAAAAAAGAATAAAGGAAAAGAGAATATTTGACCACAATAAGTTTAAAACAGTTTGAATTAACATCCTTTTAAAACAGCATATGGTATTTCACACAAAAATAAAGGCAAAGTCTGAGACTGCTCTTTCTTAATAGAAATAAACCAAAAAGATGTTCCTCCAGTTCTCAGAGTCACCCACCACTAGTTACAGGGTCTGATGGAACTACAGTGCTGGTACTCTTCTCCTCATGCAATTGACAACTTTTTCAGCAACACACAGAACAAAGAGGTGCCAAACTTGCAGGAATAGATTCCAACACACTGACAAGATGAAATAAACCTTAAATATCCCTGACTGGTATTTGTCTAGGAAGAAAGCACCATAACCTTTTGAAGAAGTTTCATAAATCTTACAGGTGCAATCTTAGCTGTATCTTTCTGGAGGACAGCTACTTCTTTTTGTTCTATCAACAGGGGAGATACATCAACTCCCCTATTCATTATGACTTTCTACGCAGTATAAAACTGTTACATCTCCCACTTTTTATTTAGTCTCCTATTACCTAGATATTGAAAAAATCTAATCCTTTCAATTATTCCTTGCAAATTGTTTCCCAAAGCTCATATTGCCACTACTAGTCTATAGATCTTTTCCAACTCCATTGGCAGCAATTCCAGGAAGCAGTACCCAAGCAAGGTTTTCCAAGCACCATCTTGGCTAATGAAATTACTCACTTTTTAAAATAGATTCTTAGCAAAATATGGAAAAACAACTTTTGTTTTTCTACACCAGTCTTGTACTACCAACTGCTTTTTGTTCTCTGACCCACTGTTGATTTCTGATTATTCTTACCATTAGTGAAGATCATTTTTAATCATGATCCTGTCTTGTGAAATTCTTGCCAAATCAGATCTTGCTGGTTGGTTGGCCAGTTAGTTGAATTGCTCATTGATTTTTTCATATCCTCATTATCTGCTAGGTAGTTATAAGTGCATTTATTATAGTTTATTCAGGTGTCCTGCTGGCCATCCAAACGAGACTGACTGATTGATTGTTGCCAGAATTCTCCTTTCCTTTTCATTTTAAAACACTGCATCCCTCCAAAGAATGGTGTATAAACACTTGATTCTAGCATGAGTCCCAACTAGAAGATTGGTCCATGCACAGAAGAGAACTGCTTCTTTCCATACAGGTATTCTTAAGACAAGCACCATCTACTCAGATTTGAAGGGAATACAATCCTGTTGCTATTATTTCAGATATGTTGCCTGTCTCGATCATGACAAGATCCTGAGGTTACAAGACATTTGGTTTCTGAAACTTGACTGGATCTATGCCACAATAGAATTGCAGGGTATGCAGGAATAATTGTTGGCAAGTACAGGAGATCAGAAAGATGTGCCATTCTTCCTAAAGTGAGTGGGTAAGATAACCAAGCACAATGTCTCAAAATGTCAGAATGCAAGCAAGGAGATATGAAAAAACATTACTTAAAAAAAAAAGAAAAAAAAAGCGCCAAACATTCAAGTCTGAGATTTAAGAAATCAAATATTCATAATGGGAATTACAATAGCGTGGGTAGCATATATTCTGGAATTAACATGCTTATTTTCCTGAACCAAGTACTGCTATTATGAATATGTATTGATGCTGAAAGCAGCAAAAATTCTGAAAACAAATCTTGAAATGACACATTTAATTTTATTAATTAATTTAATTGATTTAAGCAATCTGTTCTACAGAGTAATATTTCTGTGCACACTTTCGAGATTCTTGTTTAAAATATTATTGGGAAAAATTAAGACTGCTTTAAGAAAGCAGAAAAACTCGAATAATATGTGAGATGCTAGTTTAGTTGTTAAAATCACTAAAACCACTTTCATACTCTTCCCATAATTTATACACAATTCAGATAACTGAATTTTTAACACAATTCAGTCAGAGCTTTTATTGTTGTTAAGGGCATGTTAATTTTAATCAGTTGATGATTAAAGCTTAGTTTATTGTTCTGTAATACCAAGCCATCAATTTTTTCCCCACTGATAAAAGAGAATGATTTCAAGTTTTCAAAACACTCTGAGATTCATACATATCATTACCATTAATTACTGTACGAATTAAAAAGAATAACAAAAAAGTGAACTTAGAGGTGATCAGATGGCTGGACAAAACACATGGTGAAAAAGACCAGTGCATTAGGCATTCCATAAAACTTTGTCTAAAAACTGTAGCTAAAATATCCAATCTTGAAAAGACTAATAACCCAAATCATGAAAGGTACAATTGATAGTTTGGTAAAAACTAGCTTAATGATACGTAGTTTAGTGTACACTCAAAAAATGCATTGGGGAAAGTTTTTGTGAAAAACAGGAAAAACAAGGGACCAAAGGTGAGTCAGTATGAGAGTGACAGAGTACTCAGAGATGAGGCAGCCCAAGGTTTAACCCAGCAAGCACTTCAAGTGCTTTGTCTTTGTGACTGAAAGGAGTGACCCATAGGTCCCCCTCTTGGAGTAGACAACTGCTTAGCTGCTGCCAGCCTGGGATAAAATCTATAGCAAAGCTGTCACCACATATCCCAGCCAGACTTCCTTCCAGCTGGGGAAAGATGCTAGCCCTGCCTAGGACCACTTTCTTTGCCTCTCTGGTTCATTGCCTTGCTTCACAAGGCAGTATTTCTACTCACTTGTGTTACATGAACAGAGAGACCTCTTTCCTACAGCTTGCTGGCCTCACATGCTCCCTTTGGGTAATGTGGGTATAGCAGACATCAAAATGCAGTTCTAAAAATCCATAACCTTTTTACAGTTGAATTCTTTTATAGGAGCCTGTGTACAGTTTATTCAAATCACAGGTGTTGGAAATTGAGTTTGCTTAGAGAGGAAGGAAGTGAGAGTATAATGCATTTTTCATACCAGATGATGACATGGAATGCAGTCATGCAGAAATCACTCAGCTTCTTCTTAGAGACTTCGTTTCAAAGCACCATTAAGTAAAGCTGATTGTTTTGTGCAAACACTAACTTCATTACTTAAAAGTAATCTGCAAGGGAAATGCATGCGTTCTTTAATTCACTAAATGATTCGCCTTGTTGTAGTGTCAGATAAGACAAAGAACCTTTAAACTCCAGAAAAGCTTGTTCACAAAATGAAACAAGCCACTTTTTGTTTTACTGATTTGTTTGATCAAGAATGCCTGAGTCATGAGTTACTTTTCACTGTTATAGATTTCAACATAAAGCTCAAATTAAACGTTTGATTCTGATTTCATTGAGTATTATAGAATCTTCCACAACTGGTCAGATGTAAAGAAAATTAAAGTGCCACGAAAATGCTGCATCTACCAGGACAAAATGATTCCCCAAAATAGTAGAGCTAGACATAATTCCAGAGGCTTGCAGCAGTGCCATGTGGAATTTGGGAGGAGCTCTGCTTTCATATTAAGACTAACAGGCAAACCTAGCTGCATATGTCACCTTCTATCTGTAAGTCAGCCAGGAAATCTCAGCCAAAGAATTCTCCGTGAAAATTCTTTCCAACTTACGTTAGCAGAAAGCTTCACCAAATAACCCTATTTTCCCACCCAACAAACTACTTTGGGGTTTTTTTGCCCTTTTCATAGTCCCTTATTAGCTTAAAATTACTGAGATAATTAGAAATAAAGCATCCATATTTTATGCATTTCATGCTAATTTTACAGGCCTGCATGATGTCAATCCATATTTATCCTATGTAGGCCACGTAGGAATGCTGCCTAATAATAACTGCTCTCTTCAGCGTGTGATCACATGTGTGCACATAAATACATTTTCCCATTCCAGTAAAGGTATAAATTCACCACAATCTATAGTAAGTATATGTAGAAAAAAAGAGAAAATGGTGAATACTTGACTCCTGTGGCCTCAGAAGCAGTGAGATGAAATTTTTCCTGCCCTTTTAACCCCTGTAATAAGCATTTTGCTTCAGAGATTACCTTCAATGCAGCACAGTTCTGCAGATAAAGATGATGCCCTCATGCTGTTTGTTTGTAGGTATCTCATATCACAGCTGGCTGGTGGGTGCCACTGTGTATGAGCTGCTCAAGTATCACTTTTAGCTTAAGTTCAGCCAGGCTTTTGTAAGCCAGCAAGTCACCATGCAGATGAAGACACCAAGTAATGGCTTCCCAGGAAGACCTGGTGATGGAGAAATCCAGATCATTGCAATAAATCTTTCAAATCTTGAGTAAGATTCTCAGTCAGCTCCTATGGCTGGAGCCTACTCTATTAAAGGTTTTCTTTGGTGTGGATATAAGCAAAAATAATTCAGTAAAAACAAATTTAATCAACTGAAAGCACAAAATGAGTAAAGGCTGACCAAACGACAATGAGTACATTAAAGTCTTGGAATCATAGTTAATTAGGAAATAAAGTTGATCCCAGTCTATGCAGAATTAGGAAGTTCTCTGAAATACATCACCCAGTTTGGAGTACGACACTTCAAGGAAGGAATAAGAGAGCAGAAGAGACTCTGTGGAGTAAAAGAAGAGTCCAAAGTCTAAGAAGTTTACTATAACGCAGCTGAAAAGAGAAAGATTTTTCCTAAGATGACTGAGGAACCCCTGGTGCCAAAGATTACAAAGTACAAATCAGAAGTGATCCTGTGTGCACCAGGGCAAGACTAACCTATTGCACCTATACATTTAAAGTTCTGCTTTTGTAGAGGAAAAAAAAAATGCCCCCTTTCTGAAAGTAGGCAAATACATAGATTCACATTTTTAAAAACGACTTGAAGAGACATCTATCAGACATATAGCTGATCATACTTTGAAAAAGGGAATGGAATGGATGATCTATCATGGCCTCACCCAGCTTAATTTTCCCCATCTCAGTGGACCTAACGCATCAGTTTAGCATCTTGAAAACAGTGGATCAGAAACTTCAAGGGAACAGAAAGAAAAGATGGAGTAGAAACATTCCAGCTTCCATTGAGCACAAGGATGATATGAAAAGAAAAAACAAAGATGGACACCCTGCAGTAAGGATCAGGTGCAGTGGCAGACTGGGCACACAGAGTCAGTGTCTGCAGGTGACACCTCCCACAGGGCTGGTGAGATATCTCTGTCTGGTGCAGCCTGACTTTTGGAGCAGAGAGTGTCCCATATATACTGCTGTTAAACAGATTTTACAAGGAAGTGAGATCAGTGGAGAGGTTTCATGCCTGCTCCAGACACACTGGGCTCAGAGGCAACTATCAGGTATTTTGGTGATACCCTTTACATCAGAAAGCCATGTCCAAGGCACATGACTATTAATTCACTAAAAAAATTAACAAGAAAAAAACCTTTGACTTCAAAACAATTTGGAACGTTTGCAGCATCCACTGGGTTTGTGTATGTTGTATTTGCAGGAGAGAAAATACAACTACAGTGCTTAAAATAGTTAATGCCAAATATGTTGAGAGAGATACAGACACTGATACATATTACTCTATTACAGAACATTCAGTTACCACATTTAACAAATTAAATACGTTTTTCTCTCAGTAGTTAATTTTTAAGTCACCTATTATTAATTAAATTAATTTCTAAAAAAAATGTTCCTGAAAGTACCACTAAAGTACCGCTTTAGCAATGTTATTATCAATGCAGACAGAACAAGATTCTCTTAAAAATATTTAACCCAAGTTTTTCTGTAATGGAAAAAAAAAACATATAACACATAGATGCTTTTAGGGAGGAAAGTGCAGATGAAAATTAGGAGAAAATGAAGTAGCAGATAAATATTTTACATTGTGTTTCTTACTTTTATTTTTAACCAGTTGAAGTTAGACACAAAGTTGCACATTGAGAAATGAGCATTAAATAAACACTAAGTACTGCATGCAAGCATTGCTTGGGAAAACTGAAAATGTGATATACAGAGAACTGTTTAATCATTAAACATAAAAACTACATGTTCCACGAACAGCAAGTGGACAGATGGGTGGAAGGCTTGGATGAGCTGTTTGATGGCCTCCCACCATTCGTTCTGGTATGCCAACTGGTAATTATTCTGCAGAAAACTATGTAGGTCCAGGCTGTGTTTTGTCACATAAAATCTATACAATGACACGGGTCATAAACAATCCGTAGGCATATCTACATGGGATTTACAAAAGAAATGATGTAATGATAACTCAATGTGATTTTGAAAATAACAGAGGCATAATTGTGTATAGTAATGTGGTCACATCTGGTCAAACTGCCACGTGTGCAAAATCAGACAACTCACCATGCCAGCTGAAAAAATAATGCTGAAATATATCAGTATTGACTGTATTACTTTGTCCCAACCACTCTTGTAGTTATAGTTCCAGCCATGGCCCTTTTGTATCACAGTGCTAAAATTCAGTCTTGATAGCAGGCTATGTTTTCAATCAGTCAGTCATTTTAGCCAGTTAGTAATCAATCATTTAGCAATTTTTCTTCTGGCATGAGAAAATTGGGTACAACAGTTGCATTTAGTTACAGGTCAGCTACAGTTCATTGCTACAGCCCCATCTCTGCACTCTGTTGAATCATTATCATCATTCCCTTCACTGGTATTTTTTCCAGCTCATCTGAAATCATATGGAGGTAGCAAAGAGCACCAAGTACCAGTTCAGTGACAAACGAGTGATCGACACAGTTGGTGAATTTGAGTATTTCTGATGAAATATGTGGGGATTCACCATGCACATTTCAAAGTGATATTTTTAGAATAAACTAGGATGACATGAGGATGCATCCTTCTCGCAATAACAAATTATTGTTGCTATTACAAATTGGAATACTAAGTGTTATTTTTCTGCTTATTAAGGGCTCTTCTCATTTTAACACTGGTGACAGTTTTCAGTGAGTTATTACATTTAATTAAGATGACACCTAAGGCTGATTGTTGACAGACTCCACCCACAGCTTACATCCACTGTGTTCTTTTAACACACTCCCAACATGTATGTGCTAAGATGTTCATTGATATGATATCTCAGCTTAAGGTCATAACTATTAGCCTCATATTAGTGTGGGAATATTAAAAACAGTTTTCTAATGCTCAGAAATGTACTTGGAGGACTTCTAAAAAATTGTTATGATTTAATATGTCATATACATATATCTATATGAATATATATATTTATAAATAAATAATTATATTTATTAGTTAGCCATTGATACAAAATGAAAAAAAAAAGCTAGAAAAATTTTTAGAAAGTTTTAAGTTTCTCTTTAAAGAAAAAATAAGGAGGTTGAAAAAAAAATCTGGAATGTCCTTTATAATAAAAGGCCAAGATTAATTTCTCTGTTACCCAGGATCTCTGTCTTGGCAATAATTTTCTCTAAAACTCTACTTTCTCTACATGAGAAAAAAAAACACCTGGGGAAAAACGTTTGTGAGAAAGCTCAATAGCAACAAAATAATTGTGTAAATAAAAGACTGTCCTCAACCAAAGTTCTTCAGTGGTCACCTTGACAGCTCTTTGTGGAAAACAGATTCACTGAAGAAGCAAGGGATACCTATGTATTCATGACAATATTCACAGTCTTGTTTAGCTAGTTAAAAAAGAGCACAGATAATAAATTGTCACACTTCAGATGCTAAATACCCAAACCTGAGTGATTAAAACATGTCTATACATCTGAATAATGTGACTTCCCCAAAATGTGGGTGTGAAGACAGAGCCACAGTGCAAAGGAAGCTGTTTCAGTCCTGATGCTGGAGATGTACAAAGGCACACATGGATTTGATTTAATTTTAGAGTTTAGACAGGTAACGGTATTAACTCTGCTAATTTTCTACTCTGTCTCTAGTTTGAAATACTGATCTTTCAATAGGCTATTTCATAGACATAGGTGTCTGAGACTGAAGGATTGAGTCAGTCATAAAGCACATATTCTCTCTTTGAAAGAGAGAGAGAAGTAATTGGTTATTAATTTAGACTAGGTATTTAATGATCAGACTGAAAAAAATATTCAGCACAGAAAGATTAAATGATCCCAAATCCATAATAAGATCCCTCTGCCCATGTAAACCAAAGTTTTGTTGCCCTTCTTTGTTACCATGTTGCATTTCAGCTGCTTATCTGTTCACATTATCTACTGTACACCAGCATCTATTCTGGCACTGCAGTTGATGTCCAGGTTTTTTACTGCTCATGACAAAATCACATTTCATTAGCATTGTCCAACATGGACATCTGTCAGATTACATTGCATCTTGTATGCAGAATTTCATACAGGGTTTGATGTGAAAAACATGTCCCCAGAGATTTGCTCAAGAGTAGAGAGAAAAATAGATGTCTGGTTTTTTTTTTTTTAAGAAGGTTAGCTGGCTAGTCTGGTTCTTAGTCTGAAAAAAAGAAAAAAAAAATCCACCAACCAAAAAAATATCACAACCATTGTGTTGAAAGCAATCCCAAAGCTATGTTCTTTTCACAAATTAACAAAGAACTGTAGATTGAATTATTTATAGTTATTTGCTTATTGACTTTCACCTCCCCTTTAATTTAGGACCTAACCAGCATGCAGTCATTCCCCCCTTCTGAAATTTTCCACTAATATATTTTTATTGGTTTGAGGCTTCAGCTGTCAAAAGCCCATCATATATATTTTGAATTTAATCTTATCTGATTGTCTAAATGGCTCATCTTGCTGGTTTTCCTCCTTACTGGACAATCTTAATTGTTAACTTAAAATTTTCCTAGTCCAAAATTTTCAGGAAGTACCTTATCAACTGTAAGAATCTCTTATTGGATGAGCTTTTTATTAGGATAATTTTTGTCAGAAATTAAAAAGATGTTTCGTATCTGAGTATTCTAGAATCCTGTTTTTTCAATACTAGCTATAGTTGTCTGAAAAAGGACACTTGCAGTGAAAGTTCCTCTGCAATCTTAGGTATAGTTTACTAAAGTTCACTTTTGAATAAGGAACTTGTAAAAGACTTGTCTCCTGACACTTAATAAGTCACATGAACCCTAAATATATTACCTACAGGTAGGAAACTGAGAAAGCAAATGTCTTCAGGTGGAATGGAAATGGCCTGGATGAGACACATATTACAGGAGCCAGATGATATTTTAATCTCATAAAATTGGACTAAAGCAAAGTTATAAAGTACACCATGATAGTGCATGATATAAATAATGAAAAATAAATCTACTGCTGTAGTATTTATGAGACTTGAAACATTTTTAATAGGTCAAACCAAAAAAAGGTATTTATTTTTTCTGTCTCAAAACATTGAAAACACATGATTTAATGATAATAGCTAAAAATATATATATGAATAATATTTCTTCAAAGAGAAATTTGGTCTTTTAAAAAACTGCCACATAAAAATTTTTGCCAATGGAATGGTAATTAGAGTAATCTCTGCCTTTACCTACAGCAAAGAAATTAGTGTGGGAGAATCATGTGAACACTGGAAATGATGAAAAACAGGTCTACATTTTTTTGGTTAAAAAAAGGGCAATTGAATGGCACAGAGGAATGATGAAATAGAGAACTATTCCAAATTATCAAAAACTTGCTTTAACTTGTTTGGAAGGATTAAAATAGATAGACCCTGCAATATAAATGGAGTCATTCATACACATTTGACATTTTAAACTGCAGCTGCACAAAAAAACTTATTATTGACAGATCAATAAGAGCAGTTTCTTTGATGCTTGCCCAAGAATTGAGATTTGCATCATCATTCCTTGGATTTTTTTTATATCATTGATAAACTTGAATTATTTCAGACACAATCAGAAGGCACAATTAATATTTCTACGAGTTCCAAAGATTATTAGATATTTCAGTCTGCCAAGAATATTGTTAAGAACTTATTTGACTGTCAAAAATTGCAGAGCTAATTCTTTTTAGACCTCAATTCTCCTTAAATTTCTCAGAGGTCTGGCAACACTTGTATTTATGACTTATTACATTTCCTAGAACTCACAGTACTATGTTCACTCACTTTGGCCAGAACACTGTCCATAACTCCATTCATCAGTCAAAGAAATACTTGAAATGCCTCAAAATATGTACAATGGTCAAAGGGTCAGTAGTTCAGATAGTCACTCACTCCTTTGTCCTTCTTATCCTCATTTATACTCTGGGTGTGCTCCAGAGGCTACTGGGGATCTTTTGATGGCTTTCAAAGGGGGCTGGCAGAAATGCCCGTGCAACAAAACAGACCCTCCCTGTTTGCCAGGGCATCTTTTCCCCTCCACCCCTGCTGATCCACCCTGGGCTTTGCTGACCTCTACAAGACACACACATCTGGCTTACCCTCACTGTGTCTTTCTTTTCTCTGAATCATTATTGATGACAAGCTCACTATGAGGTCTCCACTGGATTAGCAGGCTCAGCTGTAAAAGGCCTGTACTAAAACTTACACTAAGGATTGTTTTCCCTGGACTGAATTCACCATAATATATATTTTTCCTCCCTGGCTATATGAGAAGATGTCAAATCTGCTCCAGATGTAAAACAAAATAAAAAAAAAAACAAAAAAAAAAAAAAAAAAAAAAAAAAAAAACACCACTTAAAAAATTTAAAAAGAAACACATCAAAAAAAAAAATAGAGAGAGAAAGAGAGTGCAGAAAGATCTTTGTGGAGGTAAATAGGAGCTGAGTCACGTGGATTTTGTGAATTAAGTGAAGTCAGCACACAGCCCAGCTGAAAGTTGTCATGGGATATGCAAGACAGCAACAGGAAAGTAACAGTGTGAATAAGAAGCTTGGGCTGACTTCACCTGATCTCAATTCTTAATGACAGCTGCCACCTGTCCTTCTCTCTGAATTGGATTTGCAGTCCTCAGTACAATGCAAGGGAGATATTTTAGAGAAGGTTTAAAAAAACCAAATATTTCTGGAGCATTCTAGCTGCATTAGTACAATTTCTTTCAATGACTACTACTAAAGTGCATGGTAGGTACTTCAGTGTTATCCCTCAAATAAATAGTATGTGAAATAAATAGAATAGTAAAATAAAATTCTGATTCAAGAGAAATGCTCTTGAAAAATGAAAAGGAGGAAACTTCAGTTTGTGTACCTATATTTTTTTCTGGAAACCTGATTTTTTGTACTTTCCTTTTCCATGTAACAGAATGAATTACAATTCATTCCTTAAATTTTATGTCATTTTAGATGTGTCCAAATACTTGAGAAAGATATGAAATCTTTTATAAAATTTTTTTTCTTACATTTACCAAAATCACAACTATTTTTAGACCTATTCAAATCACTATTGCACAGCTAAGATCCACATGGGAAGAAATGCAAGAACGGGATTCTCCTGCAAAGTAGAACAAACTCAAATGGAGCATTGAGCTCCAGATAGGGCCTTTTGGATGATTCCTTGCACGTGCTTCATGCTCAAAGACCTAAGAGAATTTCCTTATCTCCACTGGCTATAGTTTGGTTTCTGGCTGCTGCCAACCCCTCTGGAGCCATCTGAGCCCCTGGCTGAGCCAGTCCCATCTGGATTGGAGCCCTTGATGAACTCACAGCAGTTTGCCCACATTTTATATTGAGATGAGCCCAAACCCAGGCACTGCATCCCTGCGTGGTCTCTGCTGTGTGGAGTAGAGGGGGATAATCCCACCCCTGTGCGGATGGACCATGTTCCTGCTGCCACATATCTGCTGGTTCCTGCATGGCTCCTGATGCTCCAGGGCACCAGTACATCTCACAGGGCTGCTCCCCAGCCACCCTGCCTGCCCACAGCCTGCCGAGGTTATTTACTTCCCTGGGGCAGGAACCTGCATTGTGTTGGAGCTAAAGTCATGTTGATCTATCACAATAACGTAATGATATATTGCAAAGCCACATTGCTCCTAAGAGACAGCAACTCACTATTTCCTTAGGGATTTCAAGTGAGAGGAATGATTGATTGCAAGCATATGCTTTTAAAAGGGATATGCAATTATGTAAAAATCAGATAAGGGTCTAAGGTTTTTTCCTCACCACGGAAAGGTTTACAGAAAAAAACAGTATGGTTTATGGAACATTTTAATTAAAGGGTGCCTCCTCATGGCTGGATTAATCTTCTAACCAGCAAGCTCTTCTTGAGCAGAGCAGCTGAAAAGAAGAACAGTATCCACATAATGCAGTGTTTGCAGCTCAGGCTTTCCTATTTAACATACAGTTTGTCTTCCACCCACTGCATTTTCTATAAACATTAAACTCTTTCAGCAAGACTGAATTTTCATGGCTATTGACACCCTGATGGTTTTTGGTAGTTTAGAGGTGATTTTGCATTCAAATGTGAGTCTATACCTGAGAAACATTTTTTTTTCTACTATTTGTGTCATAGAGGAAGAACCTCAAAACATCATTTGGTCATAACTCAGCACCTGCATTTCTTCTGGGACAGAAAATTGTGTGCTGTCCCCTTATACAGACTTCATTTTGAGGATGTATTAAAGTCCCAGAAGTAAACAAGCACGGACAATGCATGTTACAGCTACTGGGAGGAAAAAGAACTTAAGGATCAAGACCTGGGCTTCAATGGTCAAGAATTCTCATAACAGAGTAAAAAAAAGGACAGACCTGGGGGAAAAATATAGGATAAAAAAAAGTAAAGTATGCTGTAATTCTCTCCAGATTGGTCTTCATGCTATTCACATCTGATATTAGTGTGGTTAAAGGAGCAGAAACTTGCTAGAAAAACTGAGGAGAAAGAAAAACTCTGCTATGATGCTTGCTTTTCAATTCCATGAGACTTTGAATTCAGATGAAGAATCCAGGTTTTCAGTAATTTCTCTGACACAGTGCAAAACCCTGATGCTCTTCTGGAGAAGAAAGTTACAAAATCAATCAATTTTATTTCCTCATTAAAAGAATAAATGATTATGCAATGATTCTTCCAAGCAGGCCATAGATCAGATTGTAGAAAACTAATACTGTAGTCAAGCATATACTATCACCACAGTTACCATGGTGATCCACTAAGCAGCTCCCATTTGCCCTGAAAGTCATTGTCATTCACATGAAATATGTCTTAACATCAAGTTCTAGAAATACTTCATATCGATCTACAGGCAATAATTTATTATTAATTGAAAATACTTTGGTTACTAACACACAAAACATCTTTTTTTTATGGAAATAAGCCCATATCAAAATGTGCAATGCTATTGCACTGTGGTGTGGGAAGCTTGTCCCTTTTTCACAGGTATCTATCCATAAGTTGCTTTGCACATATGAAAAATATTTGTCAGCTTCATCTTTAAAGACTGAGAGCTCATAATGTCTTGCTAGTTGCTAGGTCAGATATCACTGAGGTGACATTCAACCCAGAAAAACAGAGCTCATCATCATTTTAATTTTAAATTGGAGGTTGCACTGTTCCCTACTGGTTATCTGTACAGTTTAATTTAAAAATTAAACGTTAGAACTCCCCACTCAACATCACGCCACTCTGCTGTGCTACTTGAGGAAATCCTGTTTCTATGGTAACTGCAAGAGACTTATTCAAAACCACTGATGTCACCCACATACAATATACACAAACCATGGAACCACTGATATATTTCATTATATTATCTGTAACAGTAATGACACAGTTATAAGTTATGGTCACTGTGAGTATTTTAGTAATTGGAATAAACATATACAGAGAGAAGTATATAGATATATTTCCTAAAATATATATAAATAGAAAAGCTTTGGAGAGGTAAAGAATTATTTACCAATGCCATTTTAATAGCACTTCAGAAGCAAATATCACTTCATTAGATATTTGCCAAATTCCACTGGTGGCTAAGAAAGTGCTTGAGGGCCACCCAGTCCAAGCAACCAAGTTGAAGCTTGAGCTGAAGCCAAACCCACCAGCTTTGATCTGTGGAGTGCCTCAGTACGATGCTTTCAGTTCTGCTGGGGATTTAAGTGTTTACAGGACACCTCACCTCTGCCCTCTGGAGGGCAAGGGTCTGCTGGTGGTTCCTGTCCACGACTGTGAAAGATGTAAATTTGAAGCCAGAGCAGGATTTATGAAACCACAGAGTAGTTTGAGCTGGAAAAGGTCTGTAAGGGGATCAAATCTAGCCATTAGCCCAGCACTGCCAGGTTCACCACATCTACACATCTTCTAAACGCTTCTGGAATGGTGACTGCACCACCTTCTTGGGAAGCCTGTTCCAATGCCTGACAATGCTTTTGGTGCAGAAATTTTCCCTAACATCCAATCTAAATCACCGCTAGCACAGGTTAAGGCCATTTCCTCTTTTCATAGCTCTTGCTATTTGGCAGAGAAGATTGATCCCCCCACCTCACTTCAACACACTTTCAGGTAGCAATAATTTTGCCCCTGAGCTACCTTATCTCCCAGATAGATAACTCCATTCCTTGTAAGGCCTGTGCTCTGCTTGTTGCCCTGCTCTGGACTCACTCCATCACCTCAATGGTCTTTTCTGTAGTGGGGCCCAAAAGTAGACACAGGATTTGAGGTGCAGCCTCACCAGCATCAAGCACAGAGAAACCATCACTGCTCTGGTCCTGCTGGCCACTCTACATCCATAACCTTTCCCTCATCCTCTGAGTCACCCTGTCACAGAAGGAAATCAGGTTTTTCAAACAGAGCCTGCCTTTCACAAGCCCGTGCTGGCTGAGCTTGTTCCCCTGGTTGTTGTAAATGTGACACATGATGGCACTCAGGATAATCTGCTCCATTACCTTCCCCAGAACTGAAGTCAGGCTGACAGGTCTGTAGTTGCTCAGATCCCCCTTCCTACCCTTTTTGTGGGTGAGCATCCAGTCATCTGGGGCCCCTGGTTAGCCAGAGCTGATGGTAAACTCATGACTAAGCCTTCACCCATTGTGCACAAGGTGGTAAGAGACAGTCAGAAGAACAGCTGATGTGTCATTAGGCTGTAGAAGCCAATGCAGAACCATTTTCTATCACCAGCTCTGAGCCAGCAAAGAGATGGTGATGATGGGGAACCTCAGAGACTGACAGACCTGTCACTTAGAGCAGCTCCCTTTAAAACTCTCATCTACACAGCCTAGCTTAGAAAAGAATTGTTCATCATGAGAAACATTTTGACAATGAGCTGGAAAGAGCAAATGCTTACAACCTGTAAAAGTAAGACCATAGAGCTGAGAGATTTTTCTTTCAGTCTACTCATGACAAGCAAGACACATCAGCGTCTCCTCCTGAAAATGAGGACCTAGAGTCTGTTGATCTTCTTATAAGACATTTTCCAGAGAAACTACAAAAGGAGAAATTGTAAAAGTTTCACATTGATATATTTTCTCAGTTCCGTCTGTAGCCCATGAAGAATTTCCATTTTTTTATAAGGAGACAGTGGCCTCAGCATGTTCACTCTCTGATGACTGAGCCTGGGACATAAGTTCAAGCACTGCACTGAGATGATTTCTTTTAAAATTTTGACCATAGGCAAACATAGAATCACAGAATAAGACGAGTAGTCATAGGACAATAGATCAGACATTGTTTTCCATTTGCAGCAGCTCCAAAGTTGTTGCTTAATAGCTCACCAGTACAGAGTTTCCCAAAGGAAAGTTTTGCAGTAATGATACAATCACAAATTTAATTTCAAACCACGGTCTAGAAAAACAAATGCTAGAAAAAAGATGGATTTTCCATGCTATTATTTTTTGTTTCTTGTGGGTTTTCATGCTCCTATCACAGGGAACAATAGCATGTAAATCTTTCTTTGACAAGAGAGTAGGTAATTTCCTGCATCAACAAAAACTATATCTTGCCTAGAAATGACTCTTCAAGTAAATTGTTGAGTGAAGCTACAATCACAAGAGATGTTTAGAAATTCATCCACTAAACACTGGCTGTGGCTTCTTTTATTCCCTCTTTGGTCTTACAGAAACTTGCAAGTAATCCTTAGACCATCCAAATACAACAACAACAAAAAAATCTTTCTTGAAACAAATGCATCAAATCCTAAAAATAAAATCTACAGTCAAGTTATAGTATTGAGTGGCCTAACTCTGCAAATGTAACCCTTGATCTCAAGCATTTATGTTTAGTTGTCCTCACTTTCTCTCCTCTTTATATATTGGCATCCTCTCTTGGAAATCTTTTCACTTTGCTGAATTCTGGACATATCTTAAAAGATCTGTAGTACACAAGAGAACATGGTTTGCAGCCTGGAACTGCTTTTGAGAAGGATCCCAGAAGTCAGGACATATGCACTGCTACAGTATTTGCTGAAGTACCTTTTAATAAAGAGCAAATATTTATAAACATGCTCTCCTCTGCTCTTGCATAGCATGAAGTATCTGCAAAATCTCAAATGTTTTATGAGCAGAGTGACTCTCGCCAAAGAGATTAAAAGGTGTAAACACAGCAGAACCAGAGCAAACCAGCCTGCAGAGACTGATTCCTGTGGAATCCACATGTGTATAAAATATTTTGCAGAATAGAAGTGCAAGAAAGTCCTAATTCTATATAAACAGCTGATCACGAGAGCTAATGACAAGATAATACAGATGGAGCTATTTTGTTCCTGTTATACTGCAAAGAGGTTTGTAGTTTATGGTTGTTTTTGTTTGATGGCTGCTTTTCACTATCCTACTGAGGAGAAAAAAAAAGCCAAGGGAGTAAAATGTATTTTCCAGAACATAACTCGTATACTACAAGGAAAATTTGCCAGGGGAGCAACAAATGAAACAAACCTCAGGACAGATTAAAGAAAGTGGAGTTGTTGCTGATACACTAAACTTTCCTGCATTTCATTTTTAACAGGATAGAGATTCTCATAGTATTAAAAAAAAAATAGGAAAGGGATAATTATACATCACAGCTAGAAACTCTGGAACTCAAAATTTGTGAGGTTCCTACTAAGATGGTAGGCTGTGTGATTTTAGGTTCCATGAGAGATAAGACACAGATAATTTGAGAAATACCTCCAAATAACAGAGAAAGGGTTAAAGCTACCACAGCTTCTGAGATGGAGAAAACACATGAGATTATCCACACAGCAGGACAGAAACAGAATAACCACTAATGCCCAGGCTGTGCTGCAAGGACACTCAAACCCTGTGAGCTCTAGTGCATCTGTCTCTCTTTGGGATAGAGGCGACACCAAGAAAACCACAAATACAAATTTTAACAAATTCAGTGGTAGAGTTTAAGGATTTCTAGCAAAAGAGAGGATACCTGTGTTAGAACTTTATTATGTATGCAGGTGTTCAACATGGACCCAGCAAGGCATGCTGCCATCACTACAGCCCTGTGTTAAATTAGTGACCCCTTGGATTTCAGCTGTATTGTGGAGCCAGCTGCAGTGTGAGACTAGCACAGGCAGAAGAAACTAATCCAGGTGCTAATGATGCACAAAAAAGCCATTTTAATGCAGTTGGGAGGAAACCAAACCAAATCAGCCAGATATACTGAGGCTTGGAGTTTGCATATTTTGCTGCAACAGATATTAAAATCAAAAGCAGAAGTCTATTAACCTCAGGAATTGGAGGAAAGCATTTACTTTATAAGGAAAGAGTTGAAGGATGAAGCAGAAAGCACACATGGCTAGAAAGATAAACATTTGTAGCACCACTACAAACATTTTTGGCAGGGTGGCAGGTTAGCCTTTACAGCATGAAATTCACCTTCAGTTGCTGCCCAGCACAGTTTTCACTATATATATATATATATATATATATATATTGTTTTTTTTCCAGGCAGCTGGGTGTACAGCAACAAAAGCCTTACTCCAACATTTGAATAATGTGAATCAAATCTTGTTCTCAGCTACTTTGAAATAATTAGGAAATAATATGACAAAAGACATTACAGTTATTCCAGGTTTATGTTGTTGTCAAACACTTGATGATGAATGAGACTTAGATAATTTTTCCTGTATTCAAAGACAAACCCAAGCCTTTAGAAAGAGCTCACTAATCTTTTCTCCATTAGATACATACAATAAAGATTATTTATACACACAGATTCATCCTAGTGATCCCTGGTGAACAGACTGAGTTCTAAGTCATTTTACTAATTATGTGGAGTATGTCAACTTTACCTGCACTTTCAGGGGTCAAATGGGCATAACAAGGAACAGAAGTTGTCTCAGCAGGTAACATGGACTGATATTGATGATATCCTAATTTTGCCTGCTCACACTACAGCTACATCGCAGCTGCTTGAATGTTTTACCTCTTGAATAATTGCAGGCCCAGAAAGTCTCTACTTGGCTGATTCACATGTCCTTTTCCCCGTTGGCTTCAAAAACATCAACAAAATCTTGTCTCCACTGTGCAAAAAAGCACAGCATAGAGCTTGGCATGCTGCCAGGGCAGAGGAGACTCACTAGCTGGACTGCAGCTTTAACCCAACCCTGCTCTGCTGCTCCTGCCCAGCCCCACCTCTCCTGAGAGCATTGCTCTGCACCCCACAGACAGCCCAGCCTGCTCAGAGCAGCCTGGGATCACCTCTGCTGGGGTTCCTGCCCCAAGCTCTTCAGGAGGAAGCTCAAGCATGTTGCATTCATAGTACCCAGTTTCAGGCAGGGTGGTGTCTGTACTGATTTAAGTCTTGTATATATTTGTTTTCATGTAATGGCATCAGTGTATTTTCTGTCTTCTATTAAGTATAATTGCCAGATGAATTCATGTATGACAATATGATTGTTTGGCTTTGAAGCCTAGGCTGTGGCAGTCTTCATATGCATTTAATCTTCAGCACTCTGTAAAGTTCAATAGTAATAGTTAAGAATGGTGCATTTTGCCACAGAGGCCTGTCTTCAAGTGTCTGTTTTTATCCTAGTGTGGGACTGGAAAAAATCTGGGATGCTTTTTGTTAACTGCAAGTTGAATTTGTTTAAGGCTAGTGTCAGTCTTCCTTCCATGGCTATTTATTTCATGTGTTTCATAAAGAATCAACACTTTGATAGACCCCTTTATTGCCTGAAAGCCAGGTTGTCCTCTTGGTGCACATGTGGTCGAAGCATGATATGTTAGGGACAGCACAGCACCACTGCCACTTGCTAGATTCTCAATGAAAACAGTGAGTCCATCACTACACGCATGGCTTTTGTGCTCAGGGAATGGCTTCTGGCTCCAGTCCCCACTTTGCCTCACACAGAGGTGGATCTCTTACCAACTTTAGTGAGCCCAGTTGCATCTAAGTGATGGCTCTATTTCATCCCACCAGAGGCTTTGAAATCAAGACTGAAATTCCAGACCCAGAAAGAGACACAAAACTTCCTTAGTAGGTGTGGACCCTTGTGCTTCTCAGGGGACTTTGCTGCTACTATAACTGTTATCTATTTGCATTTGTCACTCCAGAAAAATGTTGACATATTTGGGGATTTCTTAATCCCTAGAGAAACCCAGCACTCTGTAAAACAATACATTTCTTTGCTTTAGCGATATAAGACTATGAGTCCCTGATGGAACAACAACACATTTGGCTACATAACAAATGCCGGTGATTTGGTAAAATCAATACAAACACTGAGGACTAATACATTTACACAAGCATTTTGATTGACTTCACATGATTTGCCTCAGGTTTTTCCTTACACTGTCTAGAGGAACACAGCAAAAACAAGGAATAAAACTGGCTTTGTACTCCATTAGACCACATCACTTGCAGGGACTGAGTATCCACAATGATGATTGTAAGAGTGTGAGGAGAATCGACAAAGGTTGTCTTCATATTGCTTGAGATGCTATCTGGAGTGCAATTTGAATGGCAGAGAAGAAAGAAACAGAGCAAAGAGCACGCTCCTTTCTCCCTATAATCACACTATTTCCTATCACTTAACCAGCTGCATTTAGCTACATGTTCTATTTTTACTGAGATGCCTTATAATTGAAACTCACATTCTTCTATGTAATTTTTAAAGATGATGACTGCTATTGCAGTGAATGAGGAGACATAGCGGAATATGCTTAAATTTTATAGTGCAGCAATGCTAGATTTCATTAATAAAAGAATTACTTTAGTGGAAATAATTTCTGCAGTTACAATGAGACTAAAGATAATGGGATTCTGAGAGATTTGAATCAGCTATGCAACAGCTACTGTCCTTGGTGAGGAGAGCCCCTGGAAGATGGGAAAGTGATTAGATGTGCAAGTTAGAGTGGCAAAGAACTTGCTACTGTGATATTAACTGTTTCACCATCGTGCAGGCTGTGTCACTCCACACAGTGCCAAGAAAGGTATGCCTTGGCCCATAAAAGCTGGAAGAGTGGTTTCCCACACACAGGAGGTTAGTTGTGGCTGGAAGAGACCTCCATCCACCCCAGCTGCATCAGAGCCCATGGAGGGTGTTGGCACAAGGGTGTTTTGGGGAGCCCAGAAAATGCCGAGTACAGTTGTGTCATCCATCTATAGAGTGTCTCAGTTCAGGATCCAAGAATGACTACAAACATAAATATGTGTGTGCTAATATGAGTAGAGTCAGTATTTAAAGCATTTTCACCAGTTCTTTAGCCATGTATAAGCGAGTGATCTATCAAAATGCTAAGTTGGTGGTTTTTCAAACTTGTACTGAACATAACTTTTTTCAGCTCATTTTTCAAATTCTAGCTGGAATTTTGGCCACAATCTCCCTGGAGGAAAAAAAAAAAAAACCCTAAAGAGCCAGGGTTATATAAACATTTCAGATGCACAAAGATTTGCAGGTGGGGGCTTCTGAGGCACCACAGGGTATCCAAAGCATCCATTTGGAACTTGCAAAGATAGGACATCAAAGACCCATACCCTCTTTGTGTTTTAGATGGACTTCAGGATATGCATCTCAAACAGCTTGGAACTGAGCTCCAGTGACTATCAGAGAAGGTGAGTTCGTATGAAATAGCACGTGATAGCTGTTTTCTTCCTCAGTGGAGGATCCCCAGCTATTAACAAGCAGAGCAGTAAAACTAGTACCACATGAAGCTGGAAACCACAGAGGGAATACAGGGTTCTTGATGGCCTAGGAGAGGGCAGAAATTAAAATCTTTAGATCTGCTTTATCTTGAGGGTTCTTAGGGGAGACTGAAGACCTAGTCTATGAGGAATTCAGCATCTTTGAATAGCAACAGTCTGGAGCTATCTTTAAATGCAGCAATTCCCATGTGATTCACTTAGTCATCACCAGGGTGGAGGAAGGAGATGCTGTGCCAAGGCAAACAGCAGTTGGGGATGAGGTAGCCTCCAGGCAGGTATTCCCCTAGAAAGTCAGACCTTAGAACTTCTCTGAAGCGTATGCAGCAATTTCCTATGCTTCTCAGTTTGTGCTTCACTTGTTTTTTTTTAAGAAGTGAGTGACAACAATTTACCCCATCCCCCAAATCCTGCTTTTTCAGCAGCTCATCCTTTCCAGCTGTACTTCAGTTGCAGAGGCTGAAGATGGAAGGTGCCAATTTGCTGGGCATCTTGTTTACAATTTCAGTGTAGAAATGCCATTCTATTGTAAATTTGTTCTGAGGGTGGTTTGTTGTTTTAACTATCACCCATGTGCAGTGATGCTTCAAGACATCTATTACCACAGAAAAACTCTGAAAGATAATTAGCTGTAGTCTGCACGGCTACTTTGTGCAACACTTGGGAAAAGAACTTCAAACAGCAACAATCAGCAATTCTCTGTGATGATGAACTGTTTCTCACTAGGTGTGACTCTATTCCCCTTAAATGTTTTTAGAGAAAAATTATTGTGATAATGAAGATGTTTTGCTTTCTGTGTAAGTGAAGAGTATTATTTTCTTTTTAAACCACTATTGTCAGCTTGACTGGCTTCAATTTAGCAGCCAATGTGGGTCACAGTGTTTGTCTTTTCAACAGTTCTGTCTTTATTTACACAGTTAATCTCTGTTTTCAAACTATTTAATTATTTTGGAAAGATTACATTCTACCCTGCATATATTTCCTGTGCTGATTTAGCTTTGAAAGAAGCACAAGAGAGGCATGAGGCTTGGCCTGCCAAATCCAGTGACTGGGGATACTCAGGAAATCCTCTGGCATATATCCCTCCTACTGCCACAACTCCAAGCATTACAATGCTGAGGTATCTGGAGACAAAAGGGATTCCAAGGGCCGGATCCAGGTTCAGATTCAGCCACCTAAACATAGGCATTGACAATGCAGATGTCTGCTACCTAAATTTCAGAGTGTGCTTTTGAAACATCCACAACAGGTTACCCACAATGATTGCACAATGTTAGATCTTATGAAGCAGTTCTCATGAGTGACATTTAGAAGTAGCATTTAGAAGCCAGATAGGACAGCCCAGATCTCAAACAGCTATGGATGTTCTAGACCTCCACCAGCTCCTTAACAAGGCTTAGATTTCTTACACTACACAATGCCCTAGACTGCAAACATATTTGAATCCCAAAAGCATTGAAGTTCTTTAGTGAGGAAACATAAAAAAGACATTGAGAAAACTTCAGTGCAAAGATGACACAAATTTATTGTTGGGAAGGGAGAAAGGGAGGGAGGGAGGGAGGGAGGGAGGGAGGGAGGAAGGAAGGAAGGAAGGAAGGAAGGAAGGAAGGAAGGAAGGAAGGAAGGAAGGAAGGAAGGAAGGAAGGAAGGAAGGAAGGAAGGAAGGAAGGAAGGAAGGAAGGAAGGATCCATCAAACATACAGTGATACGGAAGAGTGAGAGTTCTCCATCTCCAAAAAAGCTTGGTAGGGACCCATGACAAACTGCAGAGCCCTACAGAGGTACTAGATACTGTCCCAGCACTGGCATCATCTAGTCATTTTAGCACCATCATGAACCAAATCTGCCACTGGACACCAGCCTGAAGATCTCTGAACCCTGATAGATCTTTTCATGTAGAATAATCCCAAAAAATCTCCCTGCATAAAGGTTTATGATGTCACAATCTAAGAAATAGATGGAAGTTACTAAATCTTTTATTAGTTAGTCTTAGCAATATTTTGAAAATTTGACTGAAAGTTCTGGCATCGATTCTGCCCTTAAGCTTGATGAATTTTCAATTGCAGTTGTGGTAATCCAGACAGACCTTGATGGAATAAAGATGAGTAAGAATTCAGTACATACATCCCCTTATTTCTGCTTTGCTACACTTTCCATTAATGTTCAAGTGCATCAAAAAATCCTCTAGAATTTCACTGACTTCTACATAAGTTGAGGGATAAAAGAAATAACTGCAAATTATTGCAAATATTGCATTGAATATAGAAAATTCAGCCCCTCAGACAAAAGAGACAGACTGGAAAGAGAAATCTTACACATTATACCCACATCTGAGGCCATGAGCTGACCAACAGTTTTAGTGTGGTCCATACCCTAAAATTCCTAGTAAGGAAGTTTCTATCCCCTGAGAACTTTAGCTTTTGAGTTCACAGCAATAACTAAGAGGTTTTGAAGTATGAGATATTTCTTTTCTGTTATGGTTTACTTTTCTTAGTCTCTAGAAGGAAGGCCTGACTGAGCACTGTTAAGGACTTGGTCATTATGCATGTAAATTGCTGAGAATTCTGGCCACCATCCACAGAAGCACTTAAATACATGCTTAAGTTTTGCATTAGTAATGTTATGTGCTCTGGTTACATGCAACATGCCCTAGAAATAGTAAGACACTTTAAACCCTAGTCCCTGAGCTGCAACTAGAGAAAAATCATCACAGCTCCAGACAAGAGGTTATAAAGGTAATTTAAGCATTTTTAATGACACTGATTCCAGAGGTGATTCTCAAAGAAAAAAAAAAAAAAAAAAAAAAAAAAAGCTAAAGGGGTGGCACCATGGTGAACCCAGGTAAACACCCTTTTTCCATCAATCTCTTCAGCAACTGAAAATAGCTGAAGAACATGAATGCCTTGGGAGAATAGAAATGTTCTGTTTAACCCAAACCATCTTCTGTACTGCAAATGCCTGTCTAAAACCAGACTCTTTAAGGCCGCTTCGCAGCTACCCAACTAAACAGATTTCTCTTTCTTGAGCTCACTACTCACCCAGGTACACTTCAGCACCTGCAGTGTCCTTTAAGCAATGAGCTCCACAAGAGTCTTTTGCTCAACCCTTTCCTTGTCTTTAGACATAGCTCTTCACCCCTTGACAGCTCAATCCCAAGAGTACAGAGGACTCCCTGTTGGTTTTTGTGAAAAAAAGAATGAAGTTGCAAGGCTGGCAACATATTAAGCTAAACCATATATGTACATCAGAGGAAAATATTCATGCCTTTGTTCAGCTTTCAGTTCAGTTGAAATAAAAATAAAAAAAATTGTTTTCTTTCACTTTCCCTGCTTCCCTATGAATTCCATAAACAATTTCACACAAGTACTGTCTGAGTCAAATACCAGCAGAAATAAAAAGGACTCTATGCATGAAAGCAGAGGATCATTCTTTTTTTAGTTTGAGGGAACTGTGTGATCGCAATTAATATTAGTTTTGAGCAACACAGAAAGACCTCACGGCCATATAGGCTGACAAGCAGTATTTTCCACTTCTTCTTTGATGTTCTACCAAAGAGAAGAAGGTGGCCAGAGTAAGAGAAATACATTTTACATTTCTGGGTAGTTTTCTTTTATTATTTGAACTATTTTTTAAAAGCAGTATGTTCATGGTATGCTAGTAGCTTTCCTCTCAGATACTCAGACCCTGAACAGTACTGTTTGCAAAGGCACAAGTGCACATGCTGGACACAAGGACAGTGAGAGATTAAGTACCCCCTTACCTGCAAAACATTGCTAGAAGTTTCTCCAATAGACAGCATTTCAACATCTGTATCTACAGCCCATGAAATCTGTACTGAGATGAAATTACATGTAAAAATATTTTAATTTTGTAGGAAACACTAAATTAAATTCATCATTGCTTTTGTACCCTAAGAGATCATGTGGTTTCATAAGTTAATCCTCATTCTCATCCAAACTTAAGTTATGGCTTCAGCTGGTACAGGCTGTTCAAAGGAGAATTGTGACCTGTGTCCATCTTAGTAAAGTTCTGGCTCTGGCATTTCTAACAGAGGGTTAAACTAGTACAGGAAACCAAATGTCATCAGTGCCATCAATGCAAATACTGTATCAAGCACTGTGCTGAGATAAAGCTAGCCAAAATGCTCTCACAAACACTTAAGCTTAGGCCTCACCATGGTGTGTGGGTACCAACTATAAAACACAGTATATGGGAAGGGGATGGGGAGCACAGGGTGGTAGTTAATTCAAAAAACCTCTTGATATGTGATAAAGGCCATGGAAAAGCAAATTTAATTAATTGTGGAAAACACAATTAAGAGAGATCCCTTGATTGAACTGAACTGCCTTTTCCAAGATACTGAAATAGAAAAAATAATTGTAGATAAGCCATATCAGCTGTTGTCTGAGCCTATGGCTTGGAAATTATATGAACAATGAGGGGATAGAGACTCAAGATGAAAGAAGCAGAGTATGACCTCTTTCATTAAGGCTTAGTAGTTGAAGTAGCAACAGATATACCATCTTACCCATCAGAGAAGATTTTCAGAGCTATTTGCAGATGAAAGTGCAAATTAGGTAACTGGACCACGCAAAATTTTGTGTTATTAATATTTCTGTGTTGATGCTTTTCAGTTTTCTTTATGGAGATGCTATAAAATTAAGCAGTTGTTTTGCATGGTCATTGTCACTAAAGAGCACTGGCAGACGTAGAGTCCAGTCCCTTTCCTTTGAGAAACATACTTTAAAGTTTTCATTCATCAATATGAGAGATTGATGTTTTTATAAGGACTTTAATTCATAAATACGTTTTAGTAATGCAAATATATTTATTATTTTCTTAACACTTTAAAGTGACAACTGAAAAATTGTCACTTATAGAATGTAAGGCAAGATAGTTAGGCACGATGATCAATACATTTTTTTACTGAAAGATGTGTTCTGATAGGACTAACTACTGAAGAAAAAAGTAACTAAAACTTGGTTTATATGCAGGTGTAAAAAGGCTGTGCAAATTACTTGATACAGCAAATAGTGTTTGATGCTTGGCAGGAAATTAATTTCCACACAGGCATGTGCTATGACAGTGTAATGATCTGACAGCCCCTGAAGAGCATTACTTAATTACTGCATTGTTCTGTGCTTTGTAGGTTTTTCTCTACTGTAAGTCATGGACACAAGGTGGAAATCCATGCTCCAGCAGCTGTGAGAATTATCCATGCAAAACAATTGTAAAAATCCTTCATACAGAGATGAAAATATTTAGGCATCAAGAAATGCAGAATTTCAAGTCATTAACTCAGAGCACTACAATTGTTAAGATAATTCTGTGATGTTAGCATAACAATTGAAAATTAGATTTTCAGGTTGGGAAGCCTCTTTCCTTTGCAGCAATGTTGAATTGTACTTCTTTCGTGCCAGCAGGCCACTACACACTGTGTTCTGTTCAAGTGCAATATAAGAGACAGCCTGTCCTCTCCCAGTTTAATGCATGTCCTGTGCAGAGCCAGGAGCTGGACTCCATGATCCTCCTTTGAGTCCCTTCCAGCTCAGAGTATTCTATGATACAGAGTATTCTATTCTGCTCTATTCACATTCAGTAAAGCACATTCAGGAGCTGGGCTTGTGAAAGCTGGGTGGTTTCAGCTGATGTCAGGACTCAGCTCTCAGACAGGGAGAAAGTTGCTGAGAAGAGACAGGTACTTGAAAATCTTCTTTGACCTGGGAGGTAGCACAGATCCAGGATCTATGATGGGCATAACATTGGATTTCTGCATTCCTGCAGAATTTGTATGGAGGCACTCAAGATGGAGTCCTTGCCGGACACCAACCCATCAGACTTCTTTTCCAGGAAGTGGGAAAAACATTTCTTCGACCAACCATTTTGTTAAAACCACTCTTCACATGCAACTACTTCAGAAAGTCAGTAGCCACTGCTGATTTTGGCTGGTTCCTTCCAGATTTCACAGCAGAAATGTAGATCAAGAGGTGAAGAAGAGGAAAGGCAAGAAATCTAATACAAATCAAAGTGCTCCGCTTTGAAATGCAACCATAAAAGGAAGCACAAACACAGTGAAGGTAAAAACAGAAGATGAAATAGGAGCCTGTATGTGTTTTCCCATCTTAATGAAGCTTCATTCTTCCTGACCAATGGAAGTAATTTCATCAAATGAGATTTTGTTTGTCTAAGATTACTTTTCTCTCTCTTGTATTGATTCAGTTTTCTTTATATAATACAATTGCAAATACCTTGAAAGGAGAGTTTTCTGACAAAAGCTAGGATTTGGGGTGGGATAGAGTAGGTGCAGCTCAGGGAATTCCTTAAAAAACAGATTTATTTTTTATTTAGTAAAATAGAAAACATTTTAAAAAGTAATTATTCCAAGAGAGACATAAAAGGAAATATAAAATAAGTACGGGGAGAATGAAGAGATATGTAAAAACAAAATAAAGAAAATCTTTCCTGTACATTTGTTTTTCCATGAAGGCATGAGCAATCTATCAAAATCTATCAGACAAACCAATGCAGATTCACATGCAGCCTATCTGAGTAACAGATTCGTCCTGATTGTGACAGCTCTCAGCTGTCAACCAAATGAAATGGTGCAATTCCCCACTCCTTCCTGCAACACCAGGGATGCACAGCTGCAGCACTGCCTTGGAGGCAGCTAGAGGATATCCAGCTTGGAGGATAGCTGGAGGGTACTGTGTCTTGGCACAGTGCAGGGCAGGTTCTCCCAGCAGCCCCATTTCCACTCGACAAGAACATGCTCAGCTCTCTATGGAGCCTGAAATTTGGAGTTTTCCAAAGGTGTGTGCTCAACACATGGAAGTAGGCGCAGCACCTTTTTTATTTGGAGAGACTAATCTTGGTGATGACAAGTGTGCCAGGTGAACCAGCTTTGCCTGAAGGAACCTCAGATCCAGTTGTCTGTGCTGATGTCACAAACAATTAAAGGCAGAGACAAGTAAAAAAATGCACACACTCCCAGATCTATTAATTTCTTCTTTCTACCTACATCCTCTGTCATAATTCCACTTTGTTTCCCTTTTCTCCAGCAAAAATTACTTTGACATCTTCCTTTCTACTCCCACCAAGTCAGATATTTAAATTGTTTTCTGCACAAGAGTCAGCTTTACAGGAAAATCCAAATAGGAAATAGCCTTTGGTATGAGATGTGGGCAAAAAGTCTCTGTAGGTGATTTTACAGCTATTAATAAAAATGAATTTTACAGCTATTCATGAAAATTAATTTCCTAAATTTTCTGCCTGGTGGAAGTCAACAAGAAATCAGAGACAAAACCAACACACTTGCCTAGGTTAACTGAAAAAGCTGAAATTCAGACTGACACTGATCTCAATTTATCAACTACTAAATCCAGAACTTTCAAAAGAGTAACTCCATTACAGCTCTGTGGAAGGATCTCAGTCGATGTTCTCCTAACATTGTGTGTGTCCTGAGAGAGCTCAATGGGAGGCTTAGCAAGCTTCCTTAGGCTTATAGCAAGGAGTCAATTTCTTAGCTTCTCAATTCCATGACATATTTATTCTGGAAGCTCAAAAGTCTGAAAAAATAAAAGAACAATTAAATATTTTCTGTTAGAATCTCAGGCTTTATCTTACAACTAGGTCAGCAGCTATCACTTGCTTTTACTGACATAACATGCTGGTTTTTTAATCACTGCAGGAGAACTGTAGCACATAAGACTTTGTTATAGCTATGAACATGTGTCTTTAGACCAAGAATAGAACACAGAACTAAAATAAAAGACAAGTGAGAATTTAAATTATTCTTGAGTCAAGAAAAAAAGTTAATCTAAAAGGCACCTAAGGAGAATTGGAGGCTAGGTCCCCAGGAGGAAAATCTAGATACAAATAAAAGTGCCCCATCCAAAAATATTCTTCCTCTTCTTTCCTTAGAGGGTTTTGCAGTCATTAGATATCTTGCCTCCTGATCCAAATCATCTCTACATCCTGACTGAAAATGGCCCAGAGTCAGCAGCTGTCAGGCACTTCACTCCTGCTAAACTCCTCGAGGTGCCAGACAAACACTCCACTCTTTCTTGATGTCCATGTTCCCATATTCCCACAATGCCTCTGCTGAGACTGGGACCTCCTTGACCTGGTCTGCACACAAACTTATAAAAAGAACCTCACTGAACCTTTTCCAGCAAGGTCTGTGTCCACTCCTGGGCTAATGCAGGAGAAATAATTCAAAGTGTGTGGGCTCTGAGAGCAGAGCAAGAACACAGCAGTACCATCAGAGACTCTCCATGTTTTTTATGAGACTGACCCTGTGTTTCCTCCAGAACAGGCTGGGTGTCACCTGGTTTTCTTCTCTGCTATGTGGTGTTTCAGGTATCTTAATTCTTTCCTGAATCAAAGACAAGATCTTTGCTGTAAAGATCATGTGGCGTAAAGCAATAAATAACACATCAAAAGGAAAGGTAGAGTGACTCACACAAGGCCATAGCGCAGGATATTTATCAAATCAAACCAGTATTAAAGGCCTTCTCACGTGACTCCCAGCCCAGTATGCCTGGCATCCATTTAGGGGGGAGTCAGGGCTCCCGTAGATTTGCCACAGCACCATGGAGTGAAGTTATATATGCAGAGTTCTACTTAATGTGACATATTCTGGTCCTCACAACATCCTTGAGCCTCCTCAACCACCCAGAAAACCAGCCACCCTGTATGGCCCAAGCTTTCTTAAGTAATCTGCATAGCATGTTGCTTGTTGATTTACAACATGATAGTAAATGGACAATTTGACACCTGGCTTAAATGAATTCTTGAAATCTGCTCTTCACAGGTGTCGCCAATAAAGCAGCTTAAATCTTTAGTAGAAGAAATGAACACAAATGTGCTGATGAATAAAACCAAATTTGATTTAGTTTAAAATTAGGTATCTTTGAACAGAATACTCAAATAACTCATTTTGCTTGTTTTTGTCCATTGTCAATACTACACATGCTGCTATTTCTTTAGGAACTCAATAGAGTAGAGAAAGGGATATAATCAGACTGCCAAACTCAATGTGTACAGGCCAAAGAAGCATAAAAATATTTCTTTTTGCCACACTAACACAAGCCTTTTCACTATTCTAAATGTCATCGATGCTGTAGTGAGAAATTACTCAATATACTGGAACATCCTATTTCATGCTGTGTGACTTCTTATGTGTGGTATTTTTACTGTAGATTAGTACCTTGGAAAACTGACTGGAGTTGTGTAGTTTATTAGCACAACTCCATTCAACACTGTGTGCTTAAAAAAGATCAGCTACTGCATTATTGAGCTATTGATTACTGGATAAGAAGCCAAATCCTTCTCTACTCGCATAACATTGGCAAATAAGTATATGATGGGCCACCACATAACAGCTCTCCAATCAATAAACCAATCAAACAACAATTATTACCAAGAGGAGAGGAGACCTTCAGAAGGCAAAGCGATGTCATGGCTGTACACCTCTGCACCTGAGCAGTAAGGAGCAGGTTAGCAGCAGTGGTTAGCAGCATTTTTAGATGGTAGGAGACCATACTTCTGGTCTCTAAAAATGGTTTCATAAAAAAAAAAAAAATGTACTTTGACTGGCTAACTTACAGATCAGAAGATCCAATAGACAAGATGACTCTGTTTTATACTGGAAACAATATTTGTATTGTTAATCAAATTCATCCTTATCTGCAATAAACTTAAATTCACTAGAGGTCTAAATTCGATTTTCACATTTTAAATTCCTTTTTTATCCCTAGCTCCCTATTTCTGAACCTAACAGAACAACCCCACAGAGAAATTATTCCATATGGGTGTTTAAAAAATGTTACAAAGCCAGACCAATGTCTTGGAAGGCTAGCAGAGTGCATGGCATAACCACTGTCTCATAGCTGCCCCTTGGTGCTGCGGAGCAGATTCCCCATCCTTCCCAGCACCTGCAGTACAGTCACGCTTCCAGCGCTGCTCACAGCCCTCCCACGCCCTTATCTGATGTGTTTCCTCTGCGGGAGGGTTGTGGTGCTCATTAGGCTACAATGGACACTTGTGGAGAGATCACTGCGCTGTAATGAGCATCTGGACAGGCGTGGGGAGAAGGATGCATTCCTGCTGCATGCGGGCAGCCATGGGGGAAGGTTACACTTCAAGTTCTTGGCACTGCGCTGATACTCTTGATAGCAATTTCAATGGGAACACTGTTATTAGCAAAATATTTTCCCCACCTCTCTTTATTGCTTACAACTCGGGAACTGGCAGTGAAGCAGGAGAATTCCACTGCTCGCATATTTTAAATGGTTAGAGAAATGATGTTTTCAAATGATCTTTTTGTAACACAATTTGGGAGGTTTGCCTTATGCTGCACTGCAGAGTCTGCATTTTTTTTAAGACTGTATCCATGTACTCTGAATTGATCAGGAAATATCTTCCTAGTGCAGCAACTTTAAAAGACTTGTTTGTTTACGACTCTGTGTACCACTATCGGTCAATGTATTCCTCCAGTACTAAGAAGTTCAAATATTATTAAGCATTAAGTAAAAGGCAGTGCAATGAGAACTCTGAAATGAGAATAGTTCATGTGATGGGCAACTGTCGGTCTGCACAGTAGAAAATATCATACGAAGTTAGGGATATCTGTAGCTCAAGTTACCTTGCAAGCTCTAGGATAGAAAAATATTTCTTGCATCTTGCCTCAAAAAGGACTCAAAAAATTCAATGAGCCTAGTCCAATATGGATGAAAATATTTATTTCAAACAAAAAGAATAATTCATTTTCCCTAAACTGTAGATAACGATTCTTTTAAAAATACATGCAATGCCCAGTTTTAAAAGCCTCTTTAATTCACTTTTTTGGCTGAGTTTATCTGACGAAACAGATAAAAGTTAGAGTGAATGTAACAATGTCGCCTGCCCTTTTCTGATGCAGTGGTCTCTGGCTAAAGACCACACTGTTTTAGTGATCTTTAGCAGCACTTCCAAGATGGAACTGTGGGGAAGATGCCCTATTACTGTTACTCACAGTCTTCATTTAATCCAACAGAGAGGTTGCGCATCCAAAACAGCACACAATTCTTCTTGTAGAGGCTGTGCTATTATTGTCACATTGCACCCACAATCACCATTAAAATGCCCTGTCAGATCTGCCATGATCTAAACAAATAGCCAAATTGTTTCTCTGGTTAACTGTGCTCAGTGCATTTCCAGTAAGCACACAGCCCCTGCAGATGTTTGCTGCCTGATGCAGTATCAGGATGGGCTATAGCTAAGTGATTGGTAAACATCCAATGTCCTTTTACAAAAAAGCAAAAACAGAAGCAAAGAGATCAGAGGTGTTTTAGAAGCTCATTAGCAAATCACCTGAATGCATTTATTTTTAAATTCCTCTGCCACCCTCTGTGGAAAACGAGATATAAAAGTCCAATCTGGTACTGGAAGTATTTGAAATTGCACATAATGTTGGATTGCGGTGGTTTAAGAGAACAACTTAACAACTCTGCCCACAAAACTGAGATTATAGGCAGCTCATCACCAGCAGAACTCATTATATTGAAATTTCACCAGAAGTATGAATAGATACGTTATTTTATTTGATTTTTCTCATAAAAGAATGGAGCAGATTGTATTTTTTAAAATAACTTTACACTGAGATTTAACTATTTTTATAGCATAGTGTAAACTGGGGGAGAAAAGTCCCATATTGCCATACACAACCCAAAGCTGGGGTGGAAATGCTTTGATCCAGATAATAAACATGGCAGAAAGAGTATTTATAACTACTTTTCAAAAGATTGTATTTTCTCAGCTCCCCACCTTCACTGTACAGTCTTGCCAATCTAGGATATTGACAACTGATCCTGATCCTGGTAATCTCACGTAACAAATGCCAGGATAAAGGAAAAGGGGGAAAAAGGGGGAATTGCTGATATTTTGCTCCACTCTGACTGCAGTCTTGCAAGAATCTGTAATGGTTTTATTCCTCAAGAATCAAATTATCACCCTTTGAGCTGCTTGTAAGAGCATTCTGTCTCTCCATTAGCCATCCGGGCAAAGTTATTGTATATATGTATGTGTCCAGGCATGTATGTATGCATGCATGTATGTATGTATGCATGTATGTATGTTTATATAAAATCACTGCAGTAACATATGTCAGAATTAGAAGTAGCCTATCATTTAAAATATTGTCAAGTTTTGTAATATTGTCAAAATCACAACCATTCATAAAGAAGTTTTTCAAACTAAGCTACTGTCTCAAGTTCCTTTATTTGCAAGAAGCACTGTGGCCTTTGCTACAGGGATTTTTCTTCACTCTTTTGGGGATAGTGAAATATGGCGAATAAACAAATTAAAAACAAAGCCTTCAAAATAATCAAAGTGCTGACCTGCTTAACACAACACAGGGAAATTTGAATGCAGTCTCAGGATACCAAATTGCTGTTGCTTTTTGCCAGAGAAGAGAGCAGAGATGTCAGAGTACTTTGAGGAAAAATAAACTTCAGATCTGGTCAATGCATGCCATTGCAAGAGAGCAAGAATCAAAGCTCAATGATTCTGCTGTCACTTGTGCAGGATTCACCACACACTCCCTGAAAAGCAGCACCCATAGCAAACTGGGGGATTTCCAGATATCTGCAAAAGGCAGCACAAGCTTGAGGGCAAGAGCAGCAATCTCCTGCCCTTCAGCTAGATGCCCTAGGCAGCTACTTACTTCACTTATGATCAGACCAGACAGGCAGTAGAAACAGGAGGAAGGAGATGAATATCCTGACAAATCCACTAGATCCAAGTGCTCAGCTATTGACCATGCTGTATTGTGCTAAAAAGATTAAAATAAATATAAGGTCCTGCTAAACTGATGAGTTTTTGTTCTTGTTGGATACAGCTACTGAGTAACACGGACATTCAAGCCATAAGATTGTGAGGTAATGCTCCCAATTCTACTAAAAGCATAGGAAAGAAATATTGGGCACATGCAGCCCAACAACTCAGCAATTCCTTGGAATGCTTCATAGACTTTTAAAATTTTGATTCTTGATTGGAGAGGGAAATGAGCTGAAAATGTAGATGGCAGAAGGCAACTTGTCTTCTAGGAGACTCTCATCTCTCTTAGGAGAAGTGGCAAAATAAGCACCACAGACTTCAAAAAGCAGATTTTCCAGTAATGGTGTGTGTGTTAGCACTTGCTTGCAAAGGCAGAGAAAGTGAGGCAGAGAGAATGAAGGTCCTGATTTTCTGCCAGTTGCAAAGCAGTGAAGCAACTCCATTGATGAAATCATCATCTCTAGCCTCTGCCTGCTGGGCACAGTCTGCTGGGACTGAGCAATGAAGGTGGAGCCTTTCATGTGGAAACTGAGGTGCCTCATGCCATATGACCCAGAAGACAGCCAAAAGCTGCCTCATATTCAAAGGCTTACGTGTAATTCCAAATGAGACCAAGTTTAGTTTGTTGTCTTAGAAAATAAGTACATTTGCTCCTGTTCTGGAGAGCAAATTTTGTTCAAAAAAATTTAGTCTTGTTTGAAGCTGAACTTGTCTTTCATTTGCAGTAAGGATATTTGAGTAGAAGAAACAAAGGCATTGATTTATTCTAATGCCTCCTGCTAGTTTTGTTTCTTTGACTAGTCAGTTGTCTAAGTGTTAATGACATAGAAATTTCACGACTAATGCCAAGGTTTTTTTAATATTGTTGACAGGAAACATGTTGTGTGGACAGTGGGTCAGACTTAGAGAAATCTCAGCTCCAGGTTTCCAATGCATATCTATATTAGAGCTATCAAGTTTGTAATCTGTTTGCCATTTAAGAGCACAAAAATGAAAGAAACTATAAAAAGAATCAGTTTGGTTCTTAAATGAGCATGATGAAGTAATGGAAATTATACACCAAGATCAAAAATTGGATACTATTTTTAGCAGAGATAAAAAAAGAAGACACTTCTTTCAGTGTTAAGGGGCAGGAGGTACAGGGTCATGCACCCAATGGCAGAAGAGGCTGTATATTTTAAATATGGAATACAAACAGCTCTGCTTGTGATTAAGACTATGCCAGCTCTTTACCTTCAGCTACAACTTCCACAAATTATTCCTCCTTTCTCAAGTGGAATTTGTCATCAGTTGCAATAAGATAACCAGATAATGCAAATCATACACTACCTTGAGTGTAAAAGCATTTAAATATTTTCCCTTCCCTCTTCTTGCCCCAAGGCAATTTATTTAAACTAAACTGTTGTTCCACAACACTGAATAGAATTCAGGAGAGGACATAAAACCAATACACTTATCAACTCTGTGTGAAAAAAAAGTTGAATTTTTTTGAGGGGACCCATTTGTAAATAGCTTCCTGTACATCTGTTAAAAGAGTTGCAAGGCTCTGTTATTTTCCCCATTAACTCACAGAGTTATAAAATTTGAAACACAAATATGAGACTGGTACCTATAATTCATACAGCAACCTGTCCAAACCCACCTTTTCATCAAAAGGTTTTTCCAGAGCCTGAACTGTGATCTGAGGCAAAATCAATCTGTCACAGAATATCCCTTGTGAAATACACTGCAAAGAATAGAAACAAACAATGGTTCTCTCTTACCCCACACTGATGAGAGGAAGCGTCACCTTCCTTGGGGGCTGAGACAAGAGGATAGCAAATGGTGTCACCTGAATATTGAGACAGTCCCAGCAGAAGGTTTAAAATAAGACACTGAGCAAATATGAGGGAGTCAGCACAATACACTGATATTTGGTGAAGAAAAACGCTGAGGGAATTCAGTGCATGATTATGAAGTTGTAGATGCAGGAAGAGAGGAAGATTCTGTAGCTTATAACAGAGTAGGAAATAACATTAAAAAAGAAAGGTGGAATGACTCACACCAGGTGAACATGATGAGACTGCAGTTTGTCAGAGCCACATCACTCAAAAGCAAGGCTGGTCATGCGAAACACCTTTCCATGGTGTGTTTGTACATATCACATCCCATCCTCTCTCAGCAGGTAATTGCATTTTACATTTCATTGGCACAGCTTTTGCTCTTCCCACTTTGAAAATTCAGGCTGTCCCAACACCACAGACTGCCTCCATTTTCTCCAAGAAAAGACAAAATTAAAGAAATCCAAAAGTTATTAGAAGAGTTTTGTGATATTAATGTCTGAGACCTCCAGTTTAGAAACATAGGTTTGTCTATCCCACTTGGAAGCAAAAGCATTTTTTTAGGGCTATTTAAACAGAGTGCCTTTATTGAGAAGGCCCATCATTTAATACATGGATGATCGCATTATCATTATATGTTTGATTAAAAAAAAATACAAAGGACTACCTATCTTCTTGATACTTCCATAGCCTTTGGAAAAATCCTTCCTATTTAGAGGAAAGAAAAAGGGGTTCTCTTTCTTTCTTTTTGGAGCATACTTTGTAGCTGTTTGAAGCTCTTCAGGGATTTGATATGTTAGCAGTTCTAGCAGAACTAGTTCCTAGTGTCACACTAGAAAAAATAAGAAAAAAAAAATAACCAAGGAGGTAAATCCTACAATTTAAACATTTTTCCAAAAATATGGGAGGCAAAAGTAGACAGATATATCTTTCACAATGTTTAAGAAAGAGAGTAATAAGTTTCTTCTACTAGCAATATCTTACCAAAAGATATCCTTCTTTCTCCAGAAAAAAAAAAATCCATCCAATTAGTCCATCAACACTTGTATAATGCTGTTTTCCTATTGTTGTAGCAGTAGAAGAGCTGGGCAAATAACAAACTGCTTGCTTATCATTGTAGGTATTTGTCAAATAGGACAGTGGATCTGTAGTGCTCGTGCACTAAAATCAAAGTTTTGCAAATGCAAAATTTAGTAGAAGCTACCTCAACCATGAAAAACAGTGGTGGCATTATGCCTGTTAATATTTGGAGCACTTCAACATAAAAGCGAAAAACGTTTGAAAAATCCATGTTTACAACACAAGCAGGCAGAAAATATTGTCTTGTTGTCCCCAAAACAACCTAATTAACAAGGCTATGGCCGATTTTGGCAGTTTGCTTCATTACACAGTGATTATGACCAAAAAGTCCTTCAGGCTTTGGATTTTTTTGCACACTTACATTTTCTAGACTCCAGTGTCTCTCTGCTTAGTGTCATGACCCATCAAGATCCTCTAACTGGAAGAGGCATTGTGAGATCTCTGCCATCTGTCACAGTTCATTTGGTGTGGACAGGACCAGATTGGATTTGGACTGGCCAGACTGAATTTGGCCTGGAGCTGGGTCAACCTGTTAAAAATTCACTCTCTCCAGCAGTCATACCAAAAACTTACTGCTGCTGCTGTGTGACCATTCTGTCCTTGCTCTGGTGCTGCACCAGTGGCTCGAGGCTGCCCCTCTGGAGTCACTGAGCTCCAGCTATGTCCTGAGAGCCATTCCCTGGAGCTTATGCACTGCCAACATCTAGTCTGGTTATCTATCCAGCTCATGTGCTCTGAATGTATATCCTTCCATAGGTGGGTGCCAAGAGGTGATCCTTCTAAAGGACTGTAGTCACTGGAATCGAGCAAAGGCACTAATCACTGCAGAACTGCTTATGTGAGTCTCCTTCCACCAGCAGCAGGACAGGCACAGAGAGAGCTCTCTCCCACCGAGGAATCCCACTGAAGCCAGACAAAATGAGAGTGTGAAAAGCTTCTGGCAGGAGGGAGGCAGCTTTCAAACGTCTTTTGTGAAGCCATCTGCTCTTTGCTGATATCTATCAGGGCATTTATGTACCCAAAATGAAAGGTATCCTTGCAAATAAATCAACAGGGTTGATATTACTGTACAATAGTGATGTAATCAAGCATGTCCTGAGTATTTTTATATCTTACATATATTCACACAGAAAAACAAAATTATAAACTCTCTCAAATATCCCCAAACTGTCTGGTAGCTCTTCCTTGATAAGTTAATCCTCTGCAGCCATGCATGATAAAATGGACTCAGAATGCTTTCAAAAACACTCTTGCTTTTATCTTCAAAGGCAAGATGCATTTATTCAAATGTTTTTTGTTCTTGTTATTTACCTCATGTTTTCAAAGTCTTTAGGGTTCATGTTTTCAAACCAAGATATTTAAGTTTCTTTAGAAACATTTAAAGCAGGCATGTTCATGCAATCTCATGATTCCAGTAAACTGGCTTTAAATAAAAGTATCAAATGTCACAAAATTGAGATGAAATCATCTTGCTTAAGATTAAAGCTATAAAATCTTGGCACGTTTTCTAGTGGAATCATTGGAATTTGTTTTGATGAGCTCAACACATACAGAAAAACTCAGAATTTAATTTCTTTTGCTGAAAAAGTCTTGGCAAAGGAGCTCCTAAGGAGGTCGTTTCTGTTGCAAGGTGTGCTCCTGGGTCAAAGGAGAGAAAAAGACACTGAACTCTGCAGCCCACATGAACCTGTTCTCTTTCCTGCCTGTAGCTTGGCAGCCTCAGAGCAGCCACCTTCAGCTTGGCCCTTTGGCCTGTTGCACTCCCAGCTTCATTCTACAAGAATCCTGGATTCACCCTGCCAGGCCAAACTCTCATCCCGAAAGGGTGGCAATAGTGGACCAATAAGCAGTTTTGGACTTCTGACTGGGTTTGGGCATATGCTTAATGGGCAGTCTAAAATTAAAGCCAGGAAGGTGTTTTGAGAATATTAGATAATCTTTATTTTTGTTTTAAGGTGATTTTTCTCAAATTGATAGATGAATTATTAAATTAAGGTACTTCTCTGAAAACAAGATATTTGTCCTTTAAAACACTTTAGGAACAAAGGCATTCATTAATTCTACATAAAAATACCTTTTTTTTTTATTATTTGTAAGGAACTTTGATGTTCCTTAGCTGCTGCTCTTGTAAGTGTGAATACACTTCAAAGCCTTAGGATTAAGGCCCTGTTTGTATGGAGAGAAGCAATAAACCAAAGGGCAGAAGTCTTACAATCAGAGAATATGCACATCCCCTTGGAATGTACTATTGTCCAAGAAATTTTCTAAGATACTAAAAGGAGCTTTGTTTGCATTTTGGTTTCTTCCTTTTCTTAAGCTGTTTGTTTAGAAATGGGTCACTTAGCACAGCAATGTCTCCTCGACTCAACATATTTGTGTCACAGATGAAGAAAACTTTGCATCCAACTCCCTTGTTTTAGTAGTTATAATTTAATAATCCATTTTATTATTTTTAGAGCAGACAGAACAATTAGCTCAATATTCCTGTTGCTAAATTGTATTACCCACCCCTCCAACCACAATTTTTTACTGATAAACTGCTGTGGAGAATTTCAGTTTTTTCCCTAATAAAAAAATACGAACTCCCCACAAATGTGCAGCTTCAAACCACCAGAAATTATTCAGGAAACATCACTTAGCTGATTTATGCACCAGAATGTAAATGAGGCCTCCTTTTTTTTCTCCCCTGCTACCAGTAAAGCTGAGGCATTCACCGCTTTCATTTCACTAAGTTCCCTTTTTTCCAGTTGCCGTGGAAACCAGGGTGCCAGTCAGGCTGCCGAAGAGGCTGCCATTGCAGGTGCTTTGCAGATACTGTATTAATAAATGGAGAAAGAAATAAATAAGACCCCCATTTTCCTCAGAAAGGCAGCAGCAAAAAGCACATCACTTTGCATTTGTGTTGTTGGCATTTGTAATTTGTCTACCAAAACTTTACAGAAAACACTGCCTTAGAAAATAAGCATGAATGTATTTTTTGTACCTGGCAAGCCCGCTGTGTATATTTACAGCCTTCTCCATAGCAATCAACTAAAATATTGAAACAACATAAACCAGTTGAGTAGAAGAGAATGAATCCTAAAAAGAAAGAGAGAATAAGAGACTGTGTGTGCACAAGCATGCATCTAACTGATTTATTCATACACATGTTCAGGTAATGTGCCTAGGATTAATAACAACTTCAGGTCCTATTTGTACAATGATTCTGTTGTTCTGACGAATTTAAATTAATATAACCTTGATCTAAGAAGTTAGAATCAACAAACTAAATAATACTTTTTAAGAAACAAGATCCAGCCTGAGTTTTAGCATGAGGAAAGTCAGCTTAGGAAGTCACTTGATCAGCCCACAGGGTAATCCCCCATAACCTCAGAAGTATTTTGACTAAGTTCAGGTAAATCTGCCTTGAGTCTTGTGTGCAGTTTTGGGCAACAAAATACAAAAAAGACATTAAGCTATTAGAAAGCATCCAAAGGAGGGCCATGAGGATGGGGAAGGGTCTGGAGGGCCAGCCATAGGAAGGTGTCTGAGGTCACTTGGTCTGTTCATCCTGGAGGAGAGGAGACGGAGGGGAGACCTCATTACAGAGTGCAACTTCCTCGTGAGGGGAAGACACTGATCTCTTCTCTGTGGAGACCAGTGACAGGATCTGAGGGAATGGCCTGAAATTGTGTCAGGGGAGGGTTGGGTTGGATATTAGAAAAAGGTTCTTCACCCAGAGGGTGTTTGAGCACTGGAACAGCCACCCCAGGCATGTGGTCACCAAGTCTGGCAGAGTTTAAGAATGGTTTGGACGATGGTCTCAGGCACACACTGTGATTCTTGGGCTGGTGCTGTGCAGTGCCAGGAGTTCGACTCAATGGTCCTGATGCGTCCCTTCTTACTTCTCATATTCCATAATTCCATGATTCTGTTACTCTAAAATGGATATAAACAGCACAAGCAATTATTCATGCAAAATAGTTTGCAAACATTAGCAACTGGAAGAGAGATCAGCACCTCTGAAAAGGAAAGGCAAAGATGCCTCTCTTAACTATTACATTTGACACTTTTCGTTAAGAAAAAAATCAAGCTCACAAGTGTCACTTAATTCTTTCCATAAAAAAAAATCACACTTTAGTAGATGTAGGAAGTGGAGGGATTGTATAGCTTATCATTGGACCTATGTAATATCCTATCTCTTTCCTGTATAGAGAAAGCTCTACATTTATTGATGACTTAGGTGTTCGTAACATTTTAATAAAATTTAGACTTATTTTTCTGTCATGGTCCTGATTCTCTCATATTTCTCAACAAAATTAATGTTAGTGTTAGCCTTCCAAGGAATGAATCATCTGTCAGAGTTCTCCAGATAGACTATTTATCCAACACATAGATTAAAATCAACAGGTTTAAGATGTAAGAAGAAAACACCAAAACGTTAATCATCCACACTGCAGACAAGTAGAAGTTTGAGGCTTTGCAAATATTGACATCCAAATGAAGATATCCTTGGATTTCTCCAGTTCTGCTCTGGTGCCTACAACCTAGTTATTGTACAAACCACTATGGGAATAGTTTCTTTTTACCATGGTTGTTTCTTGTATGACCTGAACTTAGTGTGGTAATTAGTGGCACGAATCCTAGAAGAAGGCTGGCAACAAGCAGTGTACCCAAGGGTCAAGATTCAGTCCAGTCCTGTTAAACACTTTCATTAATGTAGACTGGATCTGGGGTATTGACTTTGGTGGACACTCTGAATGTTTGCTGATGATACACATCTGGAAGGAGTGACAAACACCAGAGGGATGTTGCTATAGAGACTGCAACAGGCTGGGAAGGTTGACAGGAATTTCTTGAAGTTCAACATGGAGAACTGAAAAGTCCTGAACCTGGAAAGGAAAACCCCCAGTATATTCTAGGGGCCACCCAATTTTCTGCAGAAAAAGGCCTGGGCATCCTGATAAACACCAAATTAAGATAAGCCACAAACATGGTTTTGTGGCAAAGAAGGCCACAACAATGGTATCCTGGGCTGCATTAGGCAAAGTTTTGGCAGGAGAATGAGAGAGGTGATCCTTCCCCTCTCCTAAGTAGTGGTGAGGCCACATCCAGAGTGCCGAGTACAGCTCTACGCTCCTCAGTGTGTGCCAGAGGGAATCCTTAACAAAAGAGCAATAATAAGAGAAAAAGGTGAGAGAGGAGAGATGGTTCATCCTGGAGGAGAAGACTCAGGAGGAATCATATAATGTGAATAAATACCTGAAAAGATGGTGCACAGAGCACAGAGTCAGGCTCTTTTCAGAGTGCCCAGTGACAGGACCAGAGGCAGTGGGCACAAACAGAAACAGAGGAGGTTCACTCTAAATGTCAGAAAGAACTTTTTTACTTGAGGGTGGCTGAGCCTTGGCATAGCTTGCATCAAGAGGTGGTACAGTCTGCATTGTTGAAGATCTTAAAAATCCACCTAAACATTGTCCTGCTGTCACTAGGCATCCTTGCTTAAAGAGGTGGGTTCAATCAGATGGTCCTTTCCATCACCAACAATTCTGTGATTTTGGGATGTCAAATCATCACCTTTCCCTGAAGAGTTTCCCAGTTCAGCATACAATCAAGTTTATGAAATTGCATCCAATCAGTTTTTCTGACTATTAAATCAGTAAAATTACTTCTTTATGCCTCAATCACTTCTTATCCATTATTATTCCAGAAATTCTCCCATATTTTACTGCACATTCTAGAAGGGAGTAAAGAAATCTTCTCTACTACACTGGTGTGAAATGGTTTAAAAACCTACTCCAACTGATGTAAACAAGCCAAGCCATAGCTGGAAAATACTACCATGTCTCTGTCATGATCTCAGCTTCTTGCTCAGAAAATGAGTGGAAATTATGGCAGAAGTTTTATTGGAAAAGGCAACTTCTCTTGCACTTTCATTACCTTCCGGCCTGTTCCAGTTCAAGCACCTGAGATCCCACCAAAAAACCATTAGCAGGGAAAGGTAATCAGAGGAAGGTTTGCTACAAACATCCTTGTTCTTGAAATCAGTTCATGTTTAATGATAGCACATGCATTATATTTTCTTGTCCTGAGGGGGGAGGGTGGGGGGGAGGGGAAAAAAAAAAAAAAGAGAAAACAAGCAAAGAAATGTACTTATCTGCATCCCTGGGGGCAAAAAGCTGAATTTTGTGGCGACAGAGTGAATTTCAAAGATACATTGGTGAAGGAAGAAGGAAGGAATGAGAGAAACAACATGAATTTTGGAGATGATTTGTTACAGAAAGTGAAGAAAAGGAGACTGAGATGGAAGGAAAGCTTGAGTTGTTTTTCATGAAGTGTGTCAGCTGAGATTGGGACATTGCAGGGGATTATAGGTGTCTATGCAGTCCTGTTATATAGGGTCAAGTGGTCCCTTCATCTCTTTCTCTCTCTTTCATTATTCCTGAAACCCCTCAAAGGTGTCCTCTCCTGAATTACAGGATCATAACACTCTTCCCCTTACCATCACTCCCTTTGTAGTCAGCTTCCTTCTCCACAAGTCTCCTTCCAGGAGCAACAGCTTATTTGGCTTATGAGTTCCTCATTTTTTATTTTTGCTCCCTAAGTAATTCATTGACAACTGCTAACACAGCTAATGAGCTTGATGAACTTCGGCTGTGACCCAGCATGGCTTTTCTCATGCTAATAATATATTCACCAGGGGGAAAAAAAAAAAAAAAAAAAAAATAGTTTGAACAGAATTACTGGTTTTAGCATGGGCTTTTTATCGACAGAAATTGAATTTCAGAGTGTTACTATAACCTGCTTAGCAAAAATAGAGCATATGGAAAAGCAGTGGAAGCTATGAAGTTTTTTCGTCTATAAATTAACTGCACTCTGTAAGCTGTATCCATCCATGGATTTTCTGTTTTCTTATTCTAGACCTGATGTGTTGTCCACTGCATTTAAAGACAACTACAGATGCCTGTGCAGTTGGAGGCAGACCATTCATGAATGTCACATTCCTACAGAACTAGTTGAAAAATGGAATTAACTATCCATAGATCACAGTCATCTGTAACTCCTACCAAGAGAGAAGAGATTTGACACCACTAGTTGTAAAATACATTCTAAAACAGGCTTGCATAAACAAATCTCTAGAAGTAATATTTACATTCTAATGACTAAAAAGAAAATAATTCTGTAAAATTTATCAAATTACCAAAATCAAAATCTTGACCTTGTTATTACTTTTACATAAGACATTTTTTTAAAGCTCTGATTTGGAGCTGCCAGTGGAGGGTTTCTGGAAAAAAAGCAAACAAACTGTTGCTTCTGTTTTCATTATTTCCATCTCATTGCAGTCTGTAATATCTTTTGATGCCAAGATCATTCCACAGTATAGTCTGCACAAAAAAATACCTCCTTTCTGTTAGATAAATGTCTTATTATATTTTCAAGTAGGCCAGAACCTATAAAATTTTTACATATAAATGGAAAAATGCCTATATAGGTAAGAGAAATCTTAGCTACATCCTTTTGTACTCTAACCATCTACCCCTTAACAGACAAGATTTGTCAGAGAAATGTTAAAACTCTGAATGTGTCTGAAGTTTCAGAGTAGGCTTTCTCTTTCTTGGCAACAAAGAGAGGAACTTTTACTGTGTACCCCCATTTAGGCAAGATGGATTATAGGAATGTCACCCTTACAAAAAACAATGAGCTCCAGTAACATCTAGTAAAACTGGAGACATCTCTGAGCATTTCTGAAACACATTTCCTTCATGATCTACCCCTTCCTCTTTAGATGCAAGAAAAACTTGAACATTTGGAGACAGGTAACCGAATCTTTGATTTAATTTAGATTTGGATTCTGTTTGAGTCCATCTGTACTTAATGTAAATGTCAAAAAGTACAGAAACAAATATGGATTGGAACTGGCAACACTCATCTGGGCAAAGCTCCTCTGAAATCAGTGTAAATGTGCCTCAATTAAGTTTCCAGGCTGGAACTTTCTTGGAATTAGAGATCATAAACCTCTGCTGTATATTCTGTAATATTTGTCCATAAAATTTTCTCAAGAGACAATCTTAAATATGTAGTTTATGTCTTAATGAGAAGAGAGGAAAACTTGGTTTTGATTTGTTTTTATGAGGGCAAGATCACAGATGTAATAGAGTAAAATGGAAAAATATAGCAAAGTATTGTGTAATTTAACCTCTTGCTGAGATGGAGCAGAAGATGCCAGAGGCCCTTGGTGGTTACTCCACTGTTTTATTCTCATGACTTTTTTTCTAAGCCTGGTGGAACTCTGGAAAACAGATGGAAGGGGACACACTATGGAGTCCTGCAAACTTCCAGGAAACTCTGATTATATAATTTATGTTAGTCATTTCACCAAAGGGCCAATTGCTACTGAAAATCAAAATAATACTGAAGATGCTCAAAGGGAGGCAACTGATTTTCAGAAGTGGAGGTGGTTGTGGAGAAGTGAGAGCAGCAGCCACTGTGGGGCTAAAGGCTGCCCATCTTCACTGTTACAAGCCTAAGAGGTGTAAGAATTAGCTACAGCAAAGAGTCCACTATTTTTGAAACTTAAACCGGAGATTTAGCAAGTGGAAAACACTTGGATATCCACTAGGAAAATGTCTAGTCTCTGAGTGAGACCAGTTAAGGAGGAGACAGAGCTTTGCCTACCCTCTGAGCCTGCCTTGGGTATGGCACCTCATCTCACCAAAGTGTACTGTGGCTTGATTTCTCTTCAGAACTAATGTTTTGAAACTGTTGGCTTTGACTTATTCTTTGTCTATGTTTTTTAGAGGGCATTTCCAAAAGCAACCTCGGGGCCAGTGGAGTAATTCCTGCAGTCCCTGGGAAGAAAGGAGATTCTCCAGAGAAAGCACTGGATTCTACTAGACTCATTCTGAATCACCCTCTGGAGAAGTCTTATTCTCCCGTGGGCAATCAGGAGACATCAGGGACATTTATCTCATTAGCAGTCTACAATGGCCTTTCTGAGTGTTTCCCCTGTGTGTTTCCACAAGTCTCTCCTGCTTTTGTAAGTTAACCAGAAACCGTGGGCTAGATTCACTCCTGCCCTAAGCTGACTGACGCCAGCAGGGTTTTCTTCCAGAGAGAAATTCAATCTCAACACTTCTATTTAGTCTAAATCTGTATTAAGTTTTACTTGTTTGTTTTCATTGCCATGCTTTTTAATTAGCTGTGTTCTTAGAAAACAGTCTTTTCCTTCAGTGTTTTCCTTTCCAAAAGAGAGAGGGGGTATGGCTTTTCCAGAAATATCCAAGTGACTTAGGAGTGGAAGTCTTATTGAAAATCAGGCTTCTGAAATAGAAAATAATCCCTCTACATTCAAAAGGCAGAATGATGTCAGTCACATCACTGAACCTATCCCTAGGCAAATAATATATTCAGGAGCCAATTGAGTCTGATATTTTAATTGTAGATCATATCAATTTATTAAAGCTTAATGCTACTTTCCTTGAAGAGATAGGGGGAAGTGGCACCACGACAAAACTGGAATATACTAATCCCATTTGCTCTGCCTGCCACCTACTTTTACAACCAACCACATAATATATTTTTGGCAACCATTTCCTTTACATTTGATGCATGTAATATAAATGGTAAATTACTTCAGTATTTCCTGGAAATGCAGAAGTGGTGAGCATGGATGGCTCATTGGGTGCAGCAGATGGAATAGGACCATGATATCAGTGGGAGTGTCTGCACAGCTTTTCGTACACTTTGGCTTGCAGCCATAACGAGACCATATGTTTGGAAAAACCTCTCCATGACTACCTGGGAATCACATGAAACACAACAGAAATGGAAAGCAAAACCTGTCTCTGAGTGCATGTTTTGTATTAGGGTTGGGTGCCAGCCCTCTGTGCTGTGGTGGCCTGGGAAGTCGGGAATTCACCTCAAAGAAAGTAGGATGCTGAATTTCTGTGTACCCAGAACTGAAATCCTGAAAGTGCAATTGAAAATCCTTTGGATATTTTGAAAGGAAGTAACACAAAAAATTGTATTTTTTCCTTTCATGAACTCAAATATGAATCCCTTTTGCAATCTCTATTGGGAAACAACCCTAACTTATTAAGTCTTCTACCTTGAGCATGTACAGAAGCAGCAGAGTTTTTCAGGTCCTGCTGCCTTGCCCCCCAAAATACACCTTTTTCTTAATAACAAGTGGACAACTGCAGACATACTGACCTTGACTTTTATTTTTGTGCTGCTTATAGTGGTTTGACAACAGCATTGTTTTATTTATTCCTGGATTCTAAACTGAAATAATAATATCTTCTTCTGAGGGAAGTAATTCTTATTCTGCTTGTATAACTACAAGTAGAGAAAGTAAAAGAAATTAAAAACGCATAAGGCCCAGAGTTACACATAAAAATATGTTAGCAAATAGCTTTGCTGTAGCAAAACTATAGGAAAAAGGAACTATAAGCAAATAGAATAAAAAAAGATGGACACTGAAACATGGTGATAGCTTAACATCTAATAGTAATGCATTCGCCCAGGCTCAAAAACTCAGAATCACATAGGTTGCTTATATTTTGTCAAAATTGCTTAAATTTTTCATGATTGGATTCATCTTCTGTTTGTCAAAGATGTTATGCAGTTCTACAGCCACAAGCACTTAACAAGTAAAAGAACACAAAGAGCTTTAGTGGCTTCTTTAGACACATCCAACAAAGCCTCGCAGATCAGATAGGTTCAGGTAGTTCACATTTGTGTTATAGGTAAGTTACCAAACCAAAGCCCAGGGTTTTGTGAAGCATTAACATTTTCTGCAAGAGCTTTGCAACAGCAGTTGTCATGTTTGCATTGTGAGTAGCTGTTGAAAGTTAATGAACTGTCTCCAGGTTTCAGGAGAACACCTAACAATACACAAAATGACAGAATATTCTGAGTTTGAAGGGACACAACAAGGATCATCAAGTCCAACTCTTAAGTGAATGGTCCATATATGAAGCAACCCATGACCTTGGTAGTATTAGCACCATGGTCTGACCAACTGAGCTGATCTCAGGATCAGATGAAAACAAACAAAAAAAAATTCCCAGAAATTGTCTTGTAAATGTTTCAGGTACCACCAAATGATTGTCAGGCTCAGAAAGGCATGGAAGACAAGGAAAATCTGCATTGCCATAGCCACTTATTGCATATGATTTGATTTAGTGAATTGTAAATACTTCAGTGATTGGTTTCACCAACAGTTAATGCCAAAGGCTTTTAGTTCTTATTTTAATATCTTAAAATTAAGAGATATATTAAGGATCTAGACTTCTTGTGACATTTCAGATGCAGCTGGCTCAAAGATGTCTTTACAGTGCTTTTATTTTCAATGTTCTGTTGTGAAAAAATGAAAAGTAAAAAAAAAATTCTGTAAAGTGAAATAAATATCTTTATTCCCTCAACACTGCATATGTAAAATGCTTGTTCTTTAGTATGGCATTATTGCTGTAATTAGTCTCTTATTTACATTTGTTGATCAAAAAACCACAAATGACAAATATGTTACTTTGTACAAGTAACCATGAACTCTAGAGTGGACAGTGAATACAGTTCAGAAAAGGTTGACTACAAAAGTCAGTAAGTTAATAATATCAAGTTAATAATGTATGTAGGCATTAATTTCAGTTGCACTTGCAGAGTGATTGTGCATCTTGGAGAAAAATTAGCTTATCTTAGGTGCCATAAAGCTAAGAAAAAGCACTAGTGAAAATATATTCCTTGAAAAAAAAACTTCAATATCTCTATATTTCAGTACTTATGGACCTACCTTTTTCATCCTGACAAGTCTTCTACAAAAGACTTCTAAGTCTCTACCCTGCTTGCCATATGAAACCAAGGCATAGAATTGTTGAGAGGAATTGCATGTCTGCCTGTCAGTCTGTCCTGCTGATAACTTTTGAAATTTTTACAAAATGCCAGAAGAGTCTCCAGAGAACAGATCTCTAGAGGTTGTCTGGTCCAAGCCCCCCATGCTCAAGCAGGGCCACCCAGAGATGATCTCCCAGGACTATGTACAGATGGCTTTTGAATATCTGTAAGGATGCAGACTCACTTCTCTGGGAAACTCGTGCCAGTGCTTTGTCACTTTTACAGTGAAAAAACCATTCCTCATCTTCAGAGAAACCTCCAACATTTCAGCTTGTGCCCATTTTAACTCCATCACACCTCTAAGTGGAGAAGTCTACAGGGCTCTTGAAGTTCTGTCAAAGTTACTAGGCAGGAGACAGGATAGCTCAGGTGAGTGAGGGCTGCCACCACGTGAAGATAAGACAGCTGTTTATATTAAATGGCCAAGCAGGGTGTGCAAAGGTGGCTGCCCACACTCACTCTGGCTCCTGTTGTGTAGAAGTGCCACCACAGGCATCATGAAAAAGTGGGTTGATGCTATGAGGGTGGCTTAGGCACCCTAGGACACTCACCTGTAAGGAAAATAATTTCTTCCAGTCCAATACTCTTAGAAAAAAAAATGCTTTCTGTGTGCAGCTAAGTCTGCTCCTTGCAGTAGATGATTATTGCAAATAAAAACCTTTGTTCTCAGTGGACTTGGAGAACCCATTCCCATAGGACAAAAGCTACCTTCATCTATCAGTGAACACAATGCTACCAAAATCTATAGGTATGTATTTATGGATATAAATTCTTCTAAGACAAGGTTGATTTTTCAGTGGAAGCCAAGTTTGTAGCATAAACATCTTTATTCTTCACCAGAGCGGAAGTTGTCTTGATTTCTTCATGTCTCAACAACTCACAAGGAAACAATCCCTTCTCCAAGAATTTCTAAAAATGTTACAGGGCCAGGATCCCTCAGGTAATCAAGCAGCAGCCAGCCTTCCAGGTCCTGAGAAAGCAAGCAGGCAAGTCTTGGGAATTTGTGTTGTTTTCAGTTTTGATTTGTGCTGGAGTTCACACAGAGGCAATTTTGACAGTTGAGCTGAAGGGAACTTTATTCCTGTTTAAGTTTTATTTCAATGCAGCCTTACTCCCTTGGAACTGGACAATAATAACGGACTGAGGTTGTTTATCTGAGCCCTGACCATCCATTTCAGGGCTTGTATAAACTGAGAAAGTAGCATGAGCAGAGGTCCGATGTCACTGATTACTATTTGGTAGAAATGAGATGGAGAGATGTTTGCAATAGCTAAGAAGGGAAGCGAAGAAGGTCCCAAACTACAAATTTGTCTCAAAAGTAAATAAATACCTATACTTGTCAGCTGTTGTCCTTGCACCTTTCCATGTTACTGAAGTTTGGACAGTAATCTGTATTCTGTTCCATTTATTATTCAGGCTTCACACTGCAATGTTTCAACACTTTCCATATGCATAGAGAACAGCATGATTACGAGATGTCAGATGCAGTTTTCATTTTCTATCATCCTCTTCCTGAATACTGGCACTCAGGCTGCAGAGGCAGGCTGAGACTGCCCCTTTGCTTATTTGACCAAAATAGTGCCTTGCTTTCTTCTTAGTGATTAGAGAAGAAGGCAGGTTTGTGAGAGTCTCAAGTTTGCGCCCTTGACCCAATGAATAACTACTTATTCAGAAAAGAAATTGAGAGAAAACAACTGGAAATTATTATTGAATATTTTCACATGATCAAATGTGTAGCAGAGTTATCTATGTTGTGAAAAAAAATTGAGAGATTTTGAACCTACCTGTCTCCAATTCAGAGGAAACTTCTATTGCCATGTTACTTTCTGTTTGGGACTGGGGTTTATTGTCTGTTATTTCTAGTTTTAAAGAACACATAATTCTTGATTTTATCACAGTGGAGAGTGAGACTATTTCTTTTTGAAATCACAAATTATCAGATTAATGGCTCATTGAGACATGAAGTTACTACCAGGGGCCTTTAATTGGACAAACAGAATATCACTCTATTTCTTAATCACTTAATCATTCAGTCCAGCTTTCTGTGGAGACAATTTGGTGCTAGTATACACTGATGGACTTTTCAGATGCTTCACTTGGAATATGTAACGTGAAAAAAAATTAAATCACCCATGATATTACTTTCCATAAAGGAAAGTTTAAGTTTACTGCTACATGCAGTGGAAAAGTCCAGAATTAAGAAAGATCCAAGAGTTCAACAAAAACTCTGCTCTTCTGTGGCACAATCACTATTAAGGAATCTATTGAATAGGAAGTGTATGTGTTTAGTTATCCACTGGTTTATTCTGTCTTTGGACAACAGAGTGTCCAAGACCAGGCGCCTGATGATCTCCCTGGGAGCCACTGAGGAACACAGGCCAGCACTGGGTTAGTCCAGCTAACAGCATCTCCACACTGATTTAGTGGAGACATCCAGTCTGTGATAGCACAGCCTAGGGAAACACAGGCCTAGAACTGTCTACTGACTCATTATTAATACATTGGAATAGTCTGGACCTGTGACCTCTTTGCTTTGAATCTTCCCCCCTCCCTCCCACAACTTTTTCCTGCTTGTGCACATGTTAGGAAACCTTCTGGATTTTGCACATTCACAAGCACAACCACAGCATCTCTCTTCATACTCCTCTTGTTACCTGTCCCCCAGAGTCCCTTGTCCACAGAGATAGCACCCTTTGACACGACAGAGCCTCAAGGCAAAACCAGCTTTTGTGTGCCCAGCATGCAAACACCATCTCCCAAAACAGATCAGATGTGATTTCATCAGGTAGAGTTTACTGTGTGCAGCTCAATAACAAAACAAAAAATGAAAGACACAGCAGGCAAAGAAAATTTAAAAAAATAATAAATAAAAAGAGTACATGAGATTTTTTTTCATTATTCTGTTTTTTCCCTTGTTACTTACAGTCACTAAGCAAAAGACGAGCAGATTTAAGTTCTGTATGAAAATGAATAACAAGACAGGTCCAGAGAACAATACATCTGAAGGAAAGGGACTTCCAGAAGCAGATCCAGGGGCTTTTTTTGTGTGAGGCCTGGAAGCAGCTAATCTCTGCTGAGTAAAGATAGCCATTCAGCTCAGATCAGTCGACTACTCTGCCAGAGGAGGAAAACCAGGGAATCGTTTCATTGTCATTACTGGGGAGCCACCAGATGCTTGGGATTCCATATATTTGGGGTTTAAACCTTTCAAAAGCTCCATTGACACTGGGGTATGTCAATAATTCCACGTATTAGTTGCATGCAAATACTACACAATAAGGTATGGAAAGCAAACTGTAATTGGGAATACCAGGGCGAAGGGGGCTCTATCTTCTGACTGAGCCCATTGTTGAACTCCAGGCTGAACCTCCGACCCTTTACTTTGGAGGGACACAATAGGCTTTGATATGAGATGGTGGGAAACGGGCTTAGAGGCTCATTTCACATTCAGCTGCAATTCATCAGCTTGGCTGGGACTTCTAGCAGCTTTAATGACCACTGCAATTGATGGTTAAATCAATTTGTGACGGTGACAGCATGGCTGGCCCCTAGACTGTAACAATTCGGGATTACAACAGGCAGAAAGGGCCCCGTTATTCAGACATGCGTGGTTTCTGCTCAGCTCAGAGTGGGAACAACAGCAGGACAAAGTCTCACAAAAACAAGACCTGGAGAATGCACACATTCACTCCAGTTGACTACACACCACCATGGCTTCTTTGTAGCGTGATTTGGGGGGTAAAAAAAAAAAAAAAAAAAAAAAAAAAAAGGCATTGTTACAAATAAAAATATACAGTAAGACAGAAAATACCCTGCTATCTAACTATATCCTTAGGGAAAGTGGCAACCCAGAAAGAATTTCAGCTTTGTTCCTCCAGAGACAAAGTGGGTGGTCTGTCCCCCCTCCACCCTCGACCCCAAAATGTCTTGGCGCTTGCCCCCACAGCAAAACTCAGCCGTGTCTGGATTATGATGGAGCAGGTTTGCGTTTGGCAAGAGGGGCATGGGCAGGGGGGATGGGTGCCAAGGGGCTCTCTGACAGTGCGAAGGAAGAACTGCTCCCTCTTCTGTCACTGAAAGATAAATGCACACGCTACGGTTTGTTTTTCATGTTTACACGATTTTAATTACCTCTTGCGCCAAAGAGGTGTTACAGACAAAGAAGACGGCCAGAGCCCACTCTGGTGGCCTCGCACTTGGCAATTTTGTCGCAGGAGATTGGGTTGCTTCGGACCAGGGTCTGCAAGTCCGGTGCCTGCCTGATGACAGGAGTGAAATGCACCTTCAAATCATCTTAGCCCTTCCTTCTCCCGCGTTTTGCTGGTGTAACATGCTATTTGCATCCAAAATACAAGGTGATGTTGAAATCAGACAGGAAAATGTATGATTGTGATTCTGCTTTTCAGTACAATATTTTATACAAACTAAAAATTATCAGATGTATATACCTGTGTTGAATTGTAGATACGATGTAATGTGCATGTGTGATTTAAGTCAAATGACATTTAAATATTTCAGCTGATTTGGTGTAAACCTATATTCTCTACGTCATGTTAACTGAAATAATGTATTCAGCCCAAATAGAACAGTTATAAAATTAATATATGTTGTAGTGTATCTAACTAAACATAGATTCATTAAATAAATCAATATGTTATGCAGTCAGAGAATTAAAATACTTTAAAATTTATATGAGGATGCTGCTAATGTGAGGACTGCAAATTATGCCAATCAATAACATCGTAATCATAATTAATTACACGTCTCTGTTTGTGGTTAGGAAGCTATTTGTGTGTATACTAAAGAAACATGTCGAAAATGAGCTCTGAAAAAAATGAAAACGTGTGACACAGTCCACTGGCCTATTACATGCATCCCTTCATTCACATTCTGAGTTGAACCTACAATTAATAAGCAGCTCTGGCATCTTCCTTACAAAATGTCATGGTCTAAATGTTGCCAAAGAAAAAGCTGTTTAGCTCCTTGAAGTATGTGAATCAATTGGCTGATGTTAGTACCTGAGAATCTGTATCCTGAAAAAAGTACCACATCTTGAAAATATAAACACATTTTTTTTCTTTAAAAGATCTGTCCAAATATTGAAAAAATATTATTGCTAGCAGTGGAAAGGTCTGGCACTGGGTCCAATTCCTGACAGGAAGGAGGTTGGAAAAAAAAAGAAATCACTTGGTTTCTATGGTAACAGTGCTAGTAGAAATAGTTGTGTGAGCATACTGAACGTGCATAAAAGCCTTCCCAAGGGAGGTCAGAGGATTTAAAGAAAGAAGCATGGCAGCCACTGCAGAAAGCACAGAGACATTTTATGCTGAATAAGTGTTTCACATTTGTGATGTGATCAATAGCAAAATGCTGTTGCTAAGAGAATATTAGGAAATGTTTAATATCTCTCTATTTGTACTCCAAGCATGTGGTTGTGTGTGCTTGTTACTGTATCAGACAGACGACATATGCAAATTTGCTTCTGCACCCATGTATGTGGAAATCAGTGTGTGAATAAATAATACATCATCCTACACAATGGAAATATAATGTGAGACTATAAAAGACTCTTTAATACATGCATTATCATACATAATTCATCACATATGGACGACTTCACTATATCAGATATATTAAATACATATGTGTGGATTTAAACTATAAAATATAATATCAGTCTAAAATATCTGACACACTGATTGTTCTTGAGAAAATCAGCATATGAAGGAATTTATAAGGAGCAGCAAGAAGCACCCAGGAATATTTAGGTCTGGGTATTTAATTTTTGCAATTAAGTCATTTTAATAACATTTTCTTTTATTAGTGATGACCAAGAAGAAGTACAAGCTCTGCCATTCAGCCTGGTTAGAAAACAGGTGATCACAGTTCATTGTTTTGACCTAAAAATGCTCACCAGCCTTTTATCTGCATCTGCTTCAATCCTCTCCACTTATTTTTGGTTGCTATAAACTCACTCCACGGGAGATGGATGGGCACAGAGTGAAAATGTGATGGAGGCTCCCATGCAGAAGATGAGCGGTTGTGGGAAGTGAAATCCTGCATCCATAAAGCCAGGGAAAGGGGGAGAGCTCTCAGTTACACTTGAAACCTTCATTTTTGCAACGATGAAGGAAAAAAATTTTCTGCAATGCTTGGTTTGGAAAAGTTTGTGTTGTTTTCATGGATTTTTTGGCATGATACAATGCATCAAAATTTCCAAAGCTTGCTAGGTTACTTTGGTATAGTAAGAGAGGATTTTCACTCAGAAAAGATGGCTACTGAAAGCAGGAAGCAGGGATATCTCTACCACTCCTGCATCTTTAAAATTCAAAAGCAGCAGCACATTTTCTGGGACCAACACTTGTAGGCATGGAAGCAGCACATAAGTATTTTCTTCTTTTCACTCCCTTTCAACCCTCTCCCATGTGACTACACCTCACTCCACCAAGACGAGCCATCAAAGGGGTCCCACCAACAGAAAGTAGCTTTCTCCTGCACCAGCAACATGGCCATTACCATCTTCTCCTCTTCCCTGCATGCAGAAACTGCTGCACACAACCAGCAGAGGCCTTGCCCCAGGGACCACCCCAGCACTTGGAAGAATGACAAAAGATGCATTTCAGACACAGCATTTGAGCCAATGTGAGCTCAGCCAGTCTTGTGCTGGGTAGACGCAAGGAACTGTTCTGTAGGAGAGTGGCGTTTGTGAAAGGTGTGAAAGGTGAAAGGTGAAGAACTGTAACATCAACAGCTTCTGAGCTCATCTGGAAAACCACTACACCGGCAGTACTGGCCCTTTTGAAAATCAGAGGCAGCACCACTCTCAGTTTCAGAGTGAAAGTACATTTTAAGGAAGGTATTTTTCATCTCCCTTGACGGAGGTGTTTGCTGTTCACATTAGAGATATATGGAAATTTAATCATACAATGATCATTCTTCGCTCAGCTTCCTAAACTTCTCCTGCTAACCAAAAGCACCTTGTTAGTCATTAATTTTCCTTGATTTTAAGTCTAGTTCATATTTCCCTGAAACTATCAATGGCTCTCTGCAGTTCTCAGAGCTGATATTTGTGTCTGTCCTTGGAAAATCACACCATGCTCACATCTAACTAGCAAATATCATTGTCATTGCCAGAGCTGAGGATGTGGGAACACCAAAAAAACAAACAAGCAAAAAAAAACACCCGCCCACAAAACAATTAAGCTATAAATATTTGGAAATCCAAGTATGACCCAGTCAAAATTGGCCAGAGCCTTTCAGTGTGCTCAGTAAGGACCTTACTGCTGGGTTCTCCAAAGCTGATGATCTAAAAGTATGAAGCTCTAGTATCCAGAAATGTCAGAAAATCAGTAGGCCAAATGGGTTGAACTCAAGATTCTCCATTTAATAAAATAATTATTCCTGCGCTCATCTAATAGTCTTCCTCTTTTGAGAACTGACAGGATTAAAATTCACCCCCTGACTTTCTCACACAACTTCCAGTTCTTTCCAGAAGCCCTAGTGGGCCTGACTCCATTTGCTGCATTCTCCAGGATTTGGTTGTCTTGATATCTTAATACATGGGTCACTTGCCATCTAGAACTGGACAGTCAAGGTCCAACCATTCTTTTTCTTGTGCGCTGCAATGGCTTACACCTCAACTGCTGAACCTTATCCCACATTCACAAACACATATCCTGCCCCTCCCTGCACTGCTGAGCAAATTTCTCTTTTGTCTTCTGCTATTATGAGTGCTTTCATGTGGAGAGATCCCTGAATCTTTACACCAAAATGCCTGTCCTTATTCTGCATGGTGACTTGTCCTCTTGCTTGAATTTGCTATGCAATATAGCAATAACTCTGCTTTCCTACTCAACAAGCTCTCTGAGGGAGATAGCTTGGATCTGGCTGAAGGTATTCAATGGTACAATTGTACCAATTTATTCTACTCATGGTATGTCCCTACCAACATCCCCACTTGCCAGTATTGTTTAATCTCTTCATTATAACCTTAGCAGGAATTCCCAGCTTAGAGACCAGGTCTTGGCAACATGGAGGCAACACTATTGTGCTTTTGTACTGATGAATTGATATGAATGATTTTAGTATAAATGATGGCCAAATAGTTAAGTCAAGAACGGCATAACAATCTGAGAAGTGACAGCTGTATGAAGTCCAGAAACACAAGATATTCTTAATTCAACTTCTTGCCCAGGGTTTATATTGTGGAGGTTGATTTATCCATGGCATATCTAGCTTAAAGCTAGTTCAGAAATCACTAATTGCTCCAGCAAATTCTGTGATTGTAGATTAAACATACCCTAAATCAATGAGCAAAGGTTTTTAATGGAGCATATCTTTCAACATGTGTGTAAATTATAAAGGGGAAAGAGCTGTCTGAATTAGTTTTGTTTGGGTAGGTGGTTGGTTGGTTGATTGTATCAGCCTTATAAACCAGGACTTTAAATTTAATTCAGTGTTGTACAAACTTTCATCAAACAAGTTGCCTTCTCAGAATCAGTGAGGCAACATTTGTCTTTGTTGGAAGAAAATGTCAAATTAGGTTTTAAAAATACATAAACACACAAAAGCAGCAGCAGCACGTGGTATGACATGTTTTATATATGTTTTGATAGGAGGGTTTATTTTTGGGGGGGGGTATGGATTTGCCTTATTTCTCTAAAGAATGTCCAACAGAATATCTATTTTTCCAATATTTACAATGCTGTGGTCATTTGTGCTTCTTCACTGGCTGCAATTTTCTAGACATAGACTTTTCTCTTTGCTCCCTTGTAGACATTCACAAAATTCTCTGTTGTGGTCCTTTTTTGGTCTTAAAGGCCCATCCCATCCCTTCAGAAAATTTACACTTGACTGCAATGCCCCCATATATGTCCACCTGACTGTCCCCCATGCCTCAAGCAAAGCTGGCCACCCACATACTCCACCTGGTGAACATCCCCTTCCTCTCATCAGAGTAGCTGAAACTGTGGGATAAGCTCAAAGGCAGGTGTAAGGACAGTAGTGACTGCCTAAAAAAAAGTGATTCAGATGACCTGAAATACTTGCAGGTTTAGTACATTAGACGGTGTTTCTTGTCAGACTCAAACATCATCTAAAAACTTGTCCTCAACTGATTGAATAATCATGTTTATAGGTATATGGTATCCCAGGAAGCAAATTACTGGCCAAGTGGATTTTATAGAACCCATACCAATAGTCTGGGTTTATGGCACGTGGTCAGAGGAATTAATTGTACCAGCTGACTGTAAAAGGCCCATATTACAGTTGAGGCCAACTAGCCTTTTAAACCTGTGTGAAGGAAAATCTTTGCTGCATCGTCATTAGAACTATTTACATTATAAAGGAGAGTGTGGTAGTCAAAATGAAAAAATTTGTAAAAGATCCAGGTCCAAAATTTTACTTTTTATGCTAAATGCAACTAATAAAAACATAAAACCATGAGTGCTTTAGATACACTTAGGTCAATCTGTACTGTTATTGAAACAAAAACTTATGAGGGTTGAACCTTGGAATAAAAATATTCAAGCCCCTACAATGGTGTAGCACATTCACATATAAGTTGTTGGCCTGTGTGGTGATGGCAGTGCCAGACCTGCATCATTATTTTGGATATTAATGTGGTACAGCACTGTCCATCTGGTGTCACAACAACAATGTCTCAGAGGTTTTCTTGGCCTTTGTTAGTAGTTAGTCTCCTCAAAAAAACATGCAAAACATGTAAGCATGCATTCCACTAGAGTTGAGACCACAAGCCAAAAAATGTGTAGAAATCACAAGAACTCAGTATCTTAATTTCAGCCTGAGCAATTTATTGAAAAATTACCCATTCACTTATGCCAAATCTTTTCAAAATACTAATGCTACAGGCGTTACATCTTATCAGTGTGAACTGAAATAATTTCATAAACTTCCAAATAATGAGTCAATATGGAAAAGGAAATAAAGTGAATTCTCAGAATTATCATCTAACTTCAGAAACAGCTCTGTTTTTCTTTCTTTTTGAATCACAGCTTACTTTAGAGTACTATAAGTTATATTAATGCAGGCATGGTATGAGGTTATTATGGCTTTAGCATGAAAACTGTTGTTTTCTCTGGGACATTTTCAGATACTTTTACTTAGAATAATAATTATATTTTCAAGTAACCAGACTGAATTCAATGCACCTGAATACAATAGATGACTTTGCTTCCTGGCATTGGAAAATGAGATGTTCCTTCCCAGAAAACAATATTCATTTTAATTTTATCAGTTTTCAGACTACTTCTGCTTCACCAAAGTCTTAGGAAATCATTCGTGAAAATTAAAATCCACTCTACAGGGATGTTTGCAAGGCTTTTGCCCAGTGCAAGCCAAGGGGTCAGGATTTGCTTCTTTGTGTAAGCCTAAAAAAATCACAGTGGCTTTGAAGGAACCATGTTTCTGTAGGGAAAATTACATGGTGATCTTGTTACAAGCTGTCTCCCACGGTGCTGAAGCGAATAAAAAGTTCTCTTTACCTATGGTCATTAGAAATTGTAAATTTTAAATCGTAAAAACAACGCCTAACAAATACAGTTCTGCACTAGCCAAGGAGTACAGAAAATAGTATCTCATTAGCTGTAAATCTTGGCAGAAAAGAGAAACAGAGCCTATGAGTCCTAACAACAGCTTCTGTGCAGCAGCCATTAGATCATACTGAAAAGCACAACAGGTCTAAAATTTAGTTGTATGCATGCCCACATAAACATTTTGGCATTATACGATCATTTAAGTACTCCAAAATCTATGGTTATAGGCTTATGCCAGCCTTTAAAAGATTAGAGGTTGTACTTTAGACTAATGAATTCCACTTACCTTTTGAAAACTTTGTTAATGTGCTTTAAAAGGTGTTATTCCCCTATTCAGCTTTCATTGCTTCCATGTTTGGCATATTTTCGGTATGATAGTGCTAAGTAGGCGCAGCAAATATTTTGTTATGTGAGTAAAACCAAGTTTGGGGCTGGTCTGTGCAATCCCCCACATACCTCAACCTAGACACCTGCAAGTGCATAAAGGCAGCTTTGTCTGAGTCATTGGGTTGCCTAACTCCTGCAAAGCCCTCTCATGACTGAGTGATGTGGCATGAAAGGACCTTGAGCTTTTCGTGTGGCCGCTTCAAAGAAACGCAAGCCCAGCGGGCAAACACCCACCCTTCCGTGAAACTCCCCCCGTGTAATGGGCATCATGCAATGCACAGCTCTGATTCGATCCCATGAGCTCCAGAGAGGCGCAGATACCATGATACTACCGTGTTCTGTGCCTCTGGTGAGCACACACATCAATCCTGAGTGTTCATCCATCAAGTCTGGATGACTCCTTTTCAGGCTGCAAGATATCTGAGCTGAGCACCTAAAGTAAGCTGTTTGAACCTAGCCCTAAAAGGCAAACAATTGGGTGAAACAAATCATGTTTTCTCCTTGTTCTGTGTTTCTTGAAACTGAATATATGAGAAAATTAAAACCAGACGGGCCAAAAATACTAGGGACACTTATTTTAATAAAATGGAAAAAGCTGAAAATAGCAAGCATGAAACCCACAGTATGAGGTAACTACCATTTGTTTTGTGTAAAAATACTCTGTCACTTAAAGCTCCAGAAAATTCTCACCATGAGCTTTCCTTCTCTTTGCTTATTTAGCACTGAGGTCTCCTTTAGCTGCTGAAGACATGCTAAATAGCAGTCAAGATCTTGTTTATGAAGTGGTCTGGGCAAGAAAAGGAGGATTTCTTTCCTGTGTATAATCAAAAAGGTAAAGATGTAGGACTTGAGAGAAAACCACCAGAAAACAAGATGTTAAGTCCTCTCCAATCCCTGTGTTAGTGGTCTGCATTTGCCAAATATCTTCATCTTAACCCATGGAATAACTCCAGCTGCTCTCATTTGGGATGGTAATGTTGTCCTTTTTTTTTTTTTTTTTTTTTTTTTTTTTTCCCTGACTGGTTGCTCCCGCATTTGTCTGCTTGGAAAGACCTGCTGGTAGAATTGACTGGAAAATGAGCAGACAAATAAGAGGGAGCAACATGAGGAAACAAAGCCATCTGGGTCACATTTCCCAGAGTAAATCAGTAAATTCTGACTAAGTCTACCACACCACACAACTTTACATCAGATTGGAAACTAGCCCAAGTTTTTAAAATTTTATACAGACTCTTCCTTATATATCTTTCTCACAAAACAGTTCTGAATTATCTGCTAATTCCCTGTTACTGTTACCACATATGCAAGCTTTCCTTCCAAAGTGATTAAAGGTCTTTCCTTGTCTAAGGGATACCAAAGCAGGGTCACGAACCTTAGCATCTATTCACCAAGATCACACACATATACAGGGTATGGCATTCAAGATAGTTTTTAATTATTTCTTTTTGCCAAGAAATTAAAATAGTCAAGTGCACTTGCTAAAAGAAAAATATAATCTACCCTATAATTAGCTCCTTAAGTAGCATATTTCAGTAAACATGCCCCAGCAAGATGCTTTGCCATCAACATAAAACAATTTAAAACATTTGGAAAAAAGCATATTGAGAAAGAGAATGCAAGAAAGATAATTAAAACCAATTGAGAATATGGTAGATGTGATTCTGAAAGAGCAATAACCTAAAGACAGGAATGGATTCAATTTAATGAGAGAAATCAAACATGTCTGCTGTCTTTATAACAAATGATAGATAAGAGCAATAGTCAAGGTTTGGACTAGGTCATATATTTTATTAAAAACCCATATGGCATAATGATCCACTATGAAATATAGTGGTGGTAGTTTATTGCTGGGGTTTGTAGACAGGAAGATTTTCACTTAATTGAGTATTTTCCATTGTGTTCAGGACAAGTGTTTCTAACAATTTCGTTTTAGTCATTATTTTGGCATTATAATACTTGATTTTTTCAAAAAAGCAGCTCGGTAGAGCTGAAATAATGTAACTTTATAAAATATGCTACTTGTTGTTTATTTTAGGATAAGTGATTCTTACCACCTGTAAAACATCAGCATACCTTATACTGGACATTTGGAAAATGTGACTGATTGTCCAATATCAAGTCCAAACCCAAAGTAGTGTCAGATGTGCTACTGTTCTGGGGCAAAGTGGCAGCAAATGCACTGATTAGATGATAAATAAGTAATTTTGTTCTTCTTTCATTGGTACCACTGGGATCTGTGCAAGAGGCACAAGAAAATCCATGTTCCCACACTGTGTGATGAGGAATGTGAAAGCTGCATGGGTATTAATGAGCATACATGTGTCCTTCATAGAGAAAGTTCATGGTGCTCTGGGGATGAAACCAAGCAAAGTTTACAGATCAGCAACTTGTCAGCCCCAACCTCCAGATGAAATTAAATGCAGATAAAACAAATAGAATGTTTTAAGGAAATGGAAATACCAAGTGCTGGAATTTCCTGGCTATATACCGCTGGATTTATTTCAAGCTCAGTGGACATGGAAAAAAGTATGAGCTCATAGTCCCCATATGGGAAATATGATGTTGGTAAGGGAAGAAAACAGAGTTATAGCCTCTGTTCTATGGCAACTGCATGATTATCCATGCCAAAGACAAGGAAATAGTCCCAACAAGAATAGTTGGTCAATTACAGCTTTGAGGAGAAGAGGAGCAAGAGTATTCATCCAGTAAGCAATATGGATGAGGCTTTCTGAGGCTGCTGAGAGGCAGGGAGGAAACTAAGCCGTGTGGAAGCAAGCTGTGCTATGACCCTTGCCCTGGCTGTACATAGTTTTCTAATATAGAAGTGGACTATGTGACTTACTGATTTTAGTGTGCAGTGAGGGGTCAATTTGAATTTAAAAAGGGATTAAATACCAAAACAGGAAAATATCAGGTCCATGGGTCTATGACTGCAGTAAGGCAATGTCAGAGAAGGGACTGCTCTAAGTGGTAAATCTGAAGGGACTAAATTTCTGTTATCGCACATTCACACCCAAAATTATTTGATGTTTTTGCTCTAACCTCTTTGTGTGGTTCCCCCATCAGTAAAACAGATGTTTCTCTCACACGATGTGCCTAACACAGCCTCTTAGGTCTGAGCTGCAGTGTGGTTTTGAAGAGGGCACCCCAGTCATTCACACTTGCCATGCCTTGGTTTGCATGCCTGTAGTCTTCTGCAGCACCCAGGTCAATTTTCTTTGGGCGAGATTAAAGTGGAAAGTTGCTTTGCTGCTGCCTCTACCTAATGTCCCCCAGCTGCTCACAGGTATTCAAAATATGTTGAAAAGATGCAGCAAACCCCCACAGCGCGAGCATTAGGTCATCAGCCCCCTCTCTGCCACATAGACTCACTAACACAGACACAGATTTCTACAAAAATGATGCTGCAAAGTAATGAGTTGCAACAGAAATGAGCAAGAGAAAACCGTATGGGAGGAAATGGACTATTTTTCCTTCAGAGCACGGTTTGCGTGGTGCAGAGCAGAAGTATCACATGCCAGACACGAGAAGGAAAATAAGTATTGCATGGCTGTTCCTTAAATGGGCAACTTACACTCTCTGTGCACCGACTGAGGTGGGTGTCTTGGAGAGAAATCACATACATTCATGTAACTAAAGACTATCTGGAGGCATACATGAGGTCAAATTAAAGTTACACAGACCACCTTAATTCTGGCATTTCCTAAGTCTCAAGTGTTTGACTTTACAACCTTAATAATGTTCTTTTAACATAGTTTTTGTATGTGTAATAAATTATAAGCCCTTCTCACTTTCAGTGTTCTTCTCACCAGTACTGCTGTTGGACTCTAGTCCTCCATTATGAAAACAAATATTGGAAATTATTGCTGTTGTTATTAAAACCAGATGTACTGCTCTCAGTGGCATTTATTTGTATAGTGTCAAACTCTGGAACATTCAATTTCAGGGTAGTTATTGAACAAAAATGAGCAATATAACTGCTAGTGAAATGTAAGTACTTGAAAGGCCTAAAAGCTGTCTCTTTCCAGGAAAGTTTATAATTTTCATTTCAAATGCAAACATTCCCACAAATGACTGTGCAAAAATGACCCAGTCACATATTTGTATCAGTATAGAGTAATAAAAAGTATGAGAGGGTCAAGAATAAAGAATCTGGGCCCAAATATGCGAGGTACTAAATCTGCCCTGAAGAACATCCTTCTGCCTCATGGTGGAAAAAAGTGATGTTCATGGTAAAGTCAAAAGGATAAATGTAAAGTAAAGGCCTTATTCTTGCTTCAACTTATTTCAGATCTCAGGTGTAAGGCGCCTGAGGATGGAACTCCTCCCCATCTACTGCCAAGGGATACGCACGCTTCAGCTTTAGAGGTTTAATCTTTGAATGTCAAGTGGTAGGTGAGAAATATTTCATCTTGTCTGTTCTATGCTGTCACTGTTCTCACCAGCAATTAAATACAGTACTTGGTGGGGGAAAAGGGAAAAAAATGGGAGGTAACCATTAACAAAACCTTAAAGTAATATTACAGCTTCATATATAAGTAATCAAAACTTAGGAAGTCCCAGAACTAAACAGGATACACTGACATCTATTAAGTACTTTTTAAAAGGTATTTTAGTATGAACTTGCAGTTCATTATCATCTTACAACTTTCCTACAGGATTCCTACCTGAGTTAATGCACATGGTGTGTCATGTTCTGTGAGTCATCAGGGCTGTGCTGCTAATTAAGCTATGTTAAAAGGTTAATCTGCAGCTGTAACTGCAGCCAGGGAATGTCTGTGTCCTGGGTGTGCAGCACAAAAATCTAAAAGCTCTGAAAATAGGTTGATGGGCTTTTCAGATTGGATGACTTGTCTTGTAGAGTTTAGGCTTTAAGTCACTTAGATGACGTATCCACAAGCCTGGATATCAGGATGCTTTCATCTCAGAGAGCTGTCAAGAAAATCCATTTATTAGCAGTTGTCTCCCCCTTATGCACTATGGTAAGAATGGTGCAGTAAAACCAGTTGAAAGATTAAACGCTCATGGAAGACATGTGGAAAGGTAGATGCTGAGTAACATAATTCTATACTCTCATGAAGAGCAAAAACCCTGTTTACTGAGAGGTTTTGCCACTTGAACACTTCTCTTGCATAGGTATTTTTCAGTATAACTCCCTGTACAAGCCTCAGGCTCATGCAGCACGCTCATCTTCTAAGAATCTCTTGGTTTAAATAAATTATATGTAAGAGAAGGCTGAACAAAGCATTATATGTACAGATACAGATATTTTCAGTTAAAGTATGTCAGCCATTACTATTAACTTAATCCCAAATTCATTATTCTTGAAACCTTGAGTTCTTGAACATCTTCTATAGATTTTTACAGACTGCTGTTTCTGGCTAGAGCACTGCCAATCAGTCTAATCATCTAATACTTGCCTTAGTTTATCAGCCCTCCATCTCTTTCAGGAGAGCAAGGGCAACCTATTGACTGACTGATTTCGTTTTCATCCTCTTGACATTCCTCGGATTTCTTGCAGCAAAGAACAGACTCTCCCCTCAGAAACCAATTTTGAATTTAAACAAGACTTCAGAGGGAGACAAGTTCAAAACAGCATAGACTTTTACTGGCAAGCTAATCCCTCAATACTTCTGACAACTGTAGAGAGGAGGCAACATCTGAAATAGGGGATAGTGACCAGTTATTTATTGAAGAAAAATGAATCCATTTCAAAAAGCATTTTACTGTAACCTAAAACATCCATCTGTTGAAAGATTTGAAGGAAGAAAGGGGAAAAAACAGCATTTTTTTTCTTTTCCCTTCCTTTGAGTGCAGCTGTAAGGAAATTATGCCCTGTTCATTTATAAAGTTTTTGAATTTATTGTGATTAATTAGACTTATTCTGCATACTTAATGTATGTCCTAAAATCACGGTATGGGGAAAACTTTTTAATAAAAAACAGTTATTTTTGTAATTTTTTTAGTTAATATTGCAAAAGGATACTATTTTTACTGCAATATGCAACCATGCCAATGGAAAATAGTGAGAAGAAAAAATATATTGTCTGACAGTGGTTGCCATAGTAACAAGCTGAAGTTCAAGGAGAAGTGGAGAATCTGAATTCTGTGGCAAGGTAATGAATTTAGCATCTACAGGAACAGAAATGGATTTTCTGTCACAGCCTGTAAATCAACCACAGGAAACCAACACGCAGGAGAAATTTTGGAATGCTTTATATCTGCTTCAAATGTATGAAAAATGTATCAAAATTAATTCTCAGCGCTTTGTCTTCCAGAGCCTTACCTTTCTTTCTGTTAAAACCAAGAGACTTACTTAAAAAGAAGCTGATGTTTGTTATTAAGGCAAAGGCAAAAGCCTTGCCATTTTCTCTGTAAGTCCCCTGAAGCCAGCAAACAACATCCTCCCTGAGAAAGCTGCTTTAACACACTCACTTTCCACAATGCACCCAAGTCCCAAAGGTCAGACATGAGTCCAACCATACAAGCCAACTTTTGAGATAATTTTCAAGATGTTTTCTTATACAAATGCATGATGCAGGTGAACAAAGGGAGTGAACATGAAAATACTTGAGGTACACAGCTCAGCATCAAGGAACATCGGTCTGCCCTGAAAACCCAGCAAACTGCAGCTGCCTGGCATGAGGAGCTGCCTTGGGGCTTCTGTCACACCAAGGAAAGGTGTGACTCTGAGCTGGTGTCTCATGACCACTGCTTGCAATAAGGCTGTGCAGATTCAGGTTGCCCGCAGAAGTCCCAGAAGGAATTTGGAGGAATGACATCCATGCCTCAGTTACATGTCTAATCTGTTCTCGTGGTTTCTCAGTCTCTTTCTAATGGCTTGTTGATCTCCAGGATGACCTTGTCTTTGGCCACAATAATTAAGCCTCAGCAATCCAGACAGTATCAGGAAGAAATGTATAGAAAAAAAAGGTCTCACACCAGTGAGATCTATCCTTCTTCATGCTCTCTGTGCCTTTAAAAACATGAAAAATAAATAGCTTCCTTTTCTACCTCCTATGCTGGAGCAGATGGAACACACCCTGGGGAAAGGGAGGGAAAATTCTCTTAAATAAAAAGAATTATAACAATGCACTACAGTTAATTATCCATAATGGGCTTCATTCCCAGTAAATCGCACCCATGTAACTCAGACACAATTTTTTCAAAGTCAGTGAAGATAAAGCAGTATGAAATGGCTGTGAGCAGAGAGTGCAGTTAAAAAAGAAAAATAGAAAAAAAAAAATAAAAGAAAGAAATCTACCCTGTAAAAAATAAAGTAGAAGATGTTAGAAAAGAAAAAGTTATCTTTTGTTTGGATGTCTTCCACATAAGACTCCTTTTACTATACCACACAACAGAGATCCTGTTATTGTAGAGGGAGCACATGGAAGGTCAGTTATCTCTAGATATTCTCTTTGACTACTGAGCCCTAAATTTAAAATTAACAATAAAGTTAAAATATTTCACAGAATTTCATATAACTTGCTGAGTTTGACTAATTCTTGTTAAACACCTCCTTTGTTTCCCCAGAAAGAGCACAACCCTGAGCAGCATTAATTCCCCTGGATGTGCATTTGTAACTTTCTTGGAACAAAATTAAATTTTTAAATATAATTGAAAGTTATAAATTAAATTATCTATTATCAGAGCTGTTTTTAAGGATTGTTTATTATTAATTTTTTCACTTAGTCATCAAATCCTAGAGGGTAAGTCCATCTTTGGCCATCTATTAGAAAACAAACAATATTTTCTGTTCTAACTGCCCCATGTTTTGTTCTGTTTCTCCAGATTCCTGTTCCACTACAATTGCAAAAATGTTAGGCATTGGTTTAATGTAAGTGGGCCTCCCAAGTTATGTCAAATCAATCAGTGAAAGCCATGAACCCATATTTAAATATTGGGAGTCATGAGATTAATTGTAAATGGTTTCAAGACTTGTGGTGATCTGTGACCATTTGGAAAAGAGAGGAAACACAAAAATACACATTTCAAAAGCACTTCTGTGCTGGTTTGGACATCTTTAGAATTAAAGACATGCTAAATCCCATACCACAGTTATAATTTTTTGCTCTTCTGGGAGAAATCTCTCAAAAACTTCTGCTCCCTTGTCTTTTTATAAATATATCTGGTTTTAGGCAGTAATGGTGTCCCATATTTCTCCAGATTTTTTCTGAAACTCTAAGTAAATATGAAGATAGTAGGAAATCATTATTTCAATTACTACTCCTGCTGTGAGTATAAGGCTCTGTCTGACAAACAGTGCATGACTTCCATTCACACAAACTTCCCTTGGAGCTGAAAATAATAAATCAATATACATAGAGGCACTTTTGATTGTAATTGAAGCAATAAAGTATTAATTACCAATTAAATCTGTTCAGTCTTTCTTACTCTCTTCTCACCCAGGTGTGCCATGAACCACTGTAATAACACATTTGTATTAGGGTAAAACCAATCAAGTACATTTTTTTTTGCCAAGTGATTTTTCTTTACAAGCCATCCAGTAAGAGTTGGACTGTACAGATTGTCATGGATCAGCTACTGGAGAAGTCAAAGGGATAAGAACATGTGCAGTATTGTCACCAAACCCACTGTCATACCCACTGTCATGTCAAATCACAGCCTCAGGCAAAAGGGTGGAAGATCTGATTGGGGACTCAGCTCTCTCTCACCACGGATGAGATTTCCAAGAAGTGTGGAGCACACTACATGACTTCCTCCAGTACCTTTAGGAATTGAACCCAGTATATTCCTTTCATATATGCAATAATAGAAAATTAAGCATGATCAGCTAATTTGGTCCAGGATTTCTTTTCTTGTTTCTAAATTATGTACTTTCTCGTCAGTCTCAGCAGATGATTTTCTCTCTTTTTTTCTTTTTGCTTCAGTCACCAAAAATCTTTGTATCAAATCAAATCTTTACTATCGAAAATACATGTGAACTTTCTCTGAAAAATCTGATTTTGACTGTCTCTGTGGCAGTTTCCACAGGTCATTTTTCTGTGCAAATATATTTATGAGTAGAAACTATTCTCTCTCCCTGTAAGTTCTCTTCAGAAAGCAGAAGAGAAGAGACTTATATGGAAGGACTCATTGCATGAATGATTTGCCTCTATTTATAATCTGCAGAAGTATAACTTGCATGTTTGTGCTGTCCTCATTCACCTGAGGAATCTTCCTTTGTGCTAATAATTCCATTGAAATAATTACTGTTTGAGGAGCCAAAGTGTGTTATGCAGCCAATTCCCTTCACAAGCCATAATGCACAGCTGAAAAGCTCCAGGAGACCACTGAAAGGCATCCTGAAACTTCACGGTAGTGGCGGGAGGGAAAGGGAGGACACCTGGCCCTTCTGGCATTCACCTAGAACTGCATGGTTATGTGCAGAGAGTGGGAAAGGGGAGGAGAGAGACAGTTATTGTCAGCCTGGTTTTTCTTACATTTAATCTTTAATCACCTCAAAAGGATTTTTGTGATTTGGTGATTTTTAGTTGTTGGAGATGACAGGGTAGCCAGGTGTTATCAGTTCTCAGGATTCTGTAATGAATGCCACACCATAATTCTGCTTTTCTTGATCCTTCCCTGGGCTCATTCCTGTCCCTTTCCCTTTGAAAAGAGATCTCTCTGTAAAAGGACCAGTTTATCTGACTTTCCATATTGTTCCCATTACCCAAACTAGTTCAGGCAGAGGTAGCTCAGCTGCCCACAGCACAAAATACTGTGATGTGCTGCAGGAATCAGTGTTGCTTCCAAAGACCTGAAAGCTATTCATGTATCTTCCTGGTATTCCTAGAACTTTATGCCACAGATCCCTTCTAAAAGAGTCTTTCCACACCAAGGATTACACAGAGCTAGGGTAACCTAGCACAGCAAGCCACACACCTGCAGAGCTCATTTGCAGCATTCCCAGCTCGTGACTAGGTAGGGCTGCTTTACAATTGCCCCTTAGTCTCTCAAGGACTGTCTGAGAGTACAGCAAGCGAGCACAGGCAGGGTCCCTGCTCACACATCCACAGGGTCAGTGCATCCCAAACAAGCTGAAAGGAGATGATCCAAGAGCTGTGGTTCGGATTGTAGAAGACCAGAGGTCACAGAGGGCAGTCACAGACCTTGCATCTGAAGGGTAAGGGGGGGAAAAATATCTCTAGAAGCACAAAGCTAGACATACAGCTTCAGCTCTGGAATTCCCTGGCATTCAAGTGCCTACCCTTTAAACGTGACCATCCTTTTATCTACTCCATGTACACCTGAAGAAAATGGTTGCAAATAATATGTCAAGGGAAGAGGTGTTAAAGCATAGCCTGTCACAGTTTTAAGCAGCATCTTTAAGGAGACAAAGTAACTGAATGTTACAATAAGCTTTAACTTTCTAATGCCTGAAGTATCGACAACCATTTGTAATTCAGTAAGGAAACAGATCTCTGATGAGGTTCTGTCCGTAGCACACACTTCATGGGGCAAACGCCTGTAGAAAAGCCATTTGGCACACTATACCCAAAAGTATCAATAAACATCAGTCCAGAGACCTCTGCTAAGAAAGCAGCATTGAAAAAGTATCTTACAAAGCCAGACTGTTTACGTTGAATGATTTAACCATTATCTCACTTGAGAAACAGGACAGCATCCAGGATGTTTCAATCTCTATTTGACATGAAAGGTGAGAGGTACTAGTTTACATCTACTAGAGTAAATCTGGAGGGCTTTTGCTTGCTTACTGCTTTAGAGACAAAAGGAATACATCTGTTACCGTGTTCTGGGGAGCCCTGCACAGAGATCAGAGAGCATGTACAGTCCCACCACTACAGATGTTGTGTGCAGCCAGTGGAAATTCAGTCAAATACTTGTAATTGCTAAAGTAATTAAAGCTCATTACTGAAAGTAAACATAACTGCCAAAGTTAGTGCTCCTGAAGGAGTAAGTGGCATTCCTCATTTATCCACACTGGAGCCAGAAGAGATCATTAGGACACAGATAAACTCTGGGCTGACAGGGGAGAAGTACTTTAATGAAGAAATAGTTACAAAAGATGTTAATATGTTTATATAGGTAAATTGTGAAAATTTTAAAAAATACTGGAAATGGAATGAGGGGAGGGGAGGGGAGGGGAGGGGAGGGGAGGGGAGGGGAGGGGAGGGGAGGGGAGGGGAGGGGAGGGGAGGGGAGAGGAGAGGAGAGGAGAGGAGAGGAGAGGAGAGGAGAGGAGAGGAGAGGAGAGGAGAGGAGAGGAGAGGAGAGGAGAGGAGAGGAGAGGAGAGGAGAGGAAAGGAAAGGAAAGGAAAGGAGAGGAAAGGAAAGGAGAGGAAAGGAGAGGAGAGGAGAGGAGAGGAGAGGAGAGGAGAGGAGAGGAGAGGAGAGGAGAGGAGAGGAGAGGAGAGGAGGGGAGGGGAGGGGAGGGGAGGGGAGGGGAGGGGAGGGGAAGGGAGGGGAGGGGAGGGGAGGGGAGGGGAGGGAGGGGAGGGGAGGGGAGGGGAGGGGAGGGGAGGGGACATCTTTCTTTCATGGCAGCAGAAATGAATTGATATTGTAAAGAAACAAACAGTCCCACTGGACTGCCCACTCATGCTGCATATCTAACATACTAACTTGTAGAGCAGGGAAAAAAAAGTCTGATGGATCTATAAGGCACTGAGCAGCAGGGAGCTGGGCTGCCAAATTCGAAAATGTGAATTGATACAATCCAATATCACAGCTTCAGAAGTGACCTCAAAGTAGTTCATCTCAAAATCTTTCTACTGTTAAACCACAACTTCTAGCTCTTTAATCAATCCAACTTCTGCCCAGTGAGAAAATGGGGCATTAGATGGGATTGATTTCAGCTTTTTAGGTTTAACATCTACTCTGGATCAAGAAGCAAAATTTAAGCAGCTCATTTAGAGGCAAACCAGTGTGTGGTTGGCCTATATGTGCAACACTATATGTGCACCTCTATATAGCTCCATATAGGTAGACATGTCAGCACCTACAGGTTTGTATATACGTATATGATCAAATTACATACAGAGAAAAGCCTTCATAGACACACATACACCTCCTCCTGTATCTACCTCTACAATTATACCTACACATGCCTATGTACACTTCTACACTTTATGTTACATGCATAGATGCCCATGTGTGGAGGGATGTGCATAGTCATGCATAAAATGTGAGGTACACCTCTAAGTTCCTGTTGTGGTCACTGGAGCTAGGAAAGGTGCCTGAGCACAGCTGTCCACAATGATCTGAGATATCCTCTGCTCTCCAAGGAAGCCACACAGGTCTGGCAGATGTGACACAGGTCTAGTAGATGCATAGCTTTGTGAGTTGATTCTTCTGGAGGTCATGGAGGATGATTTTGATAAGTTCCAAATTGTATTTCATGCATATGTTTAGACAACTAAAACCAGCTCCCAGTCAATGCCTTCTCCAAAGCTGCTCAGCTGACCCAGAGCGAGCCTCATTTGTTCACCTGCAGAGCTCTCAAACCTCCATTTACTGTCCCAATGGATTCCCATTGACTGGTGAGGAAGTTGTGCAGCCAGCACACAAATTGACACCTATATGAAAACAGCAATATTTAGCAGTCCTGGCCTCAAACAGGATCCCAGCTGTTAATGCAGATGTATGAATTCTCTCATAAATTTAACTTGGAAAAAGTTGTCGTTCTTTGCCCAGATCATGGCATTGAAAGCACAAAGTGGAGTGCAAAAAACTGTGCCTGCTGCAGCCATAAGTGGAACAACAATTTCAGGTATTTTTACATGTTTTTCAGTGATTGGCCCCTTGTGTACCTTGACTCATTTATGTTAACCTATTGCAACATGCAGGCAAAAGGCAATCATCTTGTCACAGCTAAATTTATCCTGCTATTGCCCTGTTCTGGATTACTATTTCATTCACACCTGAACACTACTATGCCTCAGAGAAAAGTACCATTTTCATTTCTGAGAGAAAATGAAGTGTTTTCTCAACACTTTGTTTATGGCAGTCTTTAACATTGTTGACATTTTTGTATTGAATATTTTCTTGGATTTAAATTCTTTCTCAACCTCAGAAAGCTCTCTTTAAAAGCAAGGAAAATTCAGCTGAAATTGGTCCATTCAGGCTATTTATCAAATTTACCACTTAGGATTTTTCATGCTTAGTGTTTTAACATAGTTCAGAGATATGCTGTCCTTACGTACCCTGGAAATGTAGGACCCACTTTGGCAGCTGTTCCAGGAGGAAGCAATCTCCAATGCTCCAGGGGCTGGACTGACCATAATGTCTGCATAACATACCTCTATTGGGGGCAGGAATTCCTATTGCTATAGTCTCTCTGTAGTATCTCTGCAATAGCTCACACTGTCAGGCTCAGAGAATAAGAATTTTCTTTCCTGTGCACAGTCAGTTTCCCACTTTCATGTAAAAAGAGCTGCCATCGCTACTTTATCCAAAAAAAAAACCCTTCAAAAATCACAAATTCTCCATGTGACTAAGATTAATCTGATTTCATGATTTAGTAATGTACATTTTTCACTTGCTAGTAGACTTTGCCAAACATTTTCTCAGGATTGAGTTTACCTATTAGATGTTTCATTTTGCATGGCCCCAAGAACAAAAGTGGTTTGTCAATTCTCATATTGATCCTGACTTGCATCTGCTGATGCTTTGAAAATGTATTTTGAAAGACCCAGACACGATTAAGAATTAATAATTTTTCAGGGGAAATAAAAGGAGCTCTTACATGCTGTATTGTGCAAGGTAGCATACTGAGGAGAAATGCTGTGTGCTTGTTGACAGCTTTGCAAGGCTAATGCCAGCTCCAGAGTTACACCTGGAAGTCTGCCCAAATTTTCCACCAGGAGACGAGTCATGATATCTTTGGCATCTGTGGATAAGCAACATGGGCAGCAACACACGAGCCATTAATTTAGCAAAGCAAGACCTTTTCATTTACTGTTTGTCAGCTCTATAGTTCAGCATCACAGAGATGAGAATTAGGGATGAGAGAATCTGAGTGAGGAGAGTATCTACCCACACCAGCTCTCTAAAGTGCCTGCTCTAAGTTGAGAGAGATCTTTCAGAGAGAATGATAACAGATGTACTTATCATTCTCTCTGAGTGTAGTCGAGAGTAATTCTTGTTTCTCAGCCACTCTCTTAGCTGCAGGCTGAATTCCTTTGTATTCTGGTAACTGCAAACCTCAGGAAATCTTCCACTGCAAAAGCAGACAGGAAACAGATAGTTTGCTTAAAATACTGGATCACCTCAATGGCCAAGCAACAAAGAAAGGATTAAATAAGTGCATGAATAATGCATTATTCCTTTCTTGGCTGCTATTTCAGCTTTTTTTATAATTGTTATGTAAAATAAAAACCAAAGCAAACAAGTTTTTGTCCTTCTTTCCTTGGATAAGAGGATAAGAGAATCGTAGAAGGGTTTGGGTTGGAAGGGGACCTTGAATATTATCCGTATCCAACCACCCTGCCATGGGCAGGGGCACCTTTTGCTGGACCACGTTCCTCAGAGCCTCATCCAGCCTGGGCTTCAACACCTTCAAGGATGGGGCATCCTCAGCTTCTCTGGGCAATCTTTTCCAGTGCCTCACAACTCTCAGAGCAAAGAATTTTTTTTCCTGCTATCTAAACTAAACCTACTCACTTTCAATTGAAGCCATTCCTCCTTGAATGTGATCACCAAAACATGAGGGGGAAAGTGATTAAAAACCATTTAATCAGTTCCTTCAGCATTTTTTTCTAAGTGCACAGATCCTCAGAAAACCACAGTTTTTCAAATGAATCATGCTGAATTTAGATATTCTCCAAGAGCAGCAGATGTGAAGGAGGGTGACATAATCTTGTTTTACCACTCAACCAGGGCCTCAGTGCAAGTACTGCTGCCAAGGACTGATTGAAACCGAGGTTAGCAAAGGGCTTGGGGACTGCAAACTATCTAACACAACATATGCTGTACTCACAGATCCTGTAAAAATACTTCATGTATGAAAATAGTGTCTGCTCCCTGCTTGCCAGTCCAGCTATCTGGTCATTTTTTATTTATAACCAAGGATGGCTTTATGAGCCAGTGAATTCAGGTCATTATTCAGAATAGAGATTTTAAAGCATTCAGGTTACTATGCTTAAGTAACAGGCCTTGTTTTAGAAGGAAAACATAGGAAAGGGACTGAAAAGGGTCTCAGTCTTTATTTGATCCTTTTCCTTCAGTTTGACAGGACTTGTAAGAACCTCTTTAGTAAGGTAGCAGGTGTTGAAGTGAAAGCATGGATACCTGCCCTTGCCAAACCTGTGCTCTCACTCCCCTCTGGTGAGTTGCAGAACATCAACTTGTTTCTCTTTCACAGCTTCATTTATTTTCTCTGCACCAACTGAGAAGCCTTAAAAGATCATACTTAATTATTTTTAAAATATTATTCTTCTTCCAATCTTTAAAAAAAGAGTTATGAAATCTGTTTTTAGGTTTGGATTCTACTTCTAACAATATAATAATTCTGTGTAAAGATTCTCATGCCCAAACTATGAAAGGACTTTAAAGGATCATATCTCACTGACTTCAGTGGGAATTCATATACCAAGTACCCAAAGGTTTGGGGCTTTTTCTCTGCCCTCCCCCTATATTTGTCTGCCTCTGCCCTAAAGCTGCTCTGGAAATAGGAAAAGCAACACAAAACCTTGGAGCACTCTCAAGATATGGAAAGTACAGGCATCCAAGAGGACGACCATATCCTCAAATCACAGAGCCTCAGCACTATCCCTGACCCATCTGCACATCCCTTCTTATAGTCTTGCTCCCAAGCATCTCCTCTGGGAGCCATGCTCCTGCTGGCTGACTTAGTTTGCAGCTGCAGAACCTCAGCCCTGGGAAGGGGTTTTGGTGAGTTACCAGTTGTTGGGCTTTCCTGTTGTTGATTCTCAGGGTAGCAAAAAGTCTGTCAACAATGACCTGAGTTGAATAGTCCATAAACATCATCTGTCCCCTATAGCGATGTCCTCCAACCTGGAATACCCAGGGAAGAGCAGATAGGAAGGAGCAGTAGGAGGGCTGCTCAAGGAAACCAGGAGGATGAGATAGGTTCAGTCTCAGGGTAGGTGTGTAAAACTTAGATGGCTGAGTTCCATTCCACATGCCATGCATGTAGGTCTGTCTCTCACACACAGGGCAGTCCTGGGGCTTCTCTCTGGAACAATACAGTGGATGTGATCCCTGGCCCACCACAATTTGAAGCTGGGGCTCACAGAACCAGGGAGGTCACTGATTTTCAGAGCTACTAAGGATGACCCACCTCACATCTCTGCATTGGGTGATGAATTCCACTTCCACCCACTTCCACTCTCATATGCCCAGACCTCCTTCTGTCTTCCAAACTATATCCGGCCAGCACAGTGTGAGGCATAAGAAAAAAATCTTTGAGTGATCTACCTGGGAATCAGATTTGTAAATTTTTTCTGCAAAAACAGAGTATAACAAGTATAGAAAATGAACAGGACTTCACGTTGTTTTTTGCAACACTGTTAAGATATTTTTAGGTGGAGCACAGGCCTCAGTCTCCCTGGTTGGTTCATTTGTTTAAAAAGTAGAAATAAAAAACCTCTAAGAAAAGCAATTTGGCATAAAAATCTCAGAAAGCAGAAGGAGGAGAAAATGCACCAGAACACTTGTTTAATTTTTGTCCATTGACTTTATTGATTGCAATAAGAGCATCTCATTCTAATGCAGAGATTTTTATCCATGAAATTAAAGAATTTCATGAAAATAGAGCCCTATATGAGATGAAAATACTTCTCCATGTGATGGTAGGTGGCTTAAAATCTAGTTAATTTCTATCCTAAGGCCCTGTTCTTATGGACTCATTCTAACAGAAGTACATTTCACCCCCATGTCCATGAAGCTGAAAAGATTGCCTAGCAAATCCATGCTCAGTTTTCTACAAGGCTTGATCCCCTCTGCCCCAAGCTGTCAGGCACTGCAGTTGCCTATCATCGTCTAACCAGGCAGGATGTGCTCAGTTATGCATTTGGAGCATTGTATCTGAATTTTGCTGCATTGAAAACAGACTTTCTCATGATCTGAGGGGTGGAGTGACCCTAAAAGAGTTGGATGATCTTCTTTATTTATATAGAAATGTAGTAAGCTGCTTACCAGATGGACTTGTTTGCAAGCTTGCCCACTTCTGACATGAATCAATTCATTTACAAGGATATTTTCTGGAAACCAGCAAGCCCCCAAAAAAGAAAACCAATGTGATACCAGTACTGCCACCTCGTGTAAGCTCTGACCATTGCAGTTGTTTTGTCCACAGGAGTTTTACATTTTAATAGCACTGAATGAGTGACACAAAAGTTATTAAGGAAGCAGATCCTTTAAATGGCTGCACACGATACGAAGGATACTATTACCCTGTAACCCTTCCAGATCCCATCCTTCAAACTGAACATCTGCAGCAACAAAAAAACACTCTTGGATCTGATTCATAAGTGGACTATCATGTAGTGTAACATGAATAGTTAATTATAATTCCTTTTTATAAAAGAAAACACTGTGGAAAAGAGGAGAATACAATGTGCTTTATGGAATGATTCATTCCACCTGAGGAGAATGACCAAAGCAAAAGGAGTCAAAAGCTAAAGCAACAGGCAAGATTACCAGACAAATGTAAAAGAAAGATTGACAAGCTAAAAACAAACAAAATATCATAGAAAAGAGAAATGGAAAAGGTTTGAAAATTGCTTTATGTTACTTTTTGTCAACTTGGCAGACAATCTCGGCATTCTTTTCTGAACTCAAGTAACATTCCTAAACTTTTGTTGCGTCATCTCCAAAAGCAGAGATGGTGATCAACAGACTGTTGAATTTCCAGAGGTAATGCCTGCCGAGCTGTTCCTAGGGCTGAGCGCTGCAAGGGAGACAAGAGGGCTGTGTCATGTGGGACCAAGGACACAGACTCCACATGAGTGTAAAACCTGGAACATTCCCACCCTCTCCCTGCCCTCTTCACCCACCCCACACACCCCCAGGGTGGGGATAACCATGAGCTCGCTGATGCAAGGCCTGCTGCCAGTGTGGAGTTCTCTGGAATGTAATCCTCTGTTTTGGATATATGACGCCAAAATAAAGCAAGAATAATCAATTCAAGAGCAAGGGAACATCAGATCATGTTAGTAGGATTGGTGATGAGGTTAACCAAGAAACAGGAGAGGGAGGAATCACTCTGCCAAAGGATGATCAAAGTTTACAGGAGCTCACGGGCAGACTGGACAAATATGGCAAGAAAAATCCCCAGAAGTGACCAGAGACACACAAAACAAGCGGGACAAGTCTTACTCAGCAAAGCAAGTAATTCCACATTCTCTATGTCACCCAGTCAGACACCCTGACTCCATTGCACTGGTGCCTTAAAGAGAGTTCCCACATATTCTAGCAGAAACTGGAAGCTAGTCAGTCTTCCAAAAAATTAGTATGGATTTAAATTTCATTTGACTTCATTTGACATTAATAAAGACATACTTTTTTCATGGGATAACCTTTCCCATAAAAATCAGTATAACCCTAGTATTAGAAGGACTGTTTTTTTCACTATGCTGATAAATACTATGTTCGAATAGAAATTTTGATTGATTTTTTGTTGTTGTTAAAGTGAACATCTTACCACAACTTCACAAAGCCTGGTTTGGGTCAGGTTTCCCAAAATTATATGGAACTATGTCATTGTCATTTCTCCCAGGTAAAATTCCACACCGATAACAGCCCTTGTCCACCTTTCCGTCCACCTTTCCATCCAGCAGTCAAATCAGAGTGAAAGAGTTTGGGCAAAAATCGACTTTCACTGCAGCTATACATGTAGTGCAATTCTCCTGCTGGCTATAAGAATGACAACATAGAAAGAGTGAGAGCCATGATACCTGCAGTCATACACAATGCTCAGACACTCAACAGTCACTATTCTACATGTCCTTGGATAACTGCAAAAAAACTCAGGGAAGCTCTGCCTCATCACAGGCTCAGCTTTCAAACTTGCTTTTCATCTTGTCATTGTGGAACGAATTCCTTTCTCTTTCACATAGGGCCTTTTTTTTCCTTATTACATCCAGCATAATAATGATCCCCATCACTTCAGTTTTGATTGATTCATGTTTCTATATCACAGGGAAGAATTTAATTTAAGCAAAGTTGTCACATTTTGTTTGTCAGTGTAGCACATGGGGACAAGACTAACTGCCTGGAAAGCCTTAAAGCAGAATTTTTCAAAAATTTTGGTTTATTATACCTTACTGTGGAAAGCAGCACAAATACTTTATGAGATAATTTATGGAAAATAGAATCTTGGATAGACAGAAAAACAGAGACATATCATATGGCTTTTATCACAGTCCTTAATTATGTTTTTCTACCTTATCTATATCTCTGTCATTTCTGTTTGAGAATAAAAGAAAAAATCCTTCTGGAAAGCATGAAAAATCACGCTCCAAACACAAACAAGTGTACTTGATAAAACATGAAAGTGCTGTCCTGGGATAAATGTTTGAATGACTCTTTAAAATTACAGAATTATGGAAATTGACATATTTATTGCAAATGCTTATTTGTTGAGTGCTATCTGACTTGTAGAATTATAGTTCACATCAATTTGTTCAGCGTCACTAATGAGTGCTGCATATACATTACCTGCAAAGCTTTTAGATCTGTATAACATGGCTGCACCAGTGGGTAGTGGTTTAAGGAAATGAGATTAGCTTGATTCTAAGTCCCAGTGCCTAAATAAATGACTTCAGCTTCAAGACATCAGATGAGATAACATCCCAGACAAAATACATCACACCAAAGTATCTGGTAAGCTTTTTATTGTAGGATACAAAACGAAACAGATGAATATAGTAATGCAATCTAAAAAATCTCTGAACATCTATTCTTTAAAAATTGAATTAGTGTCTCATTTTCCCATTAATCAGTAGGCCATATCTCTTTCTGATCCTATAAATCGGATGTAGAGTGAAACACATTTCCAGATGTCTCTAGCACAAACACCATATTCTGTGGAAATTGCAGAAATACTTTTCTCTCCACGACAGCCTCCCTTTAGAAATACCCTTATACCATGTGGAGTTACTTTTGTTTAAATTAGATGTGCCAGTGCAGGGAAATATAAACACTGGAAGCATCCGCTGTGTAGCAACAAAATCTAATGGAACCATCGTGATCAAAATGAGAGAGGCATTCTCTACAGATCTCCATAATGCAAATCAAAAACATATTTCTGGGCATGGCTTAAAGTGAGAGCTTCACAAAGCCCTTGCAGAATGAATATAATATATAGGATTGCTCCTGTTCTTTGTTGTTTCATCCAAAGGGTTAGGGTCACTGAGAGAAGAGGTAAAATTCAATCATTACAGTACCATATTTGCATTATTCTTTCATCTCTCTGTCTCCAGTTCGCAGACACCTTTTGTGCTTCCTGATGCAATTTAAAATGCTATTAACACAAACAATTGCTGCAGCTTTATCAGGGGGGTGGTGTGTGCCTCTGGACCCGCTGCTGCACCTGTATTATAATCAGCAAGCCAGAGGGCTGTGTCTAAAGCCAGTCTCCTGAGAAAGGGGCCGGAATGTGGGTCCACAGCCGGGGCTTCCAGCAGGAGCAACTAGAGCTCTGTGCCTGTGCAGCCAGGGCTGGAGAACACCCTGAGTTCCCTTGCTCTTGCCCAGTGTATGTTGTTTTAAAGAGAGTCACTCTGACTGAAGTTGCTTTCCTAGATTTCTTTTATAACCAGTAGGGAACAGGCATCATCAAACAATGCCTCACCTCACCCTAAAGTGGAGGCCTGCATTTTTTATAATACGTAGATTTGTCCATTGAAAGACAATGTTTCCTTAGCAGAAAAACCCACCAGAAATCAGAATTTGAGGTCAAGCTTTGCCGTATTTAATGTCCTGCATCTCTGTATATACCTTCTTCTCTAGGAACACAGACATGAAAGTAATGAAATTGTGAAGAAGGGAACAGAAGAAATCTTGCACCTCATAGGAAATAATTTCAGGGTTCAGTCATCCTACTGTGCTTAAGCATGTGGTTTAATTTTTAACAGCTATACAAGTTACACAAAACTAAATAAAAATTAACAACAGATTAAGGTTACTGCAAGAGGGAGGAGAGAAAAAGGAGAGGATAAGGAAGCAATGCATGATGGCAGGTCGAAGGCACTGCTGTGTTAGCCTGCTGCCAAAAGTTGTAGGAGTAAGGCAAAATCGGGAAATGCTGGTCCTGGCCCATCAAACCACCAAGAAAAAGCATGCCTGTGTAACATGAGCGCAAAAAATCTGATGCTGTAGGCACATTGTTAAAGCATAATTAACTATCATGGCAACTGTTAAATCCACATAATCTGAAAAAAAGAACAAAACTCTATTTTGTGTCCTGTGAAGATGGATAGTGACAGCTACATAACTGTCTCTCCTCATTCATCTCTTTTCCAGGCTGCACCAGATTTGTTGCTGTGACTGAGAAAATGCAGGGCCAGTGGCAAATACATATAATCAATGGGTGTAGTCTTGAAAAATCAACATCAGAAACTGACATTTGGAGTTAGATCCTGTGTTTATATGTGACACCCTTGTGACAGTAAAGTTTATAGTCTGGCACAAAGAATTCAGCTTAGACCTCCCAAAGCATTTAAGCATCTAAGTCCTCCTATCATTCAAAATTCCAGATTCAACCCTCTGCTTATCTTCAGTAGCAAACCCAGCACCATCCTGTATGGGCATATTATGAGAGAGCAAAGGTTCAGACTCCCTTTGCATAACATGAAACAGTTTATGAGAACACAGGATTTAAAAAATACTAGAGAAAGGCTTCGAGAGGTTATTTGGCTCACAGAGAAAATCTATTTGGCTTTTGGACTATATGTTTCACAAACTTGTCAGTCGGTCCACAAGATTTGAAAACACAGCCATTGATTTTGTAAGCTGCTTCTTGCACTTGCACAGATTTTGAAGTAGCTTTTCCAAAAGTTAAGCATCATACAGTCAAAACAGTTTCTAGGTGAACTTATCTGCTCTTACTGAATCTGCTTCACTGAAATGATAATGGTTATTGCAGGAATGGTAGCTACATACTGATCTACTGAAGCTGGTTTTTCTGCTTGAGACTTAGGTCAGAGGTAGCATATGTTGCATTTTCATAAGTGAGATTGTCACACAAATAACAGCATGAAATTGGGAAGGCTTATTAATATTACTACTTGGTATAGGTAAGATAGTAATTGTAGTAAGTTAAATTGTAGTAATTACTACACTTATAGTAAGTGTAGTAATTGATAGTGATTGTAAGTCATGATATTTGGGCATAATCAAATCTTTCAGGGTTGCCCATGCCCTTGGCACACAAATTTTAAATTCAGCTCTACATCCCACAGAACATCCTACATGATGTAGGTTGGTGCATCTAACATATGTTAAGCTATTAAAGAGCTGACATGATTAGTTACATGGCACAATATTCATAATTATTTCTTGCTCTGTCAGTGAAATACAAGGGAGGGGAAATGACAAATTCAAATTCAAATATCACCAGACACTCATGGTACATGTCTGGGAAGGAGATAGAGTGAATTCCCCTCCAGGCAGGGATGCTGCTCAGGTTCTGTTATTCAGATTGTGTTGTCTCTTAATCTTAGCAGCACAATCCTTCTCTGTCAGATTAAAATATTTTTAACTTCTTTTGACTCTTTACCCTCCTCTTCACCTTTGTTTCCATCTGTTATTGAACAAGAATGTCTAAGCTACAATTGTCCTGGAGATGACAACAGGGAGAAACACCGCACACTGGAGAGATGCTTGATGGGAATAAGGCTGTGCCAGCCTGTAGGCCACGGGACATGGTTTTGGCACTGGCTCTGACAGACAGGAATTACACAGTCACAGTCACATAGAGGTTAAAAAGGCACCATTTTTTTCTCTAAACCCATAGGATAAAAGAAAACAAAAATACTTAGCCACCAGTATTCCAAGGACAAAGAATATTTGTTTGCATTTTGGGAAATATTGAGAGAATTAGGATTTCAAAGGACAGGTTAGAATTATAAAATAATTAACATATGACCGTGATGCAGTCACTCCTCACACCAAGAATATGTGCTAAACCATTATCTCAATATTATTTCACAGAGACTGTGAACAAAATCCAAACTCAGATCCACACATTGTTTGACTATCTAAAGTCTAAAAGAACATATTGGAGGTCCAAGATTAGAGATCTAACTAACTTTGCAGATTCAGCTTTTGATCTTGTTCTCTCTCTTCATACTTTTTGATTGAGGATATCATGTATGTGTTTACTGCTGTATTTTCTTTAGTGCAAGAGGGTGTATGTGGGTATCCAAATCTCTAGAAAATGTTTCTATGCTACTGTTCCTTGTAAAAGTTTTCTTGGTACATAGTTTAGCTGTGGATTGTTCTCTGTCTTCAAATTTCCTCAGCCATCAATTTGAAATCCTTTCAAAAATACAAAAAACAATTTCTCTGTCACAACTGCAGCAATCTCATGCCTTCTGAAAGATCAAAGGTTATTTTACATAGTAGATCTGCAGCTAAATGACTGACTTTACAAATTCATGCTTACAGCCTTCACAGTATTTTGATCATTGTCTAAATATGACAGTTGAAAATTTGCTTTCGTTCTCACCACAGGACTAGAATGCAAAAATGTCCTTGGAAGAGATATAATTCCAGAAGCACTTAGACTACTTTCCTAAAAGAACTAAAAATTCATATATGAGTATCCCACAATTATAAACTTGTAATAATACACGAGTTACTTTTTGTAGTAGGTCTAAATACACACTTTATATCCATGAAATCTAGCAAAATGTATGTTCCTTGTCTGGATATCCATTCTGAATAAACATTGAAGGGCTTTTACACAGCCTGCAACATGCTGAATCTAATCCTTATTTTTTTCCTTGAAGGAATATGTCTGGATTTTGCTGTGAACAAGTGTCTTTCACACCTGCTCTGCAAAAGAGCCTATACACTGCACAGTCTAAAAGTAATTTCTCACCTTGAACTTCAGTGGCATTTTTGGAAAACTGACAGAAGTTAATCTTGGACCTTTCTCCAGAGTTCAGCAGCTCCCAGGTTTTTACCAAGTCTATCTCAGAACCCACAGTCATTATTACCTCAGTTTTTTACCCTATCTTAGAAGAAGCTGTGGCTCTTAGCTCTTGAACAGCTTTCTCTAAACTTCCTGGTGAAAGCGCACATGACTACACAGTTTGGGGCAGAAAAATGCCATTGCTTGCCTTTGTAGAATACAGATAGTTATAGAGATTGCTATTACATGAAGCCATCTTGTCTTCTCAAATGTGCCTTATGTGTGTTTTTTCAGGATGTAGAGAGTTCTTAGCTGTCTTAAGGTGACAACAGGTAGAATCAGGTACTTGTAGTGGATATTTGGGAAGCAGTATTAGGTTAAGCAGCAAGATGAGAGGGTTCAGAGGGATTGCAGAAGATTTCTGTGGGTGCCAGCAACACACAAGCAGAAATGACTCCAAGTACATGCAGCATTTCTCTCTCACTCATCTGTGCATGTCAAACTGCAATGCTGTGCAAATAGGCTTGCACCAGAGACGAGGGAACTCATGAGTATCTTGGCTGAAAGAAAATTCAAATTGCCTTAGACCTTCATGATTGCTAGTAGGATGGTGATACTTATGGGTGTTTACTTTGTCTGACAACACTTTGTGAGTTACAGAGTTGATGAGCAGTTCAGTCAAGAAGAAATGAAGCATTATTAAAAAAAGGAAAATTAATTTGCAAGCAATGCTGAGTCTTGATGTTAGTGGTATTTCTCAAGTTCATATAATATTTAAAGTGTATTGTCTAAACCTACATAAATTACCTTTTGATAGTGGTAATGGGAGAAAGATTGAATGAGTTTTGAATTAATGTCTCTGTGTATTAATTGCCAAATGTGTCAGGCTTCTAGTTGCCATAGCTATAATATTTTTATGGTTGAGAGAATACAGACTAGGTTTATTTTAGTGTAGTGTTGATGACTAAGATGAACTGGAAACATATCATTTTTTATATCTATATGTATCTGTAAAATTAAAAAGAAATACTAAGTCTTCTTTTGGCACATTTTTTTCCTTTAATTGTTTGAGTACTACTCAGAAATAGTTTAATTGTGTGACCTCATGCTATGTTTGAATTACCTCCCTTCTGCTGATTAATCAAGCTCAATGATGAAAAACAAAGCCCAGTACTATTCATATCTCTTGTTATCAAGGAAAAAGAGAGAGAATAGTGACAAATGAAATATCAGTTATTATCAGTGAGAGACTTTATATTTTCCATCAATAAAGCTGAATGCACCAGTCTACATGATCCTGTGAGTTTTTCCCTATGATTCTATCCCCATGAATCTTTATTGCCATTGATGGAAAATAGCAATTACCAACCTGATTCACAGATCCTGATTTAACAGATCCTGTAAACAGGTTAGGTAATTGTATAAAGTCTCTCTAATACATGGTCCATGGCTGGAAAGTAGGGGTTTATATCACATGGTAAGCAGCAAGGCTGAATGTTCAAAGTCAGATATTTTCAGCAATGTAAACCAAACAGATAAACTAGGGCCAAGTATTAGAGTCCTCCTTCATTTTTTTCCACAGGTTTCCATGGCACATGAAATTCAGTACCCTAATGATGGGGGAGAAGAAGGGTTACTTCAGAACTAAACAGCTGCTCCAATCTATTTACAAAAGCACTTAAATGCCAGTGTAGTTTCTCAAACACAACTGATTTTCATGCTCTTATTTTCATGTAGCATAGAGAACTAAGATTTCATCTAAAACATTTCTCTTTCTTCAGCTCCCAAAAAGTCTTCAGCAAAAATAAGCAGTACAAAAAGAAAAACTACTCTTTTTCTGAAAACATTCAATCCCAACATGTGTACTGTTACAAGATTTTGTCCTCTCTTCATTTTGTCTTCTGAAGTCCTATTCCTGAACCTGCTTTCCAAACTTGAAGATGTCACACATTTCTTAGGGAGTTTAAGAGTGGTTGGAAGGGAATGTGGATTATGAAGGGTGCACTGATTTTATATAAGTATTGTGGTATGTGTTTCTACTGGATAGATGAATCACTCCAGGTTGTAGGTAGATTAAATATTACTGAAATACTAAAATCATGTGTAAGTTTTATTTTAGGAAATACAAATTAGTAATAGAAAAGGCTAAAATTGCAAAGCTTAAAAATATTAATAAAAGGAAGGGTGATACCCACGTTGGGGGCAGTGAATTCAGATTCTTCGCAGTTCATGAATCATTCAGAGATTATTTCTAACTGAGGCACATGGAGCCTACACTAGGGCTGTTCACTGAGTGGCTTGAGTGGTTGTTTGTCAGACATCAGCATAGCAGTGCTATTTGGTAGTGCTTATTTGGTCATGGGGAATGTTCTGTGTTCCTCAGCTGGAAAACTAATGTAGTAATGGGAGAGAGGAATGGCAAAGAAATTCATAAATGTAGCCACTGTGCTTCAGTGGATCAAATGAGGACCACCTATAAGGTTCAGTGCTGCTGGACTTGCACATCTATCATTCACCCCATTCTGATCTCATCAAACTATCTGAGGTAGAAAATGTGTACAGGGAGAAAAATAATTTCTCATGCTGTATTCCACAAATGTAGTACACTGCACTTTAGTAATGAAAAATAGAAATAATTTTCACTCACATCCTGGGAAAACTTTGTCAGTGAAGCTGGTGGAAGATTTTGACTAATGAGAGAGTTACGACACAGGCTCACAGTAGCTTGTAGGAGAGGTCAGATGCTCACAATGAATCAAGCACCACAGTGTCATTGCCTGCTCAATGCAAGGGGCTGGATCTGAGTAGTACCTTGATCCTTTCAATCCAGTCATCTGAGCTTTGCCATTAAAAAGACTTCTTTGCAGAGAGCTGACAGAAGTCCAGCTTTGTATGCAGGGGGAGCTGCAGGGACCAAGTCATTATTGTTCTGCCATTGTCTAAGAAACCTCTGTGTGCCAGTAGATATTTATAATCTGGTATGCTTTTTAATAAGTGCGTTATCTCCCAGAGAACAGTATGTTTGATATAATTCTAGTGGGATATATTAAACACAAGTTTCATGTGAATGATGGAGCTGCCAGGGGAAGTACGTGACAAGCTACGTTTGAGAGGCTCTGTCTGCTTAGGAACACACTATGAAAAACAACTAAGCTGCCACTTTGATTGGATCTCTTCCCACTAACAAATTAAACAAATAAAAATGAGAACATTAAATAAAGGTTTCTGGATGCCGTGAATTGAGAGAGGACTAGTGGGCCTGAACATGAGTGTTTACAGTAGAAAAATCAAGGCAGTTTAGTCAGGGCAGCCACACTTGCCCTATAGAAATTTAATTTGGTCAGACTCAAATAACGCATAGAGCTACCAAGCTTAAAAAGATCCCTTTGCAGTAATTTTCTTATGGCAGAAGATTCACTTTGGCTTTGCACATGCAGTGCCACATTCTCACAAGGTGTAAAATATCACACAAAGAACAGCATAAAATTATCTGAACATTTCTAACAAAATTGAAGGAACTATAAACCTTGTGAAGAGGAAATACTTCTCATTTTCTTCCTTACCCCTTCCCCTAGACCCCTGGCTTTACATGACATAATATATATGTGGCTTTTGTTTGAAAAGCCACATTTACATTTCCGCCAATAAACAAGTATGAGATCATGCTGCGTTGCTGGAAACACGATAATTAGCTTTGCTGCAACATGAGAGCCTGAGGTGATGTAGTGATAGATTAAGGCACACAAACCACATCCCTAAGCATTTTTCAGCAATCAGATGAGGAAATGATGAGATTTACAATTGGAACAGAACAGAAATAAAATATCTCTTCATAGTGCTCTCGTTGCAACTAGAGCTCTGTGTGGTTTACTGTATAGTGATGCTAGATTTCCTTGTTCATGTTGCTGAAACAATGAGTAGGTCATTGATGCTGCCTTTGGAGAGTACTCTTGAAATGTTTCTGTTTCAGTTAACACCCATAAGCACTTTCAGATAAAGAGGATAGATACAGCAGCAAGCATCAGCTGAATATTTGAGCTGCATGTCAAAGCAACAGAATTAAATCAGTATCACTTGTCTTACGGGGCAGCATAAGAACCACAAACTAATACAGCACTGAACTGGAAGATATAGTTCAAACCAGCTGGATGATCAAAAAATTAAAACACAGAAATCAGCACAATGAGAAATTTCTCCATTTAGCCTTGTTAGTGAAAGGAATTATCTACTCTGTCATAGTTTATTGGCTTTTGAAAAGCTGGTTTGTTAAAACACGCAACAGTGCAGAGGTATTGACTGATTTTTCTTTAAAGGTCTTGTGAGAGTCTCATTAAGATATAATTTAACATCAAAGACTTTTCAAAGGGGAGATGGAGTAAGTCAAATATTGCCCAGTGAAACTAATGGTATTGTACTATAGTCCAGCTATTGGGACTGGAAATTGCCTAAGTCTGTGATGATAATTTTATTATAAAATATCAGGATTTCATAGCAATCTTATATGGACATGAACAAAATTACCTTCAATGAATACTAAGCTTCATGATACCTTTTCTTCTGGTGCTCAAGTAACAGCAGAGATAACTGTCTGTGCAGTTTTGAAGGAGATACAGACACTGCTGGCTAATGTAGAAGAGTTAAGTACTTCAGAGCACATTCTCAGGACATATTACTCAGCTTTAAGAGCAGGTCCTGGCCCTTTCAATGGAGCAAAAAGCCTTTGCAGTCACACTCAAGTAAAATAGGAGCCAGCTGAGATAAAACCAGGGGTATAGTCACCACTATTCACTGGCTTCTTAAAATGAAATATTTTACTCAGCTACCTCATTCTTCTGTGGAAGTGTTTCCTCTTTCAAGAATGAGTAGCAACATTTTTCTGTTTGCTCCATGGGGATTTTACTGGTTGGGTGTAGGGTGAAAACCAACCAAGCTTGGCAATTTTATTGTCTAAGGAATAGGCATGGTTTGAAAGCAGTGGTCTTCAAAGAGCTGTTTTTATGGCCTTCAGAACTGTCAGATTACAGGCCCATGAAAAGCAAATAAAAAAATTAGCCTTGCTCTGAATAGAATATATTTGGTCAGCATCTTGGCAAAATTTATCTTAAAAGAAATGTAAATAGAAGAAAAAAAATTAAATTCACAATTTTCTGGGGTTTTTTTTGTTTGTTTGTTTTTTTAATAGGTTTGCTAACATCATTAGTGTCATATTATTATTACAGAGCTATCTAATGTCTCACCAACACACAGGAAACTTCAGCTCTGCCTGCCTGTATTTCCTTACAAGATTTGGACAACAGGGCCTCTCTGACCAACCACCCAACAGGAGCCCACTTCCTCGAGTGTAGCATCTCCTGACAGTGCTGTGGCCTGTGGGAGAAGAGGGATGACAGGGGGCAGCAGGCAGATCTTTTTCCTCTGGGATGGGGATACACATGATGGAATACAGAACGGAGGAGAGCTCTGAAGCCACCCACAACCTCTACCATGTCTGCACACAGTGGTAGGAAGGGTCAAGAAAGGCACCCCTTCTACTCCCAGCCACCACCACACAGGGTGACAGAGACACTGGCATACAGTTTCTGTTCCTGCTGACTTCTCCCTACAATGAGCTAGAGCACATGCACTCCCTGAACTCATCACCACCATCCGCTTGGGGACAGGAATGTGACATGTTCAAACAATCTCTTTTGAAGAGGCAATTTTTTTTTTTCCTGCTTGCTTTATTTTTAAATACGCTTTTTGGTGGCAAGGACTGCAAGAGATTGGAAACACTCATCATTTCTGATTCCACAAACTTGCAGGAACCAACAGTTGGCATTTGAGAGACAGAGCAAGAAGGCACCAAGACAACACAACATTACAAGGCAACATCTTTATGGTTCTTTCTCCACATGCACTATTCTTTCCCACCAAACCCTGTTCATTGCTCTCTCAGCCAGAGGCCCAATGGAAAGCTTTCTGTGCCAGTCAGCTGGAAGATGTGCTCAAAAGCTTTTTCCTTCCCTGCAGAGAAAGTACTCTGGGCGTCAGTTTGGAGGGGGGAGGAGCTGACAAATGAGGCAGAAATAGCTCAGCTGTTCTTCCATGGCCCACAAAGAAGAGATCCTTCCCCCTGTCCGGCAGAGATCCTTTCCTGATCTGGGTGGATGAAGGACAGCCTGTTTTCCCTCAGGAAAAGGGAAAAGGCTGGGCACTATATATCTACACTTGTATAGATTATAAATTTTGATAATGCAGTTACTGCTTTGCTGCCAATCTCTGCAGCAATCTTTGCTGCCCTAAATAATAGATCAGATCGGAAACGTTTTTTCCAACTTCAGGGATAAAAGTTAAAAATATTTGTATGCAGTAGATGTCCACATACATAAAAAAACAACAACAGCAAAACTCTGGCCTGCAGGAAGGAAAATACTGTAGCACCAGTATAGGAAGCGGGTGGCCATGGTACCAAGCTTAGCCAGTGTCATTTTCCTCAGCTCATGACTTCAGCTGAACTGTGTTTGGACTGGGCCCTGTCAAGGGCTGAGGAAAATAGGGACAAAATGTATCCATTTCAAAACATGAACAATAAGAGGTGGTTAAAGTATGTGGTTTTTAATTGATTCAGGTCCTATTAAACACCTTTTATATACATATATCTTTAAAGTCATGTAAACTTGGAAAGAAACAATTTTGTTATAGAAAACAAGAGAAGTTCTAAAAGAGAAGTTGCATTTGCCTTTTCCACTTCAACTTTCTTTCAAAAGCATTTCTTTGTATTCTTTATCTTACACAACTAAAATCTAAACAGGGATGAAATGCCAAGTTCTAGAGCTTGGAAGACACAAGGGCAAACACAGCCCACTCCACAGAAGTTTACCCAGCCTGACTGCTCCTGGCTTCAGTCCAGGCTCAGCTGAGCAGGACAGTTGAAGCAGTTGTGCCTTCACAGTCACACAGCTGCATCCCAGGCTCCCACACTGAGGGACATCTCATCTTCATCTTTACTTGGATTGAAGGCTCACATCTCATTTGTTTCTTTCCTCTATCACAACTACTCCGGGACAGGTATCCCAAGTAGACCTCTTAATAGAAGAAGAATGACCAAAAATGTCATTCTTCTTCTATTAAGAAGAAGAAATATCTTAATAGAAGAAATGTCATCTTTGGCCCACCTCTCCTCCAACTCCTACTTATCCCTTCCCCATCAATTGCTCCCACCTTCTTCCCATTTAATTTCCAATTGGAAAAGTGCTGGTCACTGTCTTTTCCAAAGGGAAAAGACACACAACATCCCTTTGGCAATGGCACCAATGAGTGTGAAGGAAAGAAATATTAGGAGCAGGGTACATGGAGCCTAAATTCTTCGAAGGTAATTTGGAGCTGGAAATGATGAAGCAGGCCTGATTGAAGTTTGCTGCCAGCTGTCCATGAACCAGCAGCCAGTGCTCCCAGGAGCCTTGCTCAGGAACTGGTGTCCGAAGGACAGGAGGTAGAAGGAGAGAGATGGCAAGGGCTTTGGAAAAGATTACAGCATGCACAGGAACTGAATTTCCAGCCCAAGTGCAAGCTTAACTTGTGCCAAAGGAAGAAGTAATGAAAGGGATTTGTACTGACACAAAGAGGAAGGAGATGACAAAATGATATTCTGAGTCCAACCTCAAGGAAAGCATTTAATGAAAAGAACAAAAAATATGTCTTGAGAGGCCAAAGGCCAGGAAGCCAAAAAGGGAAAGCTGAATGGATCTATCATGTCCAAATCCTCAGTACTCCCAAAGACTTTTGTAATATTACTTACAAAAAACAGGAGACATTAGTAACTTACACAAGACCTCTAGGAACATAAATGAATAGAACACAATTGGCTCTCTACAGTGACAAGCATACAGCTGGAATTCAGATTAGTAAAAAAATATCAGGTTAGAAATAGCTATGTAAATGTTGCTACAGTTAGCAGAAGAAGGTGCATACAGGAAATTTGGTACCCAAGATTCAGTACCAGAAAGTACCTTGTATTGGTCAGTAATAATTAAGAAGTTAAATGAGTCAAAACTTGGTCACAGAAAGACCCTCAGGTGAAGTAAGCTAGGCCTGGAGACTTGACATGAAAAAGAATGTTATTTTTATGTGCCTTTCCTTTAAGGTGCCACCAAAACAGTGAGCAGAGAATGTGTTGATCCACAAGAAAATTTTTTTTGGTAAATTATTTTTTTCCAGTCTCTGTAGCCAGCAGAAGCCATGAACACATATTTTCTCAAATGGTCTTTAGGAAAAGACTTTTCTTCAATGGCAGCGTACGGCTTTGATCAACATGTACAAGTATTTGTAAAATCAAGTAATTCCCCCTAACAAAATTTTAATATCAGTGAGCTGCCAAGAGGTCGTTACTATAAATGCAGCATAACTCAGAAGGAGTGTAGCTATAACAAAAGTGATCATATATACCAGACAAATTCTTCTGTTGCAAGAAAGACTAAGGCATGGAGTTATTTCCTATGAAACATCACAGCTTTCTGTAATAGATTATCTGTGTTTCATAGCCAAGGCTTCTGTTTCCAACATTGAGCAGAAGTGTTAGAAGTAAAACTTTGAAAAAATAGTGGAAATAAATTTGGCATTGGACTCAATGAGCTTAAAGTTCCTTTCCAACCTAAATGTTCTATGATTCTATGACTGATTCTATGACTAGCTTTGCTTTTTGTTTGCTTTCTGGGTGGCAGAGGAATTGAAAATGTTGATTTCTACTCCTAGTCATGTACTTAAGGCATGTAACAAGGCTAATCTCTGAGGTCTTACTGAGACAAATGAAGTCAGCTTCAGTGTGGCAGATTTTGAATGGGAAAAGCTGAGTCAAGTCTACAAGTCCATTAATATTTGTAATTTTTCTTTTTTCCAAGTTGGGAAAGGAGTTTTCCTCTCTGTATGGGATGTTTTCATGGTACATTTAAGATCAGAATAAAATGGTTAGTCAAGTCCAGTGCAGAAGCTAGACCACACTCTTTCACTACCTCTAAAACAGTCTTTGTCCTTTTAAGTCTGTTCAGCTTCTTCACCTTGGCCTCACTTCCATCCATGCACTTTAACACTAGGCTGCTATTTGAGGTCATGCTGCTGCAGAAAACACAACACACGGTGACAAAAAAGCCAGAAATTCAAGGTGTTTCTTGGCAGAAAGTCCTGCTTCTTTTGTCCCTCTTGTCACAGCCCAAATTGAAGTCCTGAGGCATCTCCTCTAAAAGAGACCAGGGGATCAGTTATAGAAGAAACCTGAGCTAATTCATCAACAAAATTTCTATGCAACATTTGCATTTGGGGATTTTTTTGTGGGTGGTTTTGGTTTGGTTTTTTTTAGAATTCCAGTCTCCAGCTCACAATTTTCTGTAAATGTACTGATAAGTGGTATTAATTCATATGGCCTTTTGAGGCAGGGAATTCAGCATCAGATACACACTGACACAACTCAGAAACCACCTCAAGTGAATAAGGACTTTTTTCCTTTTTCATTACCTTTTCACAACCAATTACAGTAACTTTAAATCTCTTTGTCATTATCCATGCCTGATGCAACTCAGTTTCATAAATTCCTTGCAGTAGAAGCAACAATTTGACATTTATAAGTATCATTGCAAATATAGAGTGAAAATTAATTTATTATCCTGAAGTAGTAGAAATGTATGATTTGAAGCAGGATGACCTACAATAACTTCTGAATAAAATATTGTGACACTCTGTGAAGTCTATGTTTGTCAACTGACATTTTCTCATCTGGAACTGGATTTTATTAAGGTAAATTAGCAGCAAGATGAGGATTCATACTTCATTCAGAATTTTGTGCCATTCTCCCATGTGAAATCAGAATATAAGTGTATCATTGAGGCTGCTTATTCCCACCAGTGCTTTCTGCAGTTTCACTGATTTCCCACCCAGCTGAGAAAACATTTTGCTGTGAGACATCTGGCTCTGGAATGCTCGGAGCTCTGAAAAGGCTGGTGCATCCTCTGAAGTAGACAGCTTTGAAGAAACGTAACATAGTTTTAAGCAATTCCAATCTACTGAAAAATAAATTCAACAAAAGCCCATCAAAGACTATCCGAGATCCTGTAGCTGTTGTCACAGGCTTCTGTGGGTATGCTGCCCTGGCACACGCTGACGTAACTGAGACACTGAATATATTATGGGTATAAAGGTACAAGCCCAGCAGAAAAGTTGTGAGGGAATGCACACTGGAGCAAAGAAGGAAATGTAAAAATAGAAGTGAAAAATCAAAAGTAAAGAGTATCTGGTTTTTCCAACTCTAAGTTTTTCTCTCATAAGTGATTCTCAAGGATGAGAGCTACCCAGCTCTACAGCTGTTACCCCTCCCAGGCCTGTGTGTAGTTAGTTTGGTCTGACACAAAGAGAGAACTCATATTTTCTTGAATTAAAAATTGTTTTTCTGGTTGTTACTCTGGAAAAAAATGTAGGTTTTCTACCACCATTCTGACACAGCTGCCCTTAACAGAAAGGGCCAACCATTGTAGCAACAGATCATGCAGGAGTATTTGTGATGAAGTGGAATGTTGACAGAGACAAACCCCAAAGTCAACCAAAAATTCACAAAACTGCCTTTTGAGGGCTTATGAAAGAATAGGTAATGAAGAAAAGGGACTGAAAAGCAGGGGTCTCCTGGAAAAGGGCACCAACATAAATTACACCATGCTGAAAGAAAGATATGAAGCATTGCAAGGATGAGGTGTCCACATATCTTAAACGTCATAGCAAAGTACACAGATGGGGGAAATAGAATCAGATTACTAAGGGCAAGTTTAGAAATGCAATATGCTGTGCCCAGAGTAGCAGGTATGGACACAGGTAATGTTCCACTAATGGCCGAATTTATAAATACGTTCATAGAAAAGAGGAAATGAAAAAAATTGATCCACATGGCAACTGAGACGAGAAGTATTGAGATATTGCTCAAAGAAAG